>NC_067134.1:17717340-18061783 GCF_021347895.1 Acanthochromis polyacanthus | reverse complement strand
TTTTCACTGCATTTTATCTTCTAATGTGCATGCATTGAACATTACCTATTGATACCCCGATTTATAGTATATCTAAAATCTATAAAGCACTCAAAACATATTGAAAAGTTTAACCATTGTCCAAAAAATATTGTATGTACTTATTTGACAGACATTTAAAGCCACTCATGCGATTCTTCAATAACCAGATCCTGTTGTAAAGGCCGACTATGTGCCGTGTTTAAGAAAATTATCCTGCAAAGCTTGACCACAACTCGCTAATTAAAAAGTGAAAAATAGAATGTAAAATGCTTTTCAGATCCTTGTCCACATGTCCTTGTTGAGTTTTGTCACACATTGTTCCAGTTGAGTGACTACAGGACAATTTATTCTGCCACAACCTTCATAGGACCTTCCAGTGTGCTGCTGTCTCTGTAATGTGTGTCAGTCAGCTTGGTGTGTTCGAGTTTGACAGAACTTTTCATTTGAATTAGAAGCAAAAATTATTTAAACATTCACATTAACAGATGTGTAGATTGTATTATGTATATGTTATATAGCTTGTCTGCGACTAGTAAATTGACAGTCAGCAGACAGTGGAGCATTTAAGCTGAACCTAAAGCCATTGTTTTCTATCACTGATAAATAACGATCAGTGTGTAAGTTAAACACCTGACTGTTATCTGTTCTAGACAGAAATGAGTACTGTTAGTGAGTGTTTCACAGTTGGCTATTCACTAGGATTTCTGTTGTAGCAGCGTTTTGTTCTGAAGGCTCTTCTTCACTCCTTTCAGAGAGAACAGGAAATGAGAGTGGGTGATCTGGGCCCTCGTGGAGCCATTAATATGGGAGGTATGGACTGGTTGATATGAAGACCAGAACTAATGATGTTTAGTGAACTGTTTGCAGCTTTGTTTGCCTTGCATCCCCAGTGACTCACTGTAGGTTTCTTTCTAACTTTACTGTAGTTGTTTGATGTAAGTGGAGTCACTTGGGATGCAGTGCAGAGGAGTAGAAGACAATATTCCACATGCTAACACACAGTCTGCTAATGAAACATAAAGTGCACTGAACAGGGTCTGTTTATTGGGGTGGAGGGTTCTAGTTTTAGAAGTGTTTGGTCCCTGAGCTCTCATCCTCAGCTGTATGCAGATCTGATGTAATATTAATTCTTTTCTGAAGCTGATTTCTGTGTGATACAAGGAGGCTGTGGTAACCGATTTAACGGAATAATTACAGATAAGAAATAAAGACAGTTTGTGTGCTTCATCAGGAATATTAATTACATGTTCAGTAACGCGAAATGCTGATCTGCAGGGTCCAGGATGAGAGGCCGGGGACTGATGTTTGAGTCTGTGATGTTATAGATGTGACGAATATCTAAAACTACATGGCCGCTCTTCACAATGACCACAATCTAGGATTGCACATCACCTTTCTAAACAACTGTCTCTGTCATACAGACTTCTTCACACACTCTTGAGGGTTGTGTCGTTGTCTTCAAGTGAGAATAATATGATCTGTTTTAACTTGATCTTGACTTTTCTGTATGAACTTTCAGATGAGCTGCTCTGTCTGCAGTATTTTAATGCTGTTCCTTTACTGTGTCTGTTTATTCTAAGTAAATAAGGATGTAGAGTTCGTGTTTAAAGTGGAATTTTAAAGCAGTTTATTGAATATCCTAATAGCAGCTGCTGAGATGATCTTAAAGGATGAGTTCGACATTTTAGGAAATTCACTTATTTTACCTCTGAAGCTCACTATTTAAGGTGTTAGGTGTCATTTGTTTGATTTATGTGGTAAATTGTGTAAATGGCACGTTATTTCAGCCTTCGTTTGTATAGATTGTTCTCCAGCAGCTAATTTCCTGGTCAAGAAATAGTCTGGCACATAAACCTTTTAAAACACGTTATGTTGATTTTGTAAATTCATGTGACGGGGGTTTTGTTATACTTTATGTATACGCTTGCCAATATTCAGACCTATTATTGTGCTTGATTTAAAACCCTGCATTTTCTCTAAATATTTGAAACACACGTCTTTAAACACTTGATGAAGTACAGTATTGATGCATTGAAAACATCCCATTGTTAGTACATGTGGTGATGCTCCTTTTTTTAAATTAAATTAATATATTTTCTCTCGGTTATCCGTTTTGTTAAGTAAGCCTGTCTGAAATGAATTTAATACAGCAGCCTTGTAAATTAATAATGCCGATTATTTACCCTTTTATGGGCACATTTTACGTCAAAATTCACATCTTTTCATTGTAGTTAAATTGCTCTTAAAGTCTACATTGCAGTAGCATTTTGTGCACATTAAACTTGAGCTTTCCAGTAATGTAGAGGCCTGTTTGTGTGCTGAAGTGTTTGATGGAAAAATCTGTTTTAATTTACGTCCTGTTCAGTCTGCATACAGTTCTGTCCCACTCCACATCCCTTACTCTTGTTTGAATTTCTCTTGAACTTTTTATGTGTTTTTATCAATTTCTTTTTCTTATTATTTATTAGATATAGGATGCTTTTCGCAAGAACGTGAAAATCCACAGCTTTGTGATGCTTGTCACACGTGTACATGGCATAGTAACGATCTCAACTGAGATCAAACTTTTGTAAAGTATCTTTTCTAATTTTTTCACCCAGTCAGAGTTCTGATTGTTTCACATCAGCATATCAAAATATACAGCAGAGCTTAGGGTTTCTGAAGATACTAGTTGTTTTACTGTTGAGTAATCTGGTGTCTGACACCACGTCCCCAAAAAAAAGAAATACAAAGCAATGTATTTGATTTTCATTGCAGCGTTTTATGAAATTGTATTTAAGCAGTTTGTATAAATATTATATTTAACAGCTAAAGTGGCTATTTCCTGCATCAGTAGATTTCATCCTTCTGGCTTTCAGTCATACCTTTGCCCAGTAGCGTTTGGTGAAAGAAATATACTCCTACTATGATGTCGTGTCCGTTTTTCTCCTGCTCTTTGGCCAAATTTATTGAATTATATCAGAAATGTGTTCTGTAGTTTGGCTTCCATTTGAGCGTGATTGAACTTGTAGGTTCTTTTCGCATTTCTAGCCCTTTCTTCTCCGTCTTCTCCATATTTAAGGTGATGTGCAATCCAAAGGTTCGTCAGTAGAATGATCTGGATGTTGCCACTTGGCCTTAAATTGTAGCTGTCAGTATGAGAACCTATTAATCTATTCTTCATCTTTCCCTTCTGCTTATTCTTCCTGTAAAAACTCATCAGCTCTGTTTCTGTTGTAACATATTCTAGGACCTATGACCTGTTTTATATTAACGTTGGTTTTTGGTTGTGAATTTCATACATTTTTTTAATTAGGTGACAGAGTGATGTTTGATCACATAAATTCAGCCTCAAACTGATGATAGATTTTAGCTGTATTTAAATAAGTAGCAGTGCTTTTAATGCTAGAAATAAATGTTTTAGTTCTCGTCACATTTCAGGGATGCACGGATCAGATTTATTCTCTTAATACCAATTCAGATACATAATCAGCTTCAGATATCTGGTCGGACAGTGTCTGCTATGCTAGCTTGATGCTAGTGGTTTTTGTCAAATATTTAAGGGTTTTTCTTGTCCAGCATTCCTTTTAGCATCATACATGTTTTAATTTTACTGTTCCAGACATATTATTAATTTTACTTTATTGTAAATCAATCTAGCTTCGTGAATGTTGGTTTACCACTCTAGATCAAACTGATCATGAATTATTGTACAAACATTCATCTGATGTATCCCGATGACTGTGACTTCCTCTTTAATGTCGTCGTGCTGTTGATTGGATTACAGTAACGTTCCTGTCACACACGCAGGCCCTTTAGTTGATGATCAGTCGTGTCTTGTAGCTTCCCGATCTGGTGCATCCCTGATCTTTTTTGTTTTTGACTAAAAGCCAACGTTAACTTTTAAGCCAGTGAGAATAGCTGTAGCTTTCAGCTGCCTTTTAGTCCACGTCCAGTGGGTTATCTACGCTGAAATACAGAGTGACCAACCGATGCTCCGTTGTTTGCCTGTAGATGGCTTTAACCAGGCCTCTGCCGGGCCCAGTGCTAACCAGGGTCAAATGATGGGCATGAGTGGAAGGGGAGGAGCCATTGGCCCAGAGGGAACAGCAAATATGGGGACACCATTGATGGCAGAGAATGGAGCCATGGTAATGTATCTAGAAAAATAAATTCAACCTGTCGATAGATAATAATCATGATCAAGACCGCCTGTCAGCATGTGTTGGCTGAACTTTGCCCAAAACCAAACATAGCCTCAAACTCTAAAAAAAAAATTGGCTTCTAAGAGTCTTCTAATAACCCTCGTGTTGCCCTGTGGGTCACATTGACTCATTTTAAAGTTTGAAAATGTGGGAAAAAAAAAAACTTTATAGTGAAATCTTCCACATTTTCAACATTTTTGGGAAATTTTGGAACAGTTTTTGGTGGAAAAAAAATGTTGAAAAAAAATTCTTAGACAACATTTGGAAAAAAATCCCTGAATTTTGGTTGATTTTTTTTCCCCGAATGTTCTTCAAGAAAATATTAGAACTTTTACTGATATACATGGAATCCCTTTAGATATTGGAAGATGTTTATTCATATTTTTTGAAAATATATATAATTTTTTTTTATTTCTTGTCAAATTTGGGCTTTTTTTAAATAAAACTTTTAAGGAATTTTCTTCCTGAAGATTTTGTGAATTTTTAAAAATTTGGGGAATTTTTTGCTGAATTTTTGTTTTTTGTTTTTCTTCAGACAAAGGAACAATATTTTTTGGTGCCGCAAATGAGGACAACAGGAGGGTTAAAGAGCTTGTATTTGACCACAGGTCTATCCGTAGCAGCTTTATATTAACATTGAAGTAAATGCTGTTTTGAAATATGTCACGTTTTTAAGAAGTTGATGTTAAAGCTGCAGACTTAACTAACAGTCGTATTCCTCTCTCTCTTTTTGTCTGCGTGGTTCACCTCTCCTCCTTTTACTCTCGGATGGTGACACTTGGATTTAACTGATGAACCTTGAAAACCTGTTTTTGACATCATCTGTTCCTTTTCCCGTTGCTTTCCTGGATAAATCGGACTCATATGTCTGGCCCCCAAACATTTCGTCCCTCATCTGTAACCAATTGTGATTTCGATCTCATGCCATTCCCACCTTCCTTGCAACGCTTCATGATATGACAGCGAACTGATAGATACTTGCAGGGTGGATCAGTGGGCGGCCGACCAGAGGTTGAGTCCCCTAAACAACAACAACAACAGCAGCAACAACAGCAACAACAGCAGCAGCCACCATTGGGCCCCCAAGTTGGAGCAGCTCCAGGATTTGGCAGGGGCAATCCAGTAGGGGGCATCTTTGATGGGCCAAATAACAAACGCCGGAGATACTAACTTGTCACGGTTCTCTTGGATCTTTGTTTCCGCCCCAGACAGATCTTTTTTTCTGTTTTTACATTGACTCAGTCGTTGACCTACTGCCGCTCCTGTCACTTGGATATGTTCGCTGAAAAATTGATATTTTTTTTTGTCTTGGGGGACATTTACTTTGTGATTGATAAAATTACAGAACAATGCTTTGTATCTAAACTTATCTGCTGTGTTTATGCAGATCTTTTGCAGAATGTTTCTCCTCTCTGTGGTCTGAATGAAACATTTTTGTGCGTGTGTGCTGAATATGGAGTGCGAAGTGTAAGAATTCATGTGGAGGGCGCACAACTTTGCGGTTACTATGGTTGCTATTGTGTGGGATACACTTTATTTAGCTGCTCTAAGGGAGTGTTAAGGTGGAAAATAAAGGTTCCATGATTCTCAATGCAAGATTTGATAGTAATTAAATGAATGTACACGACAGTTCAAATGTTTGGGGTCACCCCGGCAATCTGATGTTTTCCATCAAAAGTCACACTTTTCATGTGCTAACATAATTGCACAAGGGTTTTCTAATCATTAGTTAGCCATTAGCTAACACAATGTAGCATTAGAACACAGGAGTGATGGCTGCTGGAAATGTTCCTCTGCACCCCTATGGAGATATTCCATTAAAAATTTCCAGCTAGAATAGACATTTAGCACATTAAAAATGTCTAGATTGTATTTCTGGTTCATTTAATGTTATCTTTATTGTAATAAAACTGCTTTTCTTTCAGAAATAAGGACATTTCTATGTGACCCCAAACTTTTGAACGGTGTGTATTTTGATGTCAACTCTTTGTTATAAAAATCAAACTATGCACACAGTGTACTCACATTGGACTGCCAAACGCTTTGGCAGACTGGATGCTGATGACGGGAGTCTAATAACAGAAGCAGATCCCGGCTCGTGTTATGAGCTGTTGCTATGTTAATCTAAACAAGTCAACGTTAGCCTCTGTGAATGTTGTGTGAAACTTTACTACAACAGATGTTTCAATTCGACGATTCACAATATCAGAGTTCTACGTTCAGCTTGGTTTCTGTAGACGGACAGTTAAGTTCGAGGTGTTTCCTCTTTTACTGCTCAACGACACGGTTTTCATTTTTGGCTGATCATGGGACTCTAATGCACAATATCTCCATCCACAACTTGTGTTTTTCCACTAGTTGAACTGTACAACATTTATGGCCCCTACATTACTGTAAAAAAAAAAACAAAAAAACATCATGTTCAATGAATTTTGACACCAGCTTTGTTCCAAGGTGTTGGTTCTTGTGAAATCTCTTCCTCTTAGTGCTGAAAATAGTCAAACGATAAGCAAATTCCTGAACCCTCCTAAAGTTCAGTCTTAGTCATGATACCTGGATTTATAATTTCCTCCTGTTGCATTTGACTGTAATCTTCCCTTTCCACGTTCTCTGAGACTTTGCTAATTAGATGTCGAGACTGTTAGAGAGTGAATGCTTCTGCAGCTTTGGTGCATCCTGTACTCGATGGTCAAGAGAAATAAAACATTTGTAGGACGTTGTGTTTGTTTGTGATGTGGAAGAGTTTCTCCTTAAACCTTGACGTAGGACTGAACAGTTACTTGATCATAGAAACTGTTCAAAGCAGCAATGCAACTGGCAAAGTTTAAGATATGCAAGATATAGCTATTAATCTCTTTTTTTATTATTTGGACAAGTTGAAGCGTTCAGAGTTTGCTCATTATTTTCGTAGTCGTCCATCATGCGTTCTGCAGCGCATCTGTCAAAGGTTCACAGTTCACATCATTTTCCTTGTGCGACAGTGATTCTTCTTATTGTGTCTCATGTTAGTACTCCAAATGTTTAAATCCAGTACTCAGAAACTATCTAACAGAAGCTTGACTTTCAAATATATACTCCAAATCTAGCAGTGTGCCAGTCAGAAAAGTCAGAAGTTTCCCTCTAAATTCCTCTCCTACCATTGTAAATATACCAGACTCCTTGACACTTTAAACTTACTATGTTTGAACGTTTGATACATCAGGAAAGTAATTTGTTCAATCAATTATTATGGAGCAGTGCAAATGAATCAACATCCTCTTAATGAAAAGAAGCTTTTCACATTTTGTCAGGACCTTAAACCAGTAGATAACTGTAAAATCTTAAACGTTACAGATTTCAGTTTGACGACTTGCAGATCTCACGTTCCACATTTTTCACTACAAAGTCTTGTGTCCATTTTTAAACCTCACTCAGAGTTGTAACCGGTGAGGGGAAAAAATGTCAGCGCATTGTAGTATTTCCATTTTCTGAGTGATCAGACTTATTTGCATGGTGTGTCTCACTTCTGGAGGTGTATAAATAATCAAACATCTATGTTTTATGCTTTTACTTTTACTGGATCTTGAATATGTGACGTCCTAACCAGGTGCCTCTGATGCTTCAGAGTAGTTCAACAACAGGATTTCACATCACTCAACAAAATACTTCTACATAATTTACAGCCTTTTATTTTGAACATGTGAATCATAATGATGGGCTGTAGGGGTCGGGCTTCCTTTCTAATGAACAGAGGCTTTTTGTTCTGTTGCTACTGGTCTGTTTGTGACACGATGAAGTACTAATTTGTTACATAAACCAGGCCTTCATTTGCCTCTCTGGGGCAGTAAACATGATGCACAACACTTGGATGACTGTTAGAGTGAAAGTCTGTCTACACACCTCATGACTGATGACAGGAATTAAATCGCCTCTACTGGCAATTACTCCTCACATGCATGCGACGCCGACTGCCTGTTTCCACGGCACACACTTTGAGTTGTGCTTAACGGGTCGGTTATTTACCGAGGCAGAAACATGAATTAGTCAAATTAAATTACAAAAAGTCACTCCATAAGAAACAACCCGGATCTGGCTTCATTAAGTCAGTCAGTCCTACTACTTCTTCAGTTTTTTTGACTGTTGTTGCAGTTTACAGGGCCATTCATTATCATGTATGTGCCTTTATTTGGTACGTTTTGTGTAAATGACGAGACGATTTTGCTAAATCTTTTAAGAAGAGCTGATGGAAGTGTTATAATTGAGAGCAAAGCAACACAAACATCAAGCTTTATCAATGTTTTCTCTGACTTTATAGTGTTGGGGAACGGTGTTGTTCCTAGATTTTCATCAGTAATTGCTTCACACGTCCACAGAAGTTGATGTTTGGTGTCACGTACAGAACCTATTGTCAGCTGTTTTCAATTCTAAAATGATCGGTGAAATAGTGCTAAGAGTTAGTTGATAAGGGTTTGAATAAACGACCAAATTTAAGCAGCCATGATGCAGTTTTTTCTTCTTACTGTGCAGCTGTTCTACATAAATTCCATGCAAAATGCACTTTATGTTGTTCTACATTTCGCATAAATATTCCACAACCTGCATGAAGTAGATCACGATTAGATAAATAAATGTAGCCTTCAATTGTATTTTCAGCGTTGGAGAATATTTGGTTTCATTTTTTGATTTTTCTTGTCTCTTTCAGGTCTCGTTTGTTTCCTGCCTCCAGTGACGCAGCAAAGGAACAGGTAAATCTTTACTCACACATTCAGTCTGTACACTTAACACTACAGTATATAGATTTTTTTATTTGATCCAGTTTGTATTACTTGTGGATTCATAATGTGTAAAATTTAGCTGTGATCATGAAACCGGGTTAGTGTTAAAGTAGGATGAGGGCATGTTTAACCTTAGTGTTCTTTTCCGTGGAACATATATGAGTATTCATACATACAGAGTTCCTACACAGTATGGAAAAGTGACATTTAATTCTTTCTAATTGTGCATAAATATCCCAACAAGAGCCGCTATTTTGTTGCAAGTATAAAATTCAAATAAAACAAGTGGATCATAGAAGCAGACCAAATGTTCGCCTCTATGAACAATGAAATGAGAGCTGCTCTGCTGTATATCACCGCCTGCAGAACAGCTCCCTCCAGCTGCCTTATAGCTGCCCAACGTGGATACCCACAACATTTATTCAAAAGAAATTACCGGTAATATCTCAAAGGCTGCATTTACTGTCGTTTTAATGCACTCAATCAATAAACATTGCTTCATAGATGCGATGACGGATAAATTATTTTGCTTTTTCCACCTCATTTTGATGTCTTATTCATAAAAGAGGCCAAAAATACTGAGGCAACAGTGGATATATTTATATTTAATATGTTAAGGGAAAATAACACACTTGGGAACATAAAAGCATACATATTGGGCTTTAAGCTTATTTATTTACATTAAACGTCAACCTGTTTGTACTCAGATGTCAAAAATAATCTGAACAATCAACTGAGAAGTCGGGAGATTTCAACGTGGAAAAGGTTGGAATTTTGAACTGGAAAATGTACAGCAACTACCAGAACTGGGCAGAGATTTTTTTTTGTCATTAAAGCTATGGAAATCTTCAGGTTTGGTTAGTAAAGATGAAAAAAGCAACTCGTACATGTGCTGTGACTCGAGACCCAGTCAGCGCCAACGTGCCGTGTTAAAAAAGAGAAAGAAACCACCTCGAAATGGATATTTTCCTCTATTTCTGCTACCGGTTTAGAAATGTAACCTTTTAGCATTTATTGATCAAGAGGAAATCTTCACTTTACGCAGTTTTTCATGTTTATTGATCAAATGTACTATTGAGCGCTTAAACAAAAAAAAAAGGGAATCCGGGTTAGAATCTGTCCATCATATCTCTTTGACTGTATTATTTCACAGGTACATTTTCAACACTGTATTACGTTTCCATTAAATAAACATGATTTGAAGAACCACTGTGCACTTAATTTTTTACTCTTTTGAAGGACTGAATGCTCAAGTGTTGCAGTAGAGATACGAGATTGAATGTTAATGTTGTAAATTCTGTGTTTTCTTTATTGTGCAGTGATGTTTTTAGTGTTTTATTCTTGATGTTGCTACAGGAAGAATATCCTCTGGGCTCCAGTGAGTTTATTTAGTATTTCTAAAACTGAAATAATGAATGAAAACAGGAGATTACAGATTACCCAAGTTCAAAGCTCAAATATTTAATGTGTTAATTGGATTAAACTCACTGAGCTCGTGGTGAAACTGACTAATGAAGCTGCAGTGAGATGTGGGGCGTAACTTCTACTGATATTTGGAGTTCCTCTTTTGAAACTGAACAAACTAATTTATGCTTTAAGGCCGGGAAAAGTGTGTTTGTACGAGGAAGGTTGGGAGTCTTTGAGGAGTTGCTTTTCTTCGCCATGCCCAAGGCTGTTCATTATCAACAGGAGGGAAGGTAATCATTGAAGTGATCCACTTTTAACGGGGCTGATTGTGGCCAATTTGGGGAATGAATCCTCGGCGTCTCAGTTCTTCACTTCGTGGCCTCGTTCTTCTTTAGCCCAGTTTGTGGCCCACTTCTGTTTCCAGAAGGACAATCGATTTTTGGGACAATTGTCATTTTTGGTTTTTGAAATTGTTTCGTGTTTGCAAATTTTCTTGAACAACTCTTTGTCCGTAACAGCCATAATATATGTAGAATGTAGGACGATATTATTGCAATAACTATAGAAAATTTGGACAAAACAATGCTAATCGTTGTTTTGTGTGTTAAGTGTTGGTGAGAGTCTGTAAACATGACTGGTCTGTATCTTATGTTGGAGTGTCAACCAGATAGTTATTGGTGCTGCATTCTTTACATATTTCCAGTTATGTGAATTCACAGTTCTCATCAGTACCAGTATATTACGACAACCAACCTCTCAACGTTCAGTGTGACAGCTTTGTAACATCAGCCTCAGCATTATAAATCATGAAGAAAGCCTTAATCGAAGGAGAATTGTGATGTTTAAAGCGTAAATGTGCCCTACATTACAACCTTGTGGCCTAGATCGCAGTCAGAACTATTCATGCCTGTTTCCCAGAGACATTAGAATCTAATAACCTCAGATTGTTGGAGGGCCTGGAGCTGTACTGACAGAGAGCCTCGCACTGTTCACCCTTAATCTGATAACCGCCGTGTGCTGGATGTAAAACACTTATTTAAATGTTCCCAGGATTCCTTGGAGTTAGTTCACTCATGCTGGTTTAACTCCCATTGGATTTACTTTACAGTTGTGTGGTTCCAATTGTGTGAAATGCTCCTTTAAGTCTACATTTTTGAAGTGATGACACTAAACTTTGATACCAACTCATTCCTACTGAAATGATCATGAAGCAGTGGTTTCCTACCTGGAGTTTGTGACCCCTGATTGATAGAACTGAGAGATCAGTGAAGGATTAAAGGTAGAAGAAGCAAAGAGAAACATCCATTCATCCATCAGCTATACTGACTTTATCCAGTAGAGGGTCTTGGGATTCCAACAAAGAACTTGTTCCTGTGAGGCCAGGATCCTAAACACCATCATGCTGGGAATCGGACAAAATTACCTGCATTTCTTCTTATTCTTACCCAAATCTGACTTCAATGCTCGTGAAATGCACATTTCCAGTTCTTAAAACACTCACAACTCCAGTCGACATAATGTGATCAGGTCTCACAACTGGTTTCAAAGGTTGGAAACTGCTGCAACAAAGCATTTTATAGAGCCATATGAAGCGTTTTATGTTTGATGTGTTACATTGGTGACTTCAAAAGACTCCTAACAGGAAGTCAAACAGATTTACTTTTGTTTTCAGAATAGTTCATGTACAAATCCAGTAGATTTTACTGTCACATCTCTTGGTGATCACAGCCAGTGAGATGTTTTTTGCAGCAGCGTCCTGAGAACGTAGTAAGTGAAGATGATGAAAAGTAATAAAACTATTGATTTTCTTCAGGAGCACAAATAGCTGTTAAATCTACCCAAGATTTCCAATTTTGTCTGGTTTGAGCCATGATTTATCTCTTGAAGAATCATTCCACATGACATTTTTTAGTGATGTAACAAGATAATCTGTTTGCGTAAAACAAGAAGTAATTCTAACATTTTTAAATTCAAGACAGAATTTCTCTTTTGGTCTGTTTTATGCTAGAAAACGGAATTAAAGTAATACATATTCAGCAGTTGAAGTCCATACATTAAGGCTTCATATTGGATAATTGGGGTTAAATTGCCTTGTGAGGCCTGTTTAAGAATGATCTTGTTTCTGCTCTTAGACAACAGTGATTAGCAGTCAGGGTCTCCTCCAGCGGACAGCAACATGTTGGCTAGCATAAAGACTCCTCTCCTGTAGTTTGGTGCCACTGATCAATCTAAACTCTCTTCTGCTGGATTCTCGCAGTCTCTCCGCTGAGCTACCACCTGTTCTTACCTCATAATCTCTCCCTTCCATTGTTTGTTTTGGGGTAAATCTGATTGTCTCCTGAATGAATGGAACAATTTGGTTAAAAATAGTCCCAATAGACCTATTTCTTGCAGCCTTTCGGTACCGCCTCCGTTCTGTGCGTAAAGACGCATTAAGAAGTGGCACAGAAACTGATAATCCAGACAGGAGGTGCTTGACGTTACAGTACAGCCTTTCGCCGATGGGAGCACAGAGACAGACTGACCTGTGGAATCAGCTCATCTCAGCTCATTTTGCTACTAACTTTACTCTAATTTACGTGAATTTACCTCCTCGCAGGTTTTCGCTTCGTGCGCCTTTTTGGCCACAGACTGAAAGTTTTAAAGGACTTCCAAGAAGCTTGTGTTGACATGGTTTGTGTCTTCCGGAGACGGAGGCTATTAATGGGATTTCTTTTCCCCTAATTCACCTGAGGACAGTTGGACAGTGAGCTGGAGGCGTCTGGAGGCTGGATGGCCGACATGTCTCCGCAGCAGCAGCAGGACAGCCTGAGCCGAGGCGGCGGGCAGCAGGAGCACAAGCGGGTATGTGCTTCTGTTCTCATTTATTCTGGCGGTTTAATGGTCATAAATAGCCGCGGTTTGTTTCTATTTGGGAAGTAAAAGCGGCTCACATGTATTCCACCGTTTGCTTTTGGTTGTACGATCTCCAGCCTGTGCGCAACAGAGACAGAGGCGGTTTGTCTGTGGCACATTTTACTGCTGACACATGAATGAGTTTGTTGTAAACGCGGTCCGTTCAGGTGAGAGGTCAGATCAGAGTTCAAGGCTTTCACCAAAGAGACATCTGCTGCCATAAAGACGATCAAACAAGCCGGAGAAGAACTTTGAGAGTTTTAGGACGATGGATGCGCACAGCTAAACAGTAAAAACACCGCAGCGGTGCAGCCCAAAGAAACTGACGAATGGCGCGTTTACGCACAGTAAGGCAATAAAAGGGGCTGCACTAGAATATATATATATATATCACCATAGAGCATGTACCATCAGAATAATCACATCACATTAATAATAATCATATAATTTAGTTACAAGTCACTGGAAAATCAGTTTCTTTTCTCGTCTCAGCTCATCCTGTCGCTTTATTTCGACCCAAGTTGAATTCATAAGCAACACAATGAATAAATAAATAGAATTAACTTCAGACTTTCCATCTGAAGTTCCTTATTTACAAAATAATCCCAATTACTGCTTCATAACAACACAATAGTTTTGTCTTTATTTATAAAGCATTTCTAAAAATCTAGTTAATACTTCACAAGGCTGTAAAATAAAAAGTCATAAAATGTAATACGATGTAGTTTCTAGTTGACAACATAATCACTAAAATGTGAATAAATGCATTTTCTCTCATCACAACAATCACCACATAAGACCTCTCTTATTAACCACTGACTGTTAACAAATTCTGGATTATTTACAGTGTTTGGTAAAGTACGCAAATTGATTTAATGGGTGCTCCAATTTTAATTTTTTATTTTTGTAGATTCAGAATCAGTGGCATGAATCAGCAGCTGTACTGTAAGCTGGAGCTTAGCCAGCTGACCGAGCAACTATTTTGATAAGTTAATTTTAAAGTTAAAAGTTCAAACATTTTCTTCTTGCACCTTTTTAAATGTGAGAATATGCAGCTTTTTTTTTCAATTTTATAGAGGTGTAAACAGAATATCTCTTTGTTTTCTAATGTTCATTAACTAAATGACTGATCAGCTACCCAGAAAAAGTCAGTGATAAAAATAATTGTGAACCCCACTTGCTCTGTGTTTAGAAGTTTCTAACTTCTCTTGGACTTATTTTGTTCGACATCCATCGCTAACCATTATTATCATGTAACATATTTGACAGGGTCAGCTTATGGTCTGGGTAAGACGTTAACCTGAAACATGCAGCAGTTTTACACATGATAATATGTTAAACTGAGTATTCTTTCTGTACAGAGTGTTTACGTTTTCATTTATTTACAATAAATCTGCATTTTTGTGACTGAAAGAGGTTGTGAAAATGTACGGATGAGTCCTGATTCAGTTGGAGGAGCTGCAATCTGTACTGTCCTTGTTTTCATTAATAATTGATTCACATCGGCTCCAAATTCTCATGTATATGTGCCGAGTCATAAAGATGCAGTAAGTCTCTACCAAGCCATTCAGTCCTGCTGCCACCATAAAAACATCTGACAGAATGAGTCAATACAGTTTGTGCAGTTCCACCTGTCATAAACCTGCATTCTTGGTGGAAATAAAACATCTCAGAAATTCCAGCTATGTCCATTTATATTTTAAATCAGTGACAATTAGAGTGTCAGAGCTTTGATTTTAGCACATTTCTTTCTTTACTATCACTGCAGTTACATTTTTTTTTCAATGCTGTGGAAACATTTTGCATGAATGACTTTCCTCTTCAAACTACTTTGTGTTGTAATACAGTCATTAATAAACGAGGTAAGCTTAGGTTTGTCAATAGATTAGTTTCCCAGCACAAAACTCATATCTCCATGTAAGCTTGATTTAGTTTATTTTAAGGCCTGAAAGGTAACATTGTAATGTTGTGGCTGGAGAGTAAGAAATGTTTCACCAGCGTGTGACCCGGCTAGATCAATGATATAACATTGTGAAATGCCAAAAATGTGTGAACGCATGGAGGCTGTAGGTCAGAGGGGGATTGATGTTTTCACACTGGAAAATCAGATTTTTCTGCACTGAAAGTCTTTGGGAAAATGGATGGTTGACATGGATGGATCACTATGAAACATAGATACTCATGCTCACCAGAAGGTGAATCCTACTGAGTGTGCTGATCCTCAGACATTTTTTATAGCACCACCATGAGATTAACATGGGATTTTGAGTGAAATGAATGAAAAACTAGACCAAAAAAGACATACATTTCTATGGGAAATGAGTAGACCTCAAGACATCCATTGGTAGCTCCACCCTAAAACATATCATTCGTTGTAGTCTATTGTCTTCTATATGAGACCATAGTTTACAAAAGAGCCTTAGGCCGTATTGAAAGAGATACGAAGCTAGTGATTGAGACCATAAACTTTTTATTTGAATTCTTTCTGAGGGAGTAAATCAAGTGAGAAGTAGAGTCATTGTCTTACAGACGTCTGTATAATCAAGCTTCTTTTTCTGACTCTGAGTCTCTCCCTGCTGGTTGTTAGGGGTAATGCGGTCTTAAGACACTTCAGTGTTTTCACAAGCTACTATATTAACTACTGGCTGATAATTGCTTGCTGGTTTTCAGTGACAATTATAGTTCACTGGTTCATTTCTCCTGTGGTAAAAGTGACAAAACCAGCAAGCAAACCAAAAAGTAGCATTCTGCGACTTTCACTTGTGATCATTCATAGACTGTATATAAAAGACAGGGGCTGGTACGGTGATGTCACCAATGGGTTTAAAGCCTTGAGGTAGAAAATTGTCCATTAGCATCTTTGAAGCTGGGCATAATGAGCAAAAAGTAGGTATGCTGAGAACTAAATAACACTACACATGCCATATATCAGTAGCCTGCCAATTACAAGGCAGCCACTCCCTACAATATACCTCACTTTATCTTCTGTTTTACCCTAAAAAAGACCATAATTTGCAAAATGAACATGTTGTACTGTGCTGAATGAAACTTGAAACTACTGAATGAGAGCGTATTTATTGAGATAACAAACTGAGTGAGAAAAAGCGTCATTTTCTCATGAATTTTATGTATAATCGCACTCCTTTTTGCAACCAGGGTAGTCGCCCCCTGCTGGACTTTAGAAAGAATGCAGGTTTAAGGCAGTTCCACATTTGATTCGCTTTTTAGGCTCTGTCCATCGATGTGACCACCTTAGCATGTAGACATTAGCGTTTAGCTTCGTTCAGCATGGCTGTAAATTTGTCATTCCTGGAACTATTTTCCATGAGCATGGTGTTTACGTATTTTATTTAATTTAGAAAAAATAAATTTACATTTAAATGTAAAATTTCCCATAAGTGTTTTACATCTCAGCCTACCTAAGCTTTCTCACCCATTTGTCCAGAACACTGAACCCACTAGTGTATTAGGTGACTGTGCCACCAAATGTGTTAATCTGACATACAATGAAAGATCTGTGGTTATGTAATGCCTGTTTGTCAGGCTGCTCCACACACACAAATCCTTCTGCAATTAGATTAAATGAAACTTGTATGATCCTCGTGGGGAAACCTTGGATAATAGGATCCAGCAAAGAAAAATAGGGTATCAATAAGGCAGCAAGCTGCAGCTGGTGGGCTGCAATGAAATAACAACAGCAGATTAATTCAGTATTAAAGTGCCATTTTATTTTTGCTTTCACGCATTTCAGCTTAGATATTTGAATAGAAGTTTGGACGACAAAAGCACCACGAAGATCTTTTACCGAGTTGTTGAGCTGTGAAAAAGTTCAGGAGTGTCATGGAAAAGACTAATGGAGGCTTCAGAGCACTGAAAACATTGTCTCCTGGCTCAGCTTCATGCTCTGACATTCCTCTGTGTTTAAATTTTGCGGCTTCAATCTGCTGTCCCTGTCCATTTGGAGGCCACACTAGGCAGTCCCAGCGTTGTGATGAATGTGTTGAACATCAGGATGCTTATGTAACCAATGAGGAGAGTGTAAACATGACATAAGCATGACGTGCGTTTTTGTCCAGCTCTCCTGGTGAGAGTTTTTCAGAGCACAGTGGTGAGATGTTGTGTGACCAGAACTTTAAAGAATCCCTATTCTGTTTTTAGGGTTTTCCCTGTCCTTAAATGTTGCATAGTTACCTTTTTGTGCATTGAAAAAGTCTGCAAACTTAACCTAAGTCCACGCCAAAGGGAGGTCTTCTCTCCCACAAAAAAACGCTGCTCCTTGCCTACGTGAAACACTTTGAAGTCCAGGCTTATTACTTATCAATGTCATCATGTAGCACATTTGCATAATCAGCTGTTAAGGTTAGTGACTGGTCTAGTGGAGCTTCTGGTGTAGCACCTTGGGCTGGCATCCTGGCTTCTTGAATGGATAGTGCACCACTTGAGATCACTGGAACCAATACTTAAGTACCTGATGTTGCTTCTGTGGGACCTTGGGCATCTTTGGTTGTTGGGGAATGTTGTGTTGCTTCATGACAACTTGTGTGCACGTCTGTCAACATTAAGCAGCCACTTTACAATTAGAATCTATACTGTGCTTTTATACTGTATCAATTTTTCCATCTTTTCAAAATTTAAAAAAGTGCCTTTATATGTGCTATTTATAGCCCCAATTAAGCTCTTCTTTTCCACTTAAATGTTTTCAATTGTTTCTTTTCGTAATGTTTTCTGAAATAAGATCTTAAATCATTTTTAGCTCTGTCCTTTGGACCTTTGGCATTTGGGGGATCTTGGGTAGTTGCAGCACAGAGGGTTGCTGGTTGTCCTTGGGCACCTGAGGGATCTTGGATCACTTAGCGACTGGTTTGGGACACCCTCAGATATAGAAAGAGCAGCTTTCTTGCAGTCCATTTCTGCTAGGATAAAACCCTGTATTCACAGGCTTGGAGTTACGGTTTATAGCTACCTTTATCTCACTTTTGTTTGACAACTGACCAATCAGAACTGACAAAAATTTTTGCGAAGGCGTCCTTTATAGGATAAGAGCTAAAATGAAGCATTTCAGACGGAAAGTAAGAAGATGAGCTGCAATAATATACAAAAAAAGAAAAGTCTAATGTGTTCTTGAACATTTAGGTATGGAAACATATACAAGTAGACACTGAATAAAATGGTAAATGTGCCGAATATAGACATTATATATAGGCATTATCAGCATTTTGTCAGGTTGAAAATATCGAACAGGTGAGCATTTAGGAGACACTTATTTCATTAAATCATCCCAATATAGGCAAAGTGAACTCTTGCAGCAAATGGATATGAACTCATCACAGCAGCTGAAGATGTCGAGGGGGCAGCTGTTAGTTTTTTTTATCCACAACGGTGCTGAAATCACATCCACATGAATGCTCAGACTCAAAGTTTCCAAAACAAAATGTTGCTTTGGAATGAGATGATCAATGTCATTTAATATGAATCATCTTTCCATTTTTCCATCCTCCTTCATCAGCCCTTTTCTTCCTTTTTTAGCGAATGAAGACTCAGAGTTATCGGCGTCAGTCAGCACCGTCTCTGGTCATCAGCAAGGCTCTGATCAGGTCCAAGACTCTTTCCAGGTACTGAAACTACATTTAAAGAGTATATTTAAAATGAAAATGTTTGTTTTGCTACAATTCATTCACTTTTTACTGAGTAAATGCCAAAAGCCGCAAACAGACCACCATGAAAATACCTTCACTGACATGTTACCATGTTAACTAAATAATCGTTATCATTTTGATCGAGTTTATCATGAATTTATGGTGACGGATCACTGTGTTAGTCTGTGGTTAGCTATAGGTTGGCTTACAGTTATATAAACCAGTGCTATTTCTGGTTCAAGCTATTATTTAATTAGTTGGCATCGGTTTGAGTAATTTTTAGCTTCTTAAATGTGAATATTTTTTGGTTCTTTCCTCCTCCCCCTCTCTAAACTTTTGGACAAAACAAGAGGTGTTATGTTGGGCTTTTACGTTCACTGATCAACATTTTCACCATTTTCAGAAACTTTATCGACCAAACAACTTTTCAGTTGAGTTGGTTTCACTGTTTTGCCCGTGTCATGATAAAAAACACTAAACACAGTGTTGTAAATCCACGCAGCTGTGATTTCAGTGTCATTGCAGGTTAACTGCAGGTTAAGTGGATCAGTTGGATCTTCCTCAGATGCACTAAGACCTCTTCCAGTTCTGTTACACAGCGGACACCGAGGTCAGGCCATCCCGACCAAGCCCCGAGGCCACGCTCTCACACACGTGCACACACACATGCACGCTCATATGCCCGAGGCACAACTCTGAGTAAGATGTTGTAACCACTCGGATAGATAATCCTCTTGTTGCCAGAGGATCAGGCGTCTATTAATAGTGTCTGTCTTTGAACATATGTACTGTGAAAGTGAAGAAGAAGCAACCTTATTAATAAGGTGTACAGAGAACACTGATTAACACCCACCCACTGTTCTGAGGGAAAGTGTTGACGTACTTCATACAACATGTCCGGACATACGAAATCTAACCTTTTTCCTCCTCTCTCACATCATTAGTAGCTAAATCATCCACAAGCTTTAGATTTTTATGTTCTTTAATTTGTTTTTAATTGAATTTAATAACTTGTTTACATTTTATTAGCTATGATTCAGTGCTGGAGGATATTTTTCCTGTGATTATTCCTTAATTCCACCAGGAATAGTTCAGCATTTTGGTCACTCAGAGTAAGATGAGAAGGCTGATTCCACTCTCGCAGCTAGTTAGCTTAGCTTAGCATGCAGTCTGGGAGCATGGAAAAGGGTTATCCTGCTTTTGATCCTCGCTAAGTATCGTGTTTTATCTTTTTTTCATGTATTTCGTGCAACAACTGAAGACCAATTTAAAGTGTAAAGTGAGTCGTGTGCGGTTTAAACTTAGCCAGGTTCGAGAAAAGCTTGTTTTTGTGAAGTCTGTGGCCTGAGTAAAAATATGTGCCAGATACTCTGATTCATCTGTGCAGTGGGAGATATGATGTGTCAGCAAACCCAGGACCTGTAAAAGATTTTTCATTCTTCATCTTTGAGTCAGATGTCCATCTTCCTGTAGTACATCTGTGGGTGCTAGCAGTCACATTTCACTCAAATACTGTACTTAAATAGGAGAATAATTATGTATAGTTTTTCCTCTAATGAAGCATTCTACTTTCACTACAGGAAAATGTGAAGCTTTTTACTCCGCTATATTGCTATGTCATTAACGTTAGATGACCTTGACCATGAAATTAACAGAAAATTAACATTTTGATTATTGTAAGTAATTTCTCATGTATAAAAATAATATAATTCCCACTTTTGAATTGTGAAGATTTCCAACCTTTGTCTTAAATTATTGTAAGAATTTGTATCTTTAAGCCTCTATGCAGACAACAGATGTGGCATTATGTTTTTGGGTTGTCCGTTATTCTCTTAAATGTTCACTTGGATGAACCGAATAGGTATTTCATTGTCAGAGCTCACTGTGACCTCACAAAGAAAGTTATTGGTAATAATTCATCTGTTTTATGTATTATTTTAGGACCATCTTGATTGAATTTCCTCCAATTTTGCACAAATGTCCAGTTGGACCGGAGGATAAGCTAATTAGATTTAGGTGGGCAGAGCTTAGCGTGACTTCACAAAATATGTTTTTTGGCATAACTCAAGAATTCATATCTAATTAAGCAAAGAAGCAATTTTAGTTTCTACATTTTTCTTGGCTCCTTGTTTGAACTGTTGACTGAGAAATATTGTGTGTGTGTGTGTGTGTGTGTTTCCCAATATTTTCAGCTTTTTTTTTTTTACAAACCAATCAATCAGTGAATTGAAAATGAACAGATCATGAACATTAGTTGCACTGCTATGCAAGGTATTTAAAGGTAGGCCCACATCAAGCAGCTGTAGCAATGAAGTACTTTGTTTACAGTAATGTGAGCAAAAATCTGATGCTATCAGAAGTAATAGTAGATCATTCAGTGAAGCGATGGCATTTCTGAATTACTTCCTTTTGCATTTAATACGTAGAATACAGTTTCCTGATTATACTTATTAATACTTTATATGCAGTACACTTTTTGCTATTTCCAGTGCAGAGCTTTTGCTTGTAACAAAGTACTGCTAATGTTTCGGAATAGTACTTTTACTTAACTATCTGAAAACTGCCTTCCCTGCTCTCAGACAGATCTTGGCTAGCAGTTAGACTTGTGCTTCTAAGCTAATAGCTAAACATATTCTGTCTCTTGGCATCATGCAGTGAATGACTTGCATGAATTACATAATTCAGTTTCCATTAAGAAGAGAGCTTTGAAGTCTTGTCAAACTCTCTTGAATCCAAAGCACAAGTCAGTGTGGATCATGCAAAGTCAATATAGTCTGAAGCTGCCTTGTGTTTGGTGATGAAGGACATCAGTGGGAGATCTAAAGAGAGCAATCCAGTGGTGGAGACACTAACCGTCAACACAAGACGCAGGACCTGATTATTTAAAAAAAAAAAAAAAAAAAATATATATATATATATATATATATATACGCTGCTTCGCCAAAAAAAAAAGTCGCCACCTGCATTTTACTAAGCAAATAGGTAAGATCCTTCCATTGGATAATTACTGCAGTGATTAATGTGTTTCAGCTGCAACAACTTCTTTAACCCTAGCTGATGGAGTGAGGAGCTTCTCATTTCTTAAACAACCATGTTGGAAGACACATCCTGTGGTCATGGAAAGGATGTTAATCTGTCTCATTATTGGCCTGCATCAAACAAATATTGTCGCTCTATCGGACGTTCAGCGTTATGCTACAAAGATTTCCAACTTTGTCACTTTGTGTAAAGAACACAGGTATGCAAAAGAGGCCCTCCAGTGAAAATCTAGTCTTTTACTTTGTTAGCTTGTCCATATGGTGTGTTTTTTTTTTGTCAGATGGAAACACTGACTGAGTCTTCCAGGGTTTCATATGCAATAAAGAAGAACCAGGGCTGTCAACCTGCAGGCTGAAGCTTACTGTATCGTTCTACTTCTTCAGAATCGCTTTCTGGTTCAAACATGTGGACCGCGTTACTCCAGTGTATCAAGTTGCCATTGTGCGGCATAGAGAAGTTTTACAGTGTTGGAGCAGAGTTGTAGGTGAGCTGGTGTGCTCGAGCTGCAGCTAAGAAGGGTGGATCAAGAGAGAGGAAGGGAATGCATAGATCTGATGTGTGGCATTTGAGTGATTTTAAGGCAGGAAGTGGTTATTTTGACGGGAAAAAAACTGTCAGATGTGAAACTTTGATGCAAAGAGAAGAATTTTTGGAATTTAATCACAGACTGGAGCAAGACTTACTATCAGATTCTAAAGAGAAATGCCTCATACCCTGTTGTAGGATGTGCATGGTGACAATCTGTGCTAAAAGAGCATACTTTCTCCTTAGACCCGGGCTCTTTGGAGTGGCCAAGAGGATTCTGTAGATGTTTTGTCAGGCCTTCTTGTGTCATATCTGCTTGGTTTTGTAATCTCACTGTTACCGAGCCTTAGCTGAACACATCTGGTGCACACAGCGTTGACGGTGGTCGGTGTGAGTCGATTTCTTTCCCTTCAGTTCATATTTAACTGAAGGGAAACACACTGGCAGGGTTTAGTTTCACGTGGTCGATCCTAATTTGAACTCCTGTCATCTGGGCAACAACTCAGCGCTCCAAGGTAGAGATAAAAGTAGCACAAGAACCTCTTTTGTTTCTTTGGTAATGAAACTGTGGGACTCTAATATGAATGATATGACTCTATGAATGTTGTCGGTGTGTGGATCTTGTTATTCATCTGCAATTTGCTCAAAGCAAATTTCTCTCATCAGGGCAACTAAATTTCCTGATCTGATTAGATCAAAAAGGTTTGAACCAATGAGTTTGAGCTCAAAACAAGTTATTGTGTTACATAAGAGATGTTCAGAGGAACTCAGAAGAACCTTAGAAGTTGTAGCACGACTCATCAAAGTGCGATGATTTCTGTATAACATCACAGGGATTAGGAGGCTGATTGTAGATGGCTCCATCTGTTACATCCACTGAAAAATACTATCCAGTAATTTAAAAGGAAAATAACGTCTTCTCCACAGAATAGACTTTAAATGGGTTAGCTGCAGCTTTTACCATGGTGATCATGTTACATTTGCTCTTAGACGTACACACACACATTTTGTTTTTAGAAAACTAGCAAACTCCTCAGTTTTATGGGTCAGAACAGGGAGATGCTGCTGTTTTTCTTCTAATGTGATTGACCCAATTTTATATTGATGTTTCTCATGACTTCATTCACTCATACACACTTAACAGATGTGGAAAGGACACAATATTTGCAATACAGAAGACATTTAACAGTACATCAAGTGGCAGATAATGCAAAAATAATGTACTAATAAGCCAAAGATTAAGTCTCAATCCACTGTGTAAGAAATGATTTGACTGCAGCTTATGAACTAAAGACTAAAGTCTCCATGCCAGTGATCATTTACAGTTAGAGGTAATTAATAAAGTTACTGATGTTGTTCCATGTGTGAAAATGAATACTGCTGCTGTCTGATGCTGCTGGTATTTAATCATCTCAGAGGAAAGACTCCAACAAACAGACTGAAGCAACGAACTAAACTTCTGCTCTTGCTGATGTTCTGGTAAAATATTGCCTTTATCTAATGTTGGTCATTTTCATTAATCTGACCTGTTCTGTGTTCATGAAAGTAAAAGGTTTAATATTTTTATGGACATTTCTTTTTGAACTAGACGTGAATTTGTCGCTTTTGTGGTAGTTTGTGATTTGGCAGCAAACTGTTCGTTGCTTTTTATGACTGTTTTGACCGATATTGGTCCTGAAATGTGAAAAGACTTTCTCATATCAGTTCACATAACTTACCACTGTTGCTGTGGTTGATACAATTTATACTTGTGTCGAGTTGAAAGTGATGCAAAAATAGCAGCAGGACCAACCAAGTAAGATTGCATCACAACTGTTATGAAAGAGTGAGCATTCAGTTATGAAGCTGACACCTTCAGATACCAATCCTTCCATTGTACCCAGGTTTAATTTGTCCCGTTTGTCTGCCCTCCAGAGAGAGCTTCCTGGTTCCTGTGTGTCCAGAGACCTGCCCGTTGGTCCAGTCCTTCCTGACAGACTCCGACAGATCCTTTCTCCTCCACGGACATGCTCAGCTGAAGACGGGGATGCAGACTCAGGACAGACACCTCTTCCTGTTCAACGACATCCTCGTGATTGCCAAAGCCAAGTAAGCACAAGTGTGATTTTATCCGTGTGGATGGATTAGCAGCGTTTTGGCTGCTCCTCATGTCCTGCAACAAGATATTTAAGATGCATTGTCTTAAAACAAGTCCCTCCGTCTTGCTGAAATGTCACTTGTTATGTGACTTTATCTTAAATCAAGTGGGATGAGACATTTTGACTGAAAACAAGACAAACAGACTTGGTAAGATTTTGAGTTTTGCAGTGCTTGTGTCGTGTCTCTCTGTTCCAAGATCAGCCAACCACTTCAAGCAGAAGGCCCAGGTGTGTGTGTGTGAGATGTGGACGGCGGGCTGCATGGACGAGGTGTGTGAGGGAAGCACGAACCCCGAGAGCAGCTTCGTCATGGGCTGGCCCACCTGCAACTGTGTTGCTACGTTTAGGTAACACACATACAAAGACGCAAACATTCACACGTGGTGGAATGTGTTTAAACACAGATTCTACGTGTGGATGATCTGTAAATACACAACTTGTCCGCTCTGTCTGATGAGTATAATTCCTTTCTGATGTGTGTTTCCCAGCACAGCGTTTAGAAGTTCTGAACCGAGACTCATTTTCATCAAAAATGGTTATAAAATTGGGAAGTGAAACTGTCGAACCCAAACGTTTGTATAAAATTTGTCCGTTTTCACGCCGACTTACGTCAGTGGCTGTGAATGTGTTTGTGTTTCAGCAGAAAATATGTTGGTGGTGCTGTAAACTTGACCTTAAATGCCAGACGAACGGAAACAGACAGGATGAAACATAAGCACCCAATGATATCCCACCATGCAACGCAAAAACACATCAGGGCTTGTATTTATCGGGTGTTTTCAGTGGAAGTGACTTCTACCTGCCAGAAAGTTCTCAGTGACGCATTTTTTGGCTGATTTTGGTAAAAGCATGTCTTTAACTTTCTGATTCGTGGAGGACAGTGAGCCGAGCTAAGCTGAAGGTTTGTATTAGTCCAATCAGCAACTATATCATCAGAATTTGTACTTTGAGCCTGACAGTGTCATAAAACAGAAACATCAGGCAATTCTCTGAATTCTTTTCACTGAAAGTCAGAGCAGGAAGCGTCATAAACATCTCTGTCGTACTCTGAGCGACTGTTTATAGTCATATGAAATGTTAACTGGCATTTCTTTGGAGGAATTTCCAGGAATATTCAGGCTCCAACCTGAACACTTGCAGCGCATTGTCAGTTGACGTGCTCATAAAAGAGTTTGTATTACAACTATGACGTTTTATTTTTGCCACACTGGTATTTTCCAACGAGTTTCATCTGATACTGATATATGCACGTTTTTTTTCCAACTAATTGCAGAGAACATCAGGTCTCCCCTGTAGAGGAATTCACATATTATTGTGATTCCTCTTATGGTGACGGCCCACTGCTGGGTAAATGTACACATTTAATGGACAAAATAAGAAAAGTACGTCCACTTATATGTAAAACGAGCCATTTTTAGTTTTTGTGATGTTTTTTTTATCATAACTGGAGACTTTTAGCCTTTCTGAGATTTCTGGCTGATGGTGAAATTTAATTTAAATCCTTCACCAGCTGATAACGCATCCCTTATTATGACACAATTATTGATGCACATGAACACACACAGGCCTCATGGACACCTGCTACTAACATGCGTTTTGGGTGATCCGGTCTCAGGTGGACCTCTCTAAGTCTCTGTGCATTGGATGTTAATGGTAGACCATTGGCTGCTAATTTCATGAGGCTTTTCTTCCTCTTCCGCTACTTCTAACACATTGACTTTGACATTTTCCCATTTCTATTTGAGGGGACACAGTCACTGCATCCTGGGCTTAATGACACCCGGCATAATTCTGATTATACAAACAATCCAGAGTGTTTTTTATGCGCTATAGTAGAATAAGAGGGAGGCAGGTGCAGTCAGACCATTCTACACAATGCCAGAGGATGGTTTAGCTGAATGAAACTAGCTCACATCTGGTATCCACAAGCTTCTTGAGTGACCATTAGATCCTATTCCTCGGCTCTTTGTGCAAATAAAAACAAGCATCATTTCTTTTTGCAAAGGACTAACGCAGTGTGGTTCCTTCTCATGTCTGCCAGAAATTAAAAGAAGAGAATACCTGCACTTTAACATTTATATATGCATGTGTATGTACTTTTAGTTTGAGTAGGAGGTTCTTTATTGTGACCCAGGACAAACTGCTAAAAGAATGTATGAATATGTGGCCAAATCGGAGCGATCAGATCTCAATGCATCGTGGGTTTGTTTACATCTTTACTCAGAGGTGATCAGATGAGAACAGGACTGTAAAGATGATTTGATGTTTGTTTTTCTCCTCAGCTCAGCAGAACAGAAGGAGAAATGGCTCTCCCTCCTCAAAAGGTGAACTTCCTCACACCTCACCACATTTATTGTCTGTGCGTGTGACAGAAAAGTCTTACAAGTGGTGTTTCCTGTCTGTGTAGTCGGATAAAACAAGAGAAGGACAAGGAAGAACCTAAAACCATCCCTCTGCGAGTCTACGGGAAGGGAATCAATACTTTTGCTGTTGTAAGTTTACTTTGATGTTCGAGGAGCTCACATCTGTTTTGTGTGTGTGTGTTCTTCATATATTTCTTAAATATACTGACAGTGGTTGTGTAAAATGTATGATGTCCTCTTGATGTTCTGTTTGCTGCCATTTCCTCTGATCAGACCAAGACGCTGCCGGTCAGCAACTCAGATTCAACTAATGAGGTGATCCGACTGGCCCTGCAGCAGTTTGGCATCATAGTGAGTAAACAATACCATTTATTTTAGTGTTAACCCACAAATTATTATCAAAAGCAGAGTCATGGGTTTATATCTGGAGAGGATCTTTCTGTTTCTGATGCAGAAATGCCCCAAAATTCTGTATTCCTGGTCTTTGTAACAGTAGGATTTCTCTTTTTCTCTATTTTGTGTGCTTGGTAAATGAATTATCTTTGGATTTTGCGTGTTTAACATTCATGTGTTTGTATATATTCAGATTTATGGGTGCAGATCAGGTTGAAGACATAAAAGTTCAGCATTGCCAAACACAGAAATCATCAAAGGACTCTATTTTACAGAAGCTTCAGGGCCATAAGCACAAGCAGCATGTGAAAACTTAAAGAAAACACACTTCTTTGTCATATTTCTGGAGTGGTTTGCCTTCAGGATTTGTAGCGTTTGCTGTGTGTTGTTATTTTTCACACCATCGTTATCTCTGTTTCGCACAGGGAAACGTCAAAGACTTCCAGCTGTGGGTCATCTCCAAGAGGGACACGACTCCTTATCCTCTAATCGGTCAGTGATTTTGACAAATCTGCTCCTTGTGTCAGAATTTGTTTCCTGAACTGCCTGTGATTCAGTTTCTCTCCGGTCCTTGTGGTCACAAACCTCTGAGCCTTGACACCGGGGTGAGATGTGTTATTTTAGGAACACTGTAGCATTCATTCCCAGAGAAGAGTGTCATGTAGCTCCTGCAGGGAGGAAACCGGTAGCCACGGAGGAGCTGCTGACTGATAATGTGATTCTTCTGCTCTTGTTTTATAGCAACACTGTCTTCTTCTCTGTCTCAGGTCATGAGTTTCCCTTCAGCATCCAGATGAGTCATGTGAGAGCCTCTCAGGCGGGAGGTGGAGGCAGAGATGCTGCTGCAGCACCTGCAGACAGAGAGAAGACGATGCAGGTGGAGCAGCTGCAGGTTTACAAACAGTGTCAGTTCATCCTGAAGCCTCGACCCGTCGAATCGCAGCAGCAGCACGTTTCAGCAGGTGGAAACTCTTCGATAATTTCGTCTCAGGTGGCGCTTTGTATAAACGACGAGCAGTGATTCTCATGCCGTCTGTTGCCTCCTCAGATTTGCCTCAGAAGTCGTTCAAAAGGCGGCGTTCTCTGATCACCTGGGCCTTCTGGAGAGGCTCCTCCTCCCACCTGAATGAACTATCCCTGGCTGGTGCTGCTCGAGGCTGCCTGTTCAGCCAGCCGCTCAGCTCTGTTTGTGTAGAGGACGCTCTGCCAAAGCCGGTCATGGTGAGCAGGAACACTGACACAAAGACCTCGTCCACACTGACCGTAGATGGGTTTTCTATATGCACTGATGAGGCGTAACGTTCTGACCACCTTCCTAATATTGTCCAATGGATCATGGACTCAGGACCTCTGAGAATGTCCTGTGTCAGTGAATTCTGTGGGTCCTTTGGGTTGCAGGGTGGGATCTTCCAAGATCAGGCTTATCCTCACATATCCCAAAGATGCTCAGTCAGATTTACATCTGCACTGAAAAAAGCTTCTATAAATGCTGTTCTAGTGGCGGCTGCTGAGGGAAAAACTCCATCTGATCCCTTCAAAGCCTTTTTTTTTTCTTTATTCAGTTCCAAAAACTTGATTTCAGTCGGGTTTTGTAAAGCTCATGACACCCTCAGTACAGTTACTTTCCCGTCTCTCTCCAGGACATGCTGGCGTTTCTCTACCACGAGGGTTCTTGGACTCGGGGGATCTTCCGTCGGCCGGCGGGAGCTCGAGCCGTCAGGGAGCTGAGAGACTCTCTGGACAGCGGAGAGGTTCAGCTTCCTCTGACACGAGACCACGTTTTTATCATAGCCGGAGTCTTTAAGGTAGCGTGTATTTAATGTAAAACACTAAGTAAACTCAAACAAATGTTCTCATAAATGTCTTAAAAGTTTCTCCTGCTCATGTCTCACACATGTAGATGAATGTCAGACTGCTTTACTCATAAAAACAGTACCGTGGCGTGCCGTTTGTCCACGTGCCTCATCGTTAGCTTCCTTATCTGCAGCATTACATCATTAATGAGCTTCTTTAGTGCTCTGCTCAGTGCTTCATGTTGTGCAGCTGCGTTGAAAGGACAAGCTGTGCAGAGCATAGGCCTGTTAGAGTAATCTGGATTATAATCTGTTGTTATCTGCAGGGATAAAAGAGCTGCTGTGCACGAGCGCTTAAACTGTGTCAGCAGCACCAAAGCAATCAATCATTCACATTGATTGTTTCTGTTTACCGTGATGTTTGAAGTAAAATGCACATAAATGTTCTTTACAATGCTGGAAAAAATGCCCCTCTCAAAACAAGAGAAAAAAAAACTTATTTCAAGGAACTTTCACCTTGAAGTAAGTAAAGAAAATCTGCCAATAGAACGAGTGAAAAACGGCTTGGTAAAATTGCTTGAAATAAGATACGATATTGAGAATATTGAGATCTTAAAATTAGCTGGGAAAATTTATTTTAAGCTTTGTTTTCCCAGGATTGTCAAGCTTAGTTGTCTTAACCCTCCTGTTGTCCTCGTTTATGGGAACCAAAAAGTATTGTTTCTTTCTCTGAAAAAAAATCAGCAAAAAAATTCCTCAAATATATAAAAAATTTGCAAAATCTTCAGGAAGAAAATCCCAAAAATTCTTTAAAAGTTTCCCTTAAAAGTTTTAATAAAAAAAACAATCACCAAATTTGGCAAGAAATTAAAAAAAAATGTAAATATTTTCAAAAAATTAGTAAAAATCTTCCAAAAAAAATACTAAAAATATCTGAAGTGATTACATATATATCAGTAAAACTTCTATTTTCTTGATTTTCTTTAATTTGATTTTTTTCCTGAATTTTCTTAAAGAAACATATTTTTTCCATCAAAAACTGTTCAAAAATTTCCCAAAAAATGTTGAAAATGCGGAAGTTTTCACTGTGAAAATGTGTTTTTTTTCCTCACATTTTCAAAGATATTTACGATGCATCGTCTTAAAACGAGTCCCTCCATGTTGCTGAAATGTCTCTTTTTTAGTGAATTTATCTTAAATCAAGTGGGATGAGATATTTTGAATACAAATAAGACAAACAGACTTGGTAAGATTTGGAGTTTCTGCAGTGAACAAGCAGTGATAAAATGACCGACAGTTCACGATCAGGAATAGAAAGAAGTAAAGAATTGTTTTATTGTTCGCTGCTGCAGGACTTCTTGCGCAGCATCCCGGGCAGCTTGCTGTGTTGTGAACTGCATGAAGAATGGATGGAAGCTCTGGAGGAAGATGATGAGGAGGAAGAGCAGGTGCAGGACATCCACAGGTAACACACAGAGGCTCTGCACTGTCACTCTTAGAGCGTCATTTTCCAGAATCTGGCACTAAAACACGTCATTATCTTGTTGCGTCGTCCTGCAGGATGATCGCTCGGCTGCCCAAAGAGAACGCCCTGCTGCTGCGCTACCTGCTGGCCGTGCTGCACGGTATCCAGGGTAACGCCCAGGAGAACCAGATGACCAGTTTTAATTTGTCGGTCTGCATCGCTCCCAGCTTGCTGTGGCCTCCAGGAGCTCCTTGTAGCCCCGAGGTGGAGGGAGAGGGGACTAAGAAGGTGAGAGGGGAGGGAACATGCACCCACTGCAGCTTTGAAAACTGCTCTGAATGGATCCAATTTATGATGCAGGATGAACTGTTTCAGCCTCAATATTATGAAGTGAATGAGAGAAAACTAAGTGAAACATCATGTTCCAGCTGTTTATGCTGCTTGATACCAAAAGAAAGTCTCACAGTTCATATTTTCATGACTGAAATACAAGAGAAGTCTGATAGAACATCATTCACTCTGATTTAACGGTTCTTCATACACTTTTTTTGTTTTTGACTTTATTTAACCCTCCTGTCGTCCTGCGGGTCAAAATGACCCGTTTAAAAGTTTGAAAATGTGGGAAAAAACAAAATACTTTCACAGTGAAAACTTCCACATTGTCAGCATTTTGGGAAATTTTGGAAAAGAAATGTTAAAAAAAAGTTTCTTTAAGAACATTCAGAAAAAAAATCATCCAAAATCCAGCAGATTTCTCGTTTTATTCTTGTCTTTATTCTGTAGGCTTTACAGACAGGTTTGATTCCGTGTCATTCACAGCTTGATTTATGGAACATTTTATTCATATAAACAAGGTAAAAATGTAGATTTATTTCTCTGTTGATTGCATCTTTAAATATATGTGAACAAAATGAAATGCAGATTTTGAACCCCACTTCCTGCAGTGTTTGGATTTTTGTTCTAGAAATAAATGCAAATTGCAGCATTTGTACGTATAACACCTTTTTTTTTTTTTTTGCAAATTTAAGGATAAACTTTCAGGCTCGCTGGCTTGTAAGTAACCATCCATATCTAATAGTTAAAAAAGTACTTCCAGTTCCTCCTTAAACCTTTTTATCATAAAGTTTCACCAACTTCTTCCTCAGAGCTCTGCTGGAAGTAGCTCTGTTTGTGGTTTGACACATGCAGGAGGCAGTGAAACCACTCTGACACTCAAACTGATTTTTGTTAAAGGTGGAATATGGATTTAACAGCTAATAGATTGTGAAACATGACCCAGACCTGGGACACAGTTGGCTCCTTCTGCTGTGATGACTTTGACACCCAGGAGGTTGCAATGGTGCAACACGATTAAATAAATCTGTCTAAGCAGCCTCTCAGCTCACGAACAAAGAGAAGCTTGTTGTTTGTCTGCAGCTCGCACTAACAGCAAAACAGCACACGAGTCGCCTTCACACGCTGGAATCTGTTTCTCTGCGTCTGAAATGTACATTTTAAAGAAAAACAGTTCCAAAGCATGTTGAGCTGTCTAAACTGCCAGCTGCATGTTATTTATTAAAGATCTTTGTGTTTAAATCCTTAATTCCAGAGTAACTCCGTGCATTGTAACACCTCTAAACCACATCAAGGTTTTCTCCCAGGAATGTGCATTCTGGAGGCTAAGAAGTCTAATTTTAGAAGTCTGACTTTTTGAAATGTGGACGGGAAACAAGCAAAGTATCGAGATCAGAAAATGATTACAATTCCTCCACTGTTTGTCTTTTTGAAGCCACGCCGGTTCAGTGTTTTATCTTCCTCTTGTTGCTGCAGGTTTGTGAGCTGGTGAAGTTCATGATTGAACACTGTCAGCAGATTCTTGGAGAAGATCCGTCCTCGCTGTTTGGAGGAGCTCCACAGAGAGTCAACAGTGAGGAGACAGGATCAGGTACCGAGTTCAGATTATTACACTGCAAAAACTCAAAATCTTTCCAAGTCTATGTGTCTTATTTTTAGTCAAAATGTCTCATCCCACTCGATTTAAGATGAATTCACTTAACAAGTGACATTTCAGCAACATGGAGGGACTTGTTTTAACCCTCGTGTCGTCCTGCAGGTCAAAGTTGACCGAGTTTAAAGTTTGAAAATGTGGAAAAAATTATATTTTCACAGTGAAACTTCTGATGTCCACATTTTCAATATTTTTGGGAAATCTTTGAACATTTTTTTGTGGAAAAAAAGAAATGTTAAAATGTTTCTTTGAGAACATTGGTTGATTTTTTTGTGAATGTTCTTAAAGAAAATATTAGAAGTTTTACTGTTTGACAAGGAAACAATATTTTTTGGTGCCCGTCCATGAAGACAACAGGAGGGTTAAAGCAGTGCATCTTAAATATCTTGTTAAGTCAAATGATCTTGAAATTATCTTGTTTTGAGTTGAATTTTACAAGAAAACTCAAAATAAGTTTAATACATCTCAAATTAGGAGGTTACATGAAAGCAAAAATCTATTTTTGAGTGAAAAACTACTATTTTTTTCGCATGTGTGGCTTATTTTGAGACACCTAAGCTTGACAATCCTGGTAAAATACAGCTTCAAATGAGTTCTCCCAGCTAATTTTAAGAACCATCCATCCATCCTCTATACACCGCTTTATCCTCACTAGGGTCACGGGGGTGCTGGAGTCTATCCCAGCTGACTTGGGTGAAGGCAGGGGACACCCTGGACAGGTCGCCAGTCTGTCACAGGGCTACATATATAGACAAAGAATCACACTCACATTTACACCTGCGGACAATTTAGAGTTATCAATTAACCTCAGCATATTTTTGGACTGTGGGAGGAAGCCGGAGTGCCCGGAGGAAACCCACGCATGCACAGGGAGAACATGTTAAAGTTCCTTGAAATAAGCTTTATTTTCTTGTTTTGAGAGGGGCATTTTTTCCAGTGCAATCATAAATCTTGTTCCTCATCTGTGAGAATGGTTTCTCAGCATCTTCCTACATCTGTCTCCCTCCCTCTTCCTGCTTTTTCGTCCTGTGTGGACCCTCAGAGTCGTGGGTTTACCCTCTGACCGACTCCTCCTACGACAGTCTGGAGAACGAGCTGGACAACAGCAGCGGCGGCTCACCAGGATTCTGCACCAGAACTTGTCTCCGCCCCAAACCGCTCCAAGGCAGCCTGGACTCCATCCTCACCTTCAGCGACTACGACCAAGACGCCGACCCGGACGCACGCCGCAAGCAGAAGCTCCACCCTCGGGGGAGACACAGGAGGCCGGAGCTGGACAAACCGATGGTGGACGCCTCCTCCACGCTGGACTCTCTGTCCCTGGAGGGCCGACACACCCAGCGGCGGCGCTCGGAGCCGGCCATAGCATACGTGGCCAAGTTCCAGCCGTGTCCTTCAGGCAGCACGGACGGTCTGACCGGGGAGGACGAGGACGGCGACGAGGAAGTTTCCAAGAGTCGCCACACACTGACTCTGCCACACTGCAGGGGTCAGAGCAGGAGGCCTGCTGGAGAGTGTGGGGTGAACGGTGGCCGGTCAGCAGCTCTGGAGGCCAGCTCCTCCAGCCTCTCCTCTACACCCGTCTCCCCCACACCCACCCGCTCCTCACTCGACTCTCTGGACTCCCTCAGCAATGACCAAAGCTGGGCGACCAGGAGGGGGCTTCACCCAAACAAAGCACCCTCCAGCTCGCTCTACACCTCCGTCTCCTCCACATTCTTCAGCTCCACTGAACATCCAGACCGAGGAGCTCCAGCCAAAGGCTCCCCGCCTAAAGAACCGCTCAGCTGGGGGACATTAAAGGGCTGCAGGGGCCTCCATCCAAACTCCTGGCTGAAGAAAGACCGGAGGCTGTCGCTGACGCAACAAGACAACTTGGAGAAGGAGGAAGAGGACAAGACAGGGGTGAGTGGAAAAGAAACTGTCATTACTTTTAACATTTATGTCACAAATTTGTATTCAGAGCTGAAATAATGAGTTTAAGAAATGGTTCATTGTTTCAGACAACTTGAGTTCAACCTGAAAGATTGAATGATTAATTGATAAAGTAATGAGAAAACTAATCAAACGTGAACCGATTAATTAACCACATTTGTATCACGGTTCATTCTCTATAATAAATCAGTATTTCATGGATTTTACCTCCATCCATCACTCCTATCCTGGAATAATTTCACATTACTGTTTGTTTCCACTCCTGTTTTGGTCTTTTTAATCTTCCTAAATTTAAATCCACTTCTTGAAGGCACGATATTGTACGGGTGAAGAGTGAGCATCATTTCACACATGCTGTTTTGGTTTCTGCTCACAGGGAGGAGCTGCTGATAAATCACTCACACCAGGAAAAGGACGGTCGGGTGAGAAGGGAACAGCAAAACTGATGTCCAGCAGCCAACCCAAGTCCAACAGAGGCTCCAACGACGTGAGGGGGAGACCTCACCGACCTCCTAAACACGACTCATCCAGCCCTCCTTCCCACCACCGCTCCACCGGGAGCCTCCATTATTCTAAATCCAGCTGCTTTCCCTCCCCGCAGGCCCTGATAACCTCTGAGCCTCCAGCCGACAGCAGACGAGCAGCTCACAGTGAGCCCAAGCAGCCGTCTCCGTCTTTATTTTACAAACACAGCGGACCTTCTCTGTCCCTGTTCAAGCGGCAGAAGTCTCACTCTGTAGAGGAGGAGTTCAACTCTCGGCTCTATCAGCGCCGCGGGTCAGAACCAGGCCGGCAGGTCGTGGACCGAGCCGCCACTCTGACCCGGGCCAGGCTGCCCAGCGACCCGGGACTGAAGGTTTCAGAAGTGGATCCACAGGGAGGAGGAACCTCTGAGGCTCGGTTCTGCCTCTCTCCTCACGCCACCAAGACAGTGAGGGACTACTTCTCCTCACACCTGTGCAGCAATCCTCAGAGCAGCCAGCAGGTGGCGCTGGCTCTGGTGGAGAGTCGCAGGGAGTGGCTGAAGAGATGCAGCGACCCGTCGGCAGAACCAGACTTTGACCAGCTGCTGTTCGCAGAAGAATCCTACGTGTGATTCTGGAGCGAAACAATCAGATAAATGCAACACAAACCACCTTAAACACAACAGTACAGAGCCACAAATACACAACTTTAACCCTCCTGTTGTCCTCATTTACTGGCACCAAAAGATACTGTTTTGTTGTCTGAAAAAATCTGAAAAATTCCCCACATTTCTGAAAAAAATTGCAAAACCTTCAAGAAGAAAATTCCAATAATTCCAAGTTATATTTTCAAAAAATCCTAAAAATAAAAAAAATCCTAAAAATATATCAAATGATTACATGTATATCAGTAAAATCTCTGTTTTCTTTAAGAACATTCACCAAAAATGTTGTGAATGTTCTTAAGAAACATTTTTAACATTTCTTTTTTCCGACCACAAAATGTTCAAACATTTCCCAAAAACGTTGAAAATGTGGACATCAGAAATTTCACTGCAAAAATATTGTCTTTTCCCACATTTTCAAACTAAAGCGGGTCGATTCTGACCTGCAGGACGACACGAGGGTCAAAGCGGAGCCATCAGGAAACAGCAGTCTGAAACTTGAATTTGACTCTCTAGCGACACATTTTACAAATAAATCTGACTTGTTTGCCAAAGCAGAGCAAACCAAGTAAAGCTACTTCCACACAAAACCAACTGTAACTTTTTTTGTTTTACTACATGGAGAAATAAGTCTATTTGCCTAGTGCTTATTGCCATTAAGGGAACGTGACTGATTTTAGCTGAAATGTCGTCAAGACAAAGAATCATTTACTGTGGTCTAAGCCGATCGGCTGTGTTGGCATCTGTGTGTTTTTATTTAAATATATTAGGCCAAAGTTAAACCTGCCAATTTTAAACTACCTGCTGTTGCCTTCTTTTCTAATTCAGACTCATTGGATGCCTGATAGCTGACTGGAGCCGCGATTTGTTTGAATAGTGAACCAGTTTCCTGCTACTATAAACACACGAAGGGCAACAAACGGTAACTTCTACAAACTACTTTCTTGTATTATTACTTTAAACCTGAGCTTTCCTGCGTCGACACTGTTTTAAAAAGTTAACGTGCAATCGCTGCATATGAACAAAATAGCAATTTCGTTATAAAAGCAGCTTATATGAATGTAGTTCATGGTACTTAAATATGTTTCAAGTTCGCACAAGTTGTAAATGTCATTTTTAAAACGCTTTTAGTGAAGTCGATGCTACGTTTTGCCAACTGTAGCGAATATGGAATATCATTACTGAATACACCTTTCTAGATGCTAAAGTTTAGCTTCCTACAGTGAGATCTGCTCTCTTATTCTCTATTGAACTGACATTTTAATTAGGGCTGCACGATGTTACAAAAAAAACTCACTTCAAGCTAAGAGCTTTTTGCTAGCACAGTTCAAATTTGGGGCTTCTGTTTAATTTCGAAGCTTCTTCGTGGAACCAGGTTATCTTTTCAATCTGTTTATACTCCGCCAAGGAACGCAGTGGAGTTATGTGATGATCAGCGTATGTTTGTCCGTCTGTCTGTCTATCTGTGTGCAACATTACTCAAAAACGTACCAACGGATTTGGATGAAATTTTGAGGAAATGTCAGAAATGACACAAGGACCAAGTGATTAGATTTTGGCAGTGATGCTGCTTGTAGTCTGGATTTGTTAAAGATTTCTGTATCATCACAAGATAGCAGCACGGCGTCACTGTAACTATGACAACAAGAGAACACTATATAGCGATCACATGATTGTGATCTCACTGCAAATCCACCGCTGCGGATTTATCAGGACTTGTCTGTTGGAAGTCATACAAGGACCAGTTGATTAAATTGTGAGGGTGTTTCTGAGTCCCATCAATTCCCACCGCGTGCTACATATTTAGATCACGTGATTCTGTATCCGTACATGATGTAGACATGTATAACACGCCTGTGCTCAGCACAAGGTCATTTTGTTTGTGGGTACATAGGTATTAAACGGCCACATTCTATGTAGCTGTGATTTCTGATCATCAATTACTAATAAAAAATGCTGCATGTCTGACAATGCCTTATAGGGGAATGAGCAGCCTTGGCGGAGTGCTTTTCTTGTTTTTAAGACAGTTTGTTGACATGCAGGCTCACAGCAAATTCAGCGAGGAACAGGAGAAGATCACAGTATCAGTTGTATTTGAAATGCGCAACGGCTACATTTCTGGACTACTGATCAGAAGGTCAGAGGTTCAAACCCCGATGTGGCCACTGTCAGGCCCTTAACCCCTTCTACTCTGTGAAATAAATTTATGCTACAGTTATCCAGTGTTACATCGTATGAGAAAAGTTCTTTTGAAATGATTTTAGATTTTCTATGCAGATACTCGCCTATTTAAAATTCCTGCATTTTTTTCACATCACTATCGTGCAGCCCTAATTCCTGAAGCTTCTCTGCATTAGCACTCACATTACGTCAATCGTCTCAGGACTGATTGACGCTTACGATGGCACAATTTGTAGATCTGATTCTTGTTTTGTGTTTGTTGCCAATGATCCAGTTTTCACATAGGCCTGATTTGAATTAATCATGTCACGTTTTTTCAAGCTTTATATTTTGTGCAGCTTTAAAATAGACCACAGGACTGTTGCTTTCTCACACTGCCTCCTTATTGTCATGTATTCATATGCTGTGTTAATAAGCTATAAAGTCTGCATTTCCAAATAAAATGGCGTCAGTTTAAATCTGATTATGTATGTTAATGCTTGAGATTTGTGGCTGCTGAAAAGAATTTAACTCAAGTGTTCATTTGTGATTTACAGACAGTTCAACACGCCTTTAAAAATGTGAATTTTATTACTTATATTCACTCTATACATGGTTATATGTGTACTCTATGTACAATCACATGATGAGATGTGGTTACATGAAGGATTCGATCAAAACGACAACAGTAGGGTTTACATATGCGGTCAAACAGAATATAACGGGGGACTTCAGAATCAAGAGATTCTCTCAGGCATCTGGAACTGTTAGTCGCATCAGTGCGCAAACATTTCAGTCAGCTGTGCACCTTTTCCTTAGAAATGACTCGACTCACACATGAGAAGAACCTGATACTCAAAAGTGGAAATTAAGTCACAGGAAAAGATACTTTCTTCAAAAATGGAAGGCACGCTCACCAGCTGAGGTGACAGCTGTAGTCTGAGGGTTAATGAAAGAGCGACAAAAAAACCAACATTCTTCAAAACAGATTATTACGAGACAACAATTTATATCTCATAAATACTTTGTTATGATTCCACACTAGAGCTCTGAGTTCTTGCTTCCTGGTTACTGACGGCTGTCTCTAGTGTTCTATAACTCGGAGGGGTTTTTTTTTTTTAATATAAAATAGTAAGAAACAGTTTTGTAGCAGCACCGACAGAATCACGCCTGCATCGTCCCCGTGCACTCGTCAACCCTCAACATCTGACCGGACGCACCGACTCTCTACATTCACGTCTCTCGGCTGCAGGCGCCCGGTTAAGAAGATCCGTCTTTGCTTTGTCGGATGTCGGCTACGCTCTCTGGGACTCTGGCCACCATGCCCTCCAGGGACTTCGTCAGGCAGATCTGGCAACCCAGACGAGATCTGTGAGGAGAAATAATAAAAAAAAAATCCTCAGAACCAGGGGGGTGGGGAATAAACAGAACAATAGGAAGGGAAGCACAAAAGGGAAATGAAATGTTTTTAGCGTTTGTAATGCCAAAATATATTAGAAAAACACTTTGTTTGAAGTCTAATTTGTAAAAAGTTGGTTATATGACATGACAAATGTATTTCCTGATTTGTACTGAGCATCTAGCCAGTGATTGGTCATGATGAAGTGACATCATCAGTAACGAGGTTTGTCACACCTGTGAACCCACTGTAGATGGTAACTCCAATCAGCTGCTTGACATTTCAGTTTTTGTACTTTCTTTTCAAAATTTTCAAAGCAGCTGAAAGGCTTTTTTGCAAACATTTTAAAGGGCAGAAACATGAGGAGGATAACGGAAGTGGAAACACCTGAGGATTATGTAGAGCTGGGAGTCTTGATTGACTGCTTTGGGAAAGTGAAGGTAAGGAATGTTTTTTAGAGGTTTGCATCAGCTCTGATACCTGGCAGTCTGAGGGATGAGTTTAGAATAATTTAATGTTTTCAGTTGGCTTTTCTGACTTTAACGGTGACGTGTCAGGCTGTAGTTCCAGTGAGCAAACAGCTGAAAGTAATCAGAGTAATCTTCCCCCGTAAAGCGTCACTACAAACACTGGAGTCAGAGCATCAGCACCGAGTTCTGAACTATGAAGTCAGCTTAATATATCCAGACTCTTTTTGTTAACTCAGACCTTTTACTTTGAACTCTGCTCACCTTAAATGAGCGCTTAAAGCGTTGTGGTTTTTATTCTGCAGTAAATGAGCGGATCGTGTGCGGCTGCTTCAGGCATCAGGTTGTTGTAATGGAGCACAGTGAGGAATATAAAATAGTGCTGCTGGTAGAAAACTGTTAAACGTGCATTAATATATTTATTATCCTGATCAATGCAGCTGCACATTAAAGCTGTTCAACTTTAAACTTCATATATTCAAACATGACACTGTCCATAAAGCAGAAAATCGAAGTGAAACTAATGGTACTGACTGAATATTCTCTATAATAAATACCGTTAGATCAGTGTTCTATTAGCTGCAGCAATGCAAACGGACCAGACATTAAAACAGATTTATGTGATTTCTGCATCACCAGCTGAATGCATGCTGGGTTACCATGGCAACATGATGCGTACATACTGTAACTGCACAGGTCCATGCAGCGATATTAGTAATGTAGAGATCAACAGGTTTACAGTTAAAACATTTTCCCTCAGCTGAGAATCTGAATCGCTCATAAAGAATCGTCAGGAAACGCTTTGATTAGAGGGAAATGCTTCTTGCAGATGATTTAAATCCCAAACTTTGAACAAAACCTGCCAGGTTGGCTCCACAGCATCAGTTACCGTGGAGATCTAGCTCCACAGCATCAGTTACCGTGGAGATCTAGCTCCACAGCATCAGTTACCGTGGAGATCTAGGTCCTCTGTGCTTCACTTCCACTGTCTCTATTGTCCATGATCTGTCTTTTATTGTCTTGTCTCTAAACCTGAGAAGCTGACAAACTATGAGACTAAGAAATTCTAACTTATTTGGCATTTCTTCAACTTCTTTGTGCTATCTTATTGATATTATTAGGTTGTGTTCCGGTCACTATTTCACACTTGCTCCTTGTCTGACAACAGAAATAGAGGAAAGTTAATGACAACAGCTTTCCTGAGAATGCATATGTGAGCAGAGAGAGCAGGAGAAAAGCCAACGGAAACACTGTGCTACTAAAACTCAGCTGTTTCCTTTTGATGTTTTGGCTCTTTGGAAGATTTTACACTGAAGCTGCTGCTGCTTTAATCTACAACTGTAGCTCTGATAGCACATAAGTGGAGGTAAAATCACTGAAGTCATGATGCAACAAGTAAATCGTGATACTGAGGAAGGACATTTTTTAAAAGGAACAAAAAAACACAAAACAATCGCAGCATTGATTGTGGCAGCTCCATTATTTTACAAGTTCATTGTTGTGCTGTCAGTGTGTCAGTCCACTGATTGGATGATGCTACATAAATCTAAGTTTTCTGCGGGTGCATCTCAGTGAGGGGCTCTCCTGTGTTTACTCATCTGTCTCTGACTGATTAACTGATCGGCTCTGACAAATCTCATTATCGCAACAGAACCATCTCATCAGCATCATGCAGGCGGTGGGACTTTCTTAACCCTCGTGTCGTCCTGTGGGTCAAAATTGACCCGTTTTAAAGTTGGAAAATGTGGAGGGAAAAAAGTATTCTTTGAAATCTTTGAACATTTTTGGGTGGGAAAAAAAGAAATGTTAAAAATGTTTCTTAAAAACATTCACACACAAAAAAAAAAAATCCAGTGAATTTCGCTGGATTCTGGTTGATTTTTTTTTTTTTTTTGTGAAAGTTCTTAAAGAAAATATTACAAGTTTTATTGACATAGATGTAATCACTTTAGATATTTTTAGGATTTTCTTGGAAGATTTTTCCTCATTTTTTGAAAATATTTACAAGAATTTTAAAAAAAGCTTTTTAAAAAATAAAACTTTTAAGGAATTATTGGAATTTTCTTCCTGAAGGTTTTGCAAATTTTTCAGAAGTTTGAGGAATTTTTTTTGCAGAATTTTTCGACTTTTTTCAGAGAAGGAAACAACATTTTTTGGTGCCCGTAAATGAGGACAGGTGGAGGGTTAAACGTGTAAGGCTGCGATTGTTCATCCTTTTATCACCACAATCTACTGCAAACACAAACTATCCCACTGAAGTGTGTTGGTGATGTCCACAAAACCTGACCTGGAGCTAATGTTTGCTAATGCTAACGTCCTTCTGTTGTTTTCTGTATGAATCTAACAGACTGTGGTGTGTTGGTGCGTTCCTTACGTGTCGGTGAGGCCGTATGCTAGGTCTAGCATGTCCATCTCCTCATCTGTGACTGGTCCCAGCTTCTTGTACACTTCCTCATCAAAGATCAGGTGGCATGTGGAGCACGCCAGCGTTCCCTCACACGCTCCTACAGCCAGCGACACACACACCTTTAGAACTGGACCAGCTGGGTGAGATTTAGCTCAGATACAAACAGGAAGCTATCTGATGTGACAAGCCCAAACATAAAGTGTTGGCGTGTGTTTACATACCAAATCCATCAAAGTCGAGGTCTTCGTTGATGACGATATCCAGCAGAGAGTCTCCAGGCGACCCTTTGACTGTGATCTTCTCTCCGTCTCGGTTGATGAAGTGAACCGTCACCTTGTTCTCAGACCTGAAACAGACGCTCATGAGTGACATTTGAAAGCTTTATAAGATAATAACAGTATTATCTGACTGCCTATTTATTACACTGATAAATAGTTGGTCGTACAAACTCAGAAGGTATCTGTTATTGGTAATTTGCACATTCAGGTTACTCATGTCTGCCTGTCAGCCTCCACTCAGCCCTGATGGTCTTTGCTGCTATACTGCCCTCTGGTGGGATAATGGTCCAAATGACACCGTTTGTCGGAAACCAGAAAAAGTAAAATCAGATAGAATCATTTGATTTTCAAATGTCTGACTGTCCTTAACCCTGCTGTTGTCTTCATTTACAGGCACCAAAAAACACTGTTTCCTTGTCTGAAAAATTCCAAAACTTCAGCAAAAAAATCTCAAAATTTCTCAAAATTTGCAAAACCTTCAGGAAGAAAATTCCAATAATTCCTTCAAAGTAATATTTTTAAAAAATCCCCCAAATTTGGCAAGAAAATTCTTATAAATATTTTCGAAAAATTAGTAAAAATCTTCCAAAAAATCCTAAAAATATCTAAAGTGATTTTATATAAATCAGTGAAACTTCTGATATTTTCTTTAAGAACATTCACACAAAAAATCAACCAAATTCGAGTGAATTTCACTGAATTTTGTGAATGTTCATAAGAAATGTTTTTAACATTTTTTTTTCCACCAAAAAAGTTCAAAGATTTCCCAAAAATATTGAAAATGTGGACATCAGAAGTTTCATTGTGAAAATATATATTTCTCCACATTTTCAAACTTTAAAACGGGTCAATTTTGACCCGCAGGACGACACGAGGGTTAAAAAAGTCTGGAAAGAAACTGAACATTGTGGCCTGTGGAAGTCCTCAGATTACTCTTGAGTTGTCTCTTGGCAACTTTTCAAACTATTTTAGCACAAAACTTTCTAAACGTTCAAGACAAGAACTGGTTTTATCATTTAATCATGTTGTTTAATACTGTGACAGCAACGCTCGGCTATCATGACACAGAAAGAAGGACATAAATATGTAAATAAAGCCTCATATTTTGTTGCTGCCGCATGACAACCAGAAAGCTTTAATGCTTCAAATGCCATGTGAATGTACAACACACTGGCAGCTTCATTTACACAGATTTTCAGAAATAAATACATTGATTACAAAATGTATTCAAGTGTATTTGGCTCTCGGAGAGCCTGTGATATTCCCTGGCTTTAAATAATGAACTCGGTGACCTCAGGGGCTCTCAGGACCTGAATAATCTGCTATAAAAGTCCTCAAACTCTACTCCATACCTTCGCCCACACCCCATGACCGTTTAAGACCAACACAAGACTTGTTAATGGTCACATTAACTTTAATCGGCCAGTTGATTCCTGAAGCGCTCTGGGAGAGTCGGAGGCGGCCTGACGTGGGCACACAGGGACGAGTCGACCAAAACCTTCAACCTGAGCCGCAGGTCAGCAGATAGCGGCTGAACAAGCTAGTTTGGCCCTGAGGAGGCAGCCAGATGCCTTCAGCCTTGTGGACGTGTGATGATTCAATCGGTCTCTAAGGACACTTCATCAGCTGATTGGCATTCACACCGAGTTCTTATCAGGGCTGAAGGACGCATTAAAAGTGTAGAGGGTCATTTTTAACCCTCATGTCGTCCTGTGGGTCAAAATTGACCCGTTTTAAGGTTTGAAAATGTCTATCTTCACAGTGAAACTTCTGATGTCCACATTTTCAACATTTTTGGGAAATCTCTGAACATTTTTTGGTGAAAAAAAGAAATGTTAAAAATGTTTAAGAACATTCACAAAAAAAAATCAACCAAAATCCAGAGAATTTTGCTGGATTTTGGTTGATTTTTATGTTAATATTCTTAAGAAAATATTAGAAGTTTTACTGACATACATGTAATCACTGTACATATTTTTAGGATTTTTACAATTTTTTTGAAAATATTCACAAGGATTTTCTTGCCAATTTTGGGGGATTTTGTAAAATAAAATAAAACTTTTAAGGGAAACTTTTAAGGAATTGGAATTTTCTTCCTGAAGTTTTTGCAAGTTTTCAGAAATCTGGGGAATTTTTTGCTCAATTTTTTTTTTTACTTTTTTCAGACAAGGAAAAAGATTTTTTGGTCTCCGTAAATGAGGACAACAGGAGGGTTACGTTTCTGTTCCACCATAATTATTACATCGTTGAAAGGATAATAAGTGTTTAACTACTACATGCAGTTGTAGATGGGTATGAAAGCAATCCATAGTTAAGTGCAAATGTACAGAGGCTCCCAAGAATTGGTTAGCAGCGATATTACAGTTACTGATGCATGATATATGCATGAGGTCACAGAGTAATGCTGCTGGAAACAAATGCTAGCGGGTAAATTATACACAGCAGCATCACAGTGTTTTTAACCATTATTATTGTATTTTGTGACACATTTTCTCAGAGCTCCACTGATTTGAAGTTTGGCATCACATTGATTTCCACTGAAAAACAGCCAGAACTAACTAGTTTGTCTCCACTCATCAGTTTTCAGGAGTCCTTTTGTCATTTGTCTCAGACACTAACAGTTAGACTTTTCAATAGTCAAGTTACTTAACTGTGTGCCTTAACTTTTTAATTCTAGAAATCAAACCAAACTCCATTCAGTTTCTGTGCCACCTGGAGGCACATAGTTCTGGTCTAACTGCTCTGTCGCCTGGAGCTTATAAAGGATAAAGAAGCAGAAAATGCAGAATAAGCTTATAAAGGATAAAGAAGCAGAAAATGCAGAATAAGTCGTTTGAAATGAAGCTAAAGCTAAAGCGTGTTTAGCTTGATGTTTTCCTCATCTCACACTACAGGAGACACTTTAACAGAAGCTACTACTCACTCACTTTCTACCTGAAGCTTTGCCACAGCTGCATCGATAACAAAGGTCACATTTAATTACACATTTTATGAATGGAGTCTGGTGTGTGTGTTTGAGGACGTTGTGTAAGTAAAGGACGTACCTCAGAGGTTGTGTACCGGTACTCAGGTTCCTTCGTCCCGTCAGAAAAGCTCCCCAACTTACTGCCGCCGTCCTCCGAGAGTATTCCCGTAGCCGAACGTGAGCCAGTCGTCCCAATGCCGTGACTAAAGCCATTCCAAGAACAGAAAAGACCCTAAAAACTGGAGGAGAAACCAAACGAGCCGCTGCTTCTGTCTTCCGTCGAGCTCTTTGCTTCTCAGCCGGAGCAGTTTGACTTCGCTCACCGCGCTAAGCTAGCTGCTAGCTAGTTTTAGCTGCCAAGGAGTCACTCTGTCACTGTCATTGCGTAACGTTCGTCCTACGGCGGCCGCTCGCTGTCTCTGATCACCAATCAATCAGCCTATTGACAACTACAACACCGGTACTAAGTAGCTTTAGAAGAGTGAGGAGAAGAAGCCACCAGCTGCAGTCACACTTCCCAGTCAGATACGATCAATCCACTAAGATGAGACATTTGATGCTTCCTGGTAAAGAACCGAATCGGGAGTTATAGCGCCTTCCGCCATGATGTCAAAGTAAAAGCTTTAACCACTATGGCATGTTATTTAATAATTCTCAAAGATTCTGCACACCATCATTTTTTTATATTGACATAACAGCTAACCAGCAGTAAAACTGTCACACAATCTATCTAAGAGGCTAACTAACTGACTTTATGTCAAACTAATAATACTATGCTACATTAGCTTCCTGTAGCATTAGCTGCTAGCTGTAGCCTACTTCTACACCTCTGTTTGTAACTTATCCCTGCTTATCAGTGAGTTGACATTATCTTCGTGTCAGGATATTCAACATTGCACAAAATAAAGTTATATTGACGTTAGAATCTTAGTCTAAGGCCCTTCTATTCTTAACAAAGTACTTTCTGTATTTGTTAGCTAACAGCTACCCCACAGTTCAAGTCAGAGCAACATAAGAATTAGAAAATATAGTTAATCTTATGTGTAAACAAGTTTTTAATGGTCAGAATGACTCATGAGGTGATATTTTTTTCACAAACTGAAATTTTCTAAATCAATCTGAAAGATTTTATCCCTACTAATTTATTAAATATAAAGAATCTTCAGTCAGCAACTGTCCTTCCATTAAATATCTGATTATGTGTGTACCCACTTCTAATCCATGTTTTCTAATCTATTCTTTCATGTATATAATCTAGACGTGCTGCACTTGTATGTGATTATTTTGTTTAAAAAAAGTTAATAGACACACGTTTCAGCTAATTGTCGCATGCTTTTATTTTGAAGGCTGAACCATCTTACTTCCTGCTGTGTGTCGGTTAATTATTTCTAACTTGATGCCACAAACTCAAACCTTCCCGTGCCCGTCCACGTGCGTGTGTAAATTTGCCTGAATGATATTCGCTCGTTGTGTCTCACCGCTCCTCCCGGCGGGGCGGAGTTAACACTTTGTTTGCCATGGGACAGTTTGACTGAAGCCGAGTCACCGCCCCGCCGTATGCTGAGTGTTAAAACTCACACAGTCTAAAGTGTTGCTCAACAAAGGTCGGTCTCGTACAGTTTGGACCTTCACTCTCTGCTGCTCTGCCAGAGGGACCGCAGGAAACACAAGTCAATGTCACCAGTCAACCTTGAACTGTCGAACTCTTATAATCAGGCTGATAAACTCCATGAGCTCATGACATCAGAGCCTGAAGATGTGATCATTCACTCAGATTATATCAGTGATGCAGTCAGAAAACCTTCAAGGGGGCAAAGATGAGTGTCATGTTAGTATCTCTCTGTGGAAAATCTCTGGAGGCCAAACGGTGTTTTTGTTTTGGTCGCTTACTCTTATCATTTGTTTATGCAGAAGCACAAGAATTTAAATATGGCAATTACATCATATTTCAGGCAACGCTCAGTTAACTGAACACCTGAAATGGTTGCTAAAGTTCAGATTTTGCAGTTGTGGCTGATGCTTATTGGGTAATAATTAAATAAAGTGGTGTTGTTCTGTTCTGGACATCCACATAGTTTAGGCTGCTGAGTGTTGATCTGCAGATGAGGACTTTTATCCCGTCACGCATTTAGAGTCTAAATCTCAAACACTTTAACTAATGAAAACATGTACCAACAGACACTCTTAAAAGACAGGATGATAAGATCAGATGAATCTTCATTGTCATTGAAGTTGTCAAACTTTTGTACAATAGTACAACAAAATTTGAATCTCGTTCACATCGGTGCTATAAAAGAAGAACGTGCAATTGTCAAAAAAAACATTAAATACAATTATTAAAATATCGCACACCAGGTGGAGCCAGAGAAGAGCAGCACTTCATCTTCAACAATGCTGACATCCACTTACAGCTCTATACAGGCCAAACAAGACTCCAAAATGGAACAAACTCTCACCTACACCCCAGCAACATCAACATGACCAATAAAATACATCTGTTGCCCCAAAACAACCTTTAGTGACCTCCACAGTGACGTTTTCAGTCTGTCGTAATCTCTACTTTACGTCTATGGTGACAAATATTGATTGAACTCAAATAAACGTAGAGCCATTCACCTCTCTTGTATTTGTAAGAGCTGGAAAACAGGAAGTGTACAGTAGAAGAGGATGTTCATGAAACCTGTCAGAGGTTAACGGTTAATAGCGTGCACTGTATTAGCTGCACTTTTATTAGCATTGTGTTCAAACCTCAATCAGATAAGACCTGAAAGCAAAGTCCCTGAAATATCAGTAATTATACAGCTATAGGAGACGCAGATTAATCAGTAAACGCCTTCAAAGTGTTCGATTGGACTTTATGGCCAAGACAGGGAGATATTTAGAGGAGAGCTTTTCTTTCTGAGCTGCTCACTGTTCATCACTGCAGTCTGAGGCAAGAAGCTTACAGCTCAGGACTGAGTAGAGAAACATAACGACCAGGTTAGTGAGAAACGTGCATTTGTAGGAGGTGGGCATACAAAAATGACTAAAACAAGTTGTTCTGATTAAGTTTTTTTTTTTTACAGGATGTTCAAACTAGTCCTGCTGCTCCTGACAGTGTCGGGTAAGATGTCAATATGTATTTTTTCATGATAGTTATGTTTATTTAGTACATAAATTTGAGTAAAAATAACCTGAATGATTAACTTCTGTGTATTTGCTTCATGCTGTTTGACTTATTGGCTGATTCAATTGGAAGATGATGTGATTCTCAGGTTTTGAACTTGTGTTATTTCGATAATTGTATTATTTTGGGATACGGACATAACAGGTTTAACAACTTATGAAGCAAATGCTGAACAGATTTTCCTTGTAATCATGAAAAAAATCAGTGTTGAAGTGTTAATAAAAAAACTTTACTTTGCTATGAAATATATTTTCTGTGATTGCAGAATTTGAATTGCAGATTCAGATTTAAATTATAACTGGCGCGATGTAAATATAACTGAATTGAACTGATTGCGTGAAAACTAAGTATTCATACATTTTATTTCATGTTTTGATTTTTTTTCCCCTGATACATTATTATTATTAGTTAATATTTTATATTACATCCATTGTCTACACACCGCTTAATCCTCATTAGAGTCATAGGGGGGTTCCAGCTGACTTAGAGTGAAGCATAGATACCCTGGACAGGTCACCAGTTTATCATATGTAGACATATGTATGTATCATATGTATGTAGCCATATAGAGACAAACAATCACACTCACATTCACACCTACAGACAATATAGAATTACTAATTAACCTCAACATGTTTTTGGACTGCGGGAGGAAGCCGGAGAACCCAGAGAAAACTCATGCATGCACAGGGAGAACATAGAAACTCCATGCAGACAGATCCCAGGATGCAAACTGGGGATCTTCTAGCTGCGAGGCGACAGTGGTAACCACCAAACAACTGTACAGCCCTAGATTTAAATTGACAAAATATAAAATAATTCCATTACTAATAAGGGATGTTTGACAGACTAGATGTTATTGTGGAGACGCTTCTCTACGACTTGTAAAGAACTGGAAGACGTCTCAGGAATTATCTCAAAAAATGGACACAACATTGAAGGAGTTCAGTGAAAATTAATTCTGTTGTTTTATTGATATTTTGTCCTTTTGTCCTAATTAATTTTGAGTTTATAGTTCGTTGCCTTGGCAGCAAAACTGGTGACTGTGACAAACAGTAATGTGATAAGAGCAGCTGACCTCTGTGATGGTGGCACAGAAAATAGACTTTGATTGTTATTGATTTATTAGACTGTTAAAGAAAAGCGGTGCCCTATATAATAGTCTGACACAAGTTAATTATTGATATTCAAGGCCAACACAATGTCTGTCAACTGACAGCAGTTTGATCTCCAGGAAGCATTTCTGTGTGTTAGTTTCTGTCTGTTCCAGATATGAACATGTGTAATTCTGAATGAGCAGGATGTGAAAATGCAAAAAGGAAATAAGGACTTCTTTAACTGTTTACAGGCCTCCAAGCTGCTCCAATCGAAGCCCCCAAAGGTCTGCAGAAGTCGATCTACCAGCTCTCTGATGGCTTTCGACAGGGTACCGAACCCTCCAGAAGGTTCCTGGTTAATCTGGACACTGGCATGGTGCAGGAACACATCAGCGAGATGGAAAGGAGAGCAGGTGAGCAAAGAAACAGGGTTATATTGCCCAACAAACCTCATCAAGAACATACTTATCAAAACCTGAGGGCTTTTGTCTAATTCATGGAGCTTGTAGACTTTAGTTATCTTCTAGCTTTGTCTCACGATCCTCTGAGGGTACATTTTAATAACGAGATCTTCTAAGATTCTATCTACCTACACAACAGGTTGTCCAATACTTTGGTCTTTTCCATACAGCAGCTCTTTCAGCCTTCTAAGAAATACCTACTGTACAGTAGGTACTTAATGTCCACTGAAAACATCCTATTGTCACTATCAGCAGAGTATCACGACAGTATCATGAGTCACTCTGATTCCTTTCAGAGAGAATGTCGATACTTGAAGAAGTCTGTCCAATCAAAACATTTTCTGTCTTCCAGTCCCAGCTGATGTTCCAGTCCAGAGGAACGGTGCTGGTTGGGTCCGTGTGCAAGAACCTTCAACTTCTCATATCCCAACCGGTTTCAGGCAGGGAACAGAACCTTCTCTTCACATCCCAGATGGTTTCAGGCAGGGAACAGAACCTTCTCTTCACATCCCAGATGGTTTCAGGCAGGGAACAGAACCTTCTCTTCACATCCCAGCTGGTTTCAGGCAGGGAACAGAACCTTCTCTTCACATCCCAGCTGGTTTTAGACAGGGAACCGAACCTTCTCTTCACATCCCAGCTGGTTTTAGACAGGGAACCGAACCTTCTCTTCACATCCCAGCTGGTTTTAGACAGGGAACCGAACCATCTTTCTCAAACCCAGATGGTTTGAGAAAGGGAAATGAACCTGTGAAGTCCATTCCGGCTGGTTTTAGACAGGAAACGGAACCCGTGAAGACGATCCCAGATGGTTTCAGGCAGGGAACTGAACCCGTTATGTCTATTCCAGATGGTTTCAGGCAGGGAACTGAGCCCGTTATGTCTATTCCAGATGGTTTCAGGCAGGGAACTGAACCAGTTATGTCTATTCCAGATGGTTTCAGGCAGGGAACTGAACCAGTTATGTCTATTCCAGATGGTTTCAGGCAGGGAACTGAACCCGTTATGTCTATTCCAGTCGGTTTCAGACAGGGAACTGAACCCGTTATGTCTATCCCAGCTGGTTTTAAACAAGGAACAGAACCTTCTCTTCACATCCCAGAAGGCTTTAGACAGGGAACAGAACCGTCCTCTTCCAGAACCCAAACACAGATAGTCGCCTGTAAGGGGGAGATCATCAATGGAAACTGCTATGAGTTCAACCCAACACGACTGGCCTTCCAGGACGCACAGGTTTGACCATCTAGCATCTCAGCAAAACATACAAAAGAAAATTCTGTCCATGACACCACTTTTGTTTCCTTTTAAAGGCCTGCCAAGACAAAATGTGTGTTTATAGCTCTATGAAACATCACAATCAGTGTTTCTGTGTCGTTTATTGCTCTACAGGCTCAGTGCAGAGCTGTGGCCCCAAATGCTGAGCTTGCATCTGTAACCAGCGTTAATCTACAATCCCGACTGGTTTCTCTGGTGACCAACGGTGGAGAGAGTCACCCTGTGTTGACCTGGCTGGGAGCCACGATCAAGGCAAGTTCTTCTCATTCATCAGCTGTTCACATTTTCAAAGAGGGGGAGACATTATGTCTCTCTGGAGACATGCACTGCTGGAGCTGTTCCTCCGAAAAATGTCTTGGAAAGTGAACCTACATTAATATTAAGATGTTAGAACCATGTTTCAGAAAGCACAAAACCAACTCACTGTGACACTAGCAGTCTGCTCCTGTACTGTGGCACTGAATGGAGGCCAAGGAGAGAATCAGATAAGTCATCAACATGACAGATCGTGTTACTTTTACCTTGGTACAGCTCTAACCCTTGAACTTTGCTTTGAAAATGTTCCATATGTTCGTGTCCTGCCACTGAGTGAGGCCAGAATATAAAAAATGAGAAGTATTTAAAGAGCTAAGAAAAAACAGGATTTTTTTTTCCTGTAAAACTTTCTAAACTTGTTTCAAAGGAAATCTTGTTCACAGTGAATCAGAAAAAGAACAATTGTTTTTTTGTTCATGGAAGGAGAACACTAGGTTGAACTATTTCTGTTCGATGCCACTTTACTTTCCTACTCCACTACATTTCAGAGACAGAATTTCAAGTCTTTACTGCAGACCCAGACCATTAGTGTTACTTTTACTGAAGCACAGCATCTAAATACTTACTCGTCCACTGTGTATGTTAATGTCTGTGTATGTTTTTGACATACATGTTTTCTGCACACCTCAGAACCAGGAGGCGTCGTGGGTGGACGGGTCAGAGTGGAGCTACAGCGACTGGATGCCGGGTCACCCTAACGTTCACGCCGATAAACCTGTCTGTGTGGAGATGTTCAAGATGGGTAAGAACCGCACTAAGGACACAAACACAACTTACTTATGGCAACGAAACACTTCTGTATCAAGCAGGGAAACATGAAAGTACAACTATGTAACTGAAGCAGAACATCAATCATCTTAAATCATTTATCAGTTCAGGACATTCAGGTGTGTTGTTGCTTTAACCTCACTGACACCAAGCTTTAGACAGCCTCAATGATACAGCTTTAATACCTCATTTTTTCAAAAATACCATAAAGGTGCTGTGTGTTTGATTAACCCAGAAAAAAAAATAACTCATCTACTTTTTATAGCACCCTGGTCATAAAAATAATCCTTTAAAGGGAATTTATTGTTTTCACATCAGCATCTATTTATCACTGGAGCTGGTTTAACTACATAGTAGTGTCGGTTTACCTTTATTTCAACATCATTTATTGTCCTAATCACTCTACTCTGTTACATAAGTGGCTCTTTGAGACACAACTGCCCTCAATTAATTGGAGGTTTATGGATCAGTACAGTCCAGATAACTGAGCAGCTACGTCACTGAAAGTCGATAAGACTCTAATAAAACCAGCCGCATTCCAGTAATCTTTGACCTGTGTCTTTATAAATCTGTTCCTCCACACTTTGCAGATGAGAGCTGGTGGACTGCCGCCGACTGTGAACTGAAGAGAGCCTCCATCTGCTCGTATCGGATCGCTGCATGACAATCACCTTGACAAAAAAGCCCTCTTTATTTCCTTCAAACCATCTGCTTGTGTGGGAATAAAACTTTGCATCTGACATATCTGCATGTTTCCATTTCCTATATTCAACCTACTCTTCATTCATTTCCACATTTCAGATGAAGAAGACATTAATATTTAAAATTAAACAAGACTTTAATGGTCATCTTCCATTTGTGTATACAAAGCAGTTTGTACAGATTTATTGAGCCAAGTTAAAACTATTTGTGACAATTTAGTATCTGGAAAGTCCAAAAATCAATTTCAAAGACGCTGATGCTGTACATTATATTCTGTATTCATAAATAATCACAGATATCCACACATCCACTTTGGTGACAGTCACAGAGAATGTAGCTAAGACACAAAAGAGTACTTTTAGATTTTAATTTGGAGTCCTGTATTCTTGGTTCCTGTAAAAACTTAGCCTTAGAGACCGGGAGGTTTAATGCTACTCCAGAGAAGGACAGACTTTGTTTGCTGATTAATTTAGGTGGAGTTGAGATTGAGCTTCATTTGCATACGAAGATGAAAGGGGAATGAACAAAAAATAAAGTCGCATACATGCACTTTGTCTGCAGTCTTTCATTGATCGGCCTCTATACTGACTACTTGTGAAATGGTTTCTATCACCTTTGCTTGTTTCAAAGAATAATTGTAATGTTCCTCATCTTGCTTTAAACTTTTCCTGCACTAGATTTGTGAAATGTTCGGGACGAAATCAGCCAACAGCATCTATAAAGACTGATTGTCGCTGCTGCTTTCACCATTTATTTCTGTACTTTCTCTTCAAATATCAATATTTGACCTGTGACTATTGCCAGCTGTGTCCAGCTAACGAGCAGCAGGGACCTGTTCAGGTTGTGAGGAGAAGTAAGAAGCTTACAGAACCTGGTATTCCCAGGCAGTCTACCATCCAAGTATCTACCAGTCCCAACCCTGCTTAGCTTCCAAGATGAGGCCCACTCAGGCTGGCCTGGCCATAAGCAACAGTATTAAGACTCAATCACAGTTTTCTCGATGCTGTGATAAGACATGCTGTGATGTTTTCTCCAATGGTGGAGGAAAGGAGGAGGAGGAAAGCAAAAAAAAAAAAAAAAAAGGACTGCCCCATGTAAAAAAGATGGTGTGGTGATAAGTGATGTACCTCTAGCCCAGGATGTTATTGGTTCAAATCCAGCTGAAGGTACTTTTTGTCCTTTGGCTCATGGAGAACCTCTTGGTATCATCATTACAACAAACTCAAGCTGTCACCTTATGTGACACATGGTGCAGAGGTAAGCTTTGTGCCTTTCATGTTGATGGTTTATGGTTCAAATCTCCCCATGGACATTTATCTCTACTCTGTCCTCTCCATAACAAATTGGTGCCATCATTTAAGCAAAGTGAGAACTACACTTTGTGGGAAAACTGATGCAGTGGAAAGTTTTGTGCCTCTCATGTTGAAGGTTTATGATTCAAATCCCCCCATAGACACTTATTTCTACTTTGTCCTTGCAAATATTAATTGGTACCATTATTTAAGCAAAGTTAGAGCCAATTTTTGTGGGAAAGATGGTGCAGAGATAAGATCTGTGTCTCTCATGTTGAAGGTTTGTCGTTTAAAATCTCCCTGCAGAGCTTTTGTCTCTCTTTTGTCCTCACCAGAACAAACTGGTACCATCATTTAAGCACAGTTACAGCTCTAACAGGTGGGATGGTTGGTGCAGAGGTAAGTTTTATGCCTCTCATGTCGAAGGTCTGTGGTTCATATCCACTTCAAGACTTTTTATTTGTGCATTGTCCTCTTTAATACTTCTTTGTACCATCATTTAAGAAAACTAAGAGCTACACTTTGTAAGACAGATGATGCAGAGATAAGTTATGTGCTTCTCGTCCAGGAGGTATATGGTTTAAATCCAGCTGAAGACTCTTTTAGTTCTCTGGATGATTGAGAATCTCTTGGTGCCATCATTACAATAAACTCAATGTAACATCTTACGGGGAAGATGGCAAAAAGGTTAGTTTTGCACCTCTCATGTCGAAGGTTTATGCTTCAAATCCCTCCACGGACATTTATTTCTACTTTGTCCTCGCAAATATTAATTGGTACCGTTATTTAAGCAAAGTTGGAGCCAATTTTTGCGGGAAAGATGGTGCAGCGATAAAGTTTGTGTCTCTCATGTTGAAGGTTTGTGGTTCAAATTCCCCTTGAGATCTTTGCTATTTTGATCTCGTCAATACTTCTTTGTATCATCATTTAAAAAATCGAAGAGTTGGCCAGTCTAAAACAGGTGGTGCAAGAGGTAAGTTACGTGCCTCTAATGTTGAAGGTTTGGGGTTCAAATCCCCCTCTGGCCCTTTTATTTGTACTTTGACCTCTTTAATACTTCTTTTTACCATCATCTGAGAAAACTAAGCACTACACTTTGTATGAAGGATGGTGCAGTGGTAAGTTTTGTGCCTTTACACCAGAAGGTTCTTGGTTCAAATCCAGCTCGAAGGTGTTTTTGTCTTTTGACCGACTGAGAACCTCTTGGTACCATCATTAACACAAACTCTACCAGAGACCTTGGGTGACAGATAGCGTATACATAAGTTCTGAGGCTGTCATATGGAAGATCCACGGTTCAAATCCTGACTGAGAACCTTTTTGGACGAGTTCAGTACCATGCTTTACGTGATAAAATGAAAATAAAGCTATAAGCCAGTATGGACCACAATAGCCAAGCGGTACGGTAGTGGACTCCGATGTGGAGCGCTGGCAGTTCAAATTCAAGGACTAATCACAAACAAGGAGTAACACAAATGGGAGAAACAACAACTGGAACAAAAGTCTGGAAAACAAGGAGTAACACAAATGGGATGAAGGACCACTGGAACAAAAGTCGGGAAAACAAGGAGTAACACAAATGGGATAAAGGACCACTGGAACCAAAGTCTGGGACACAAGGAGAAACACAAATGGGGAAATGACAACTGGAAGGTTGGTGACAGAGAAAGTGAGGGTGACAGGGAGGGGAGGGGGGAAGTTTACTTTTTTTTTGCATTTTTTTTTCCCCCTATTTTTGGCGATTTTTGGCCCAAATTTAAGAAAAAGCTTCACCAGGGTAGGGTATCAAACCCTGCTCTCCAAGTCTCCAACCACTGACACTACCTCTGGACTGCAGGCACTTCATGCCTAAATACAGGGTTTTCTTCTATTCCACAAGGAGATCACCTGAACACGAAAAGAAAAAAAAAAAACACAATCTCCAAAAGATTTAACACTCACAGACACAAGCTAATCCGTCTATGACTTTTAAAGAACATGCTAAAAAAACACAATTCAAAAAGTCACACTCTTCTCCTGATCACTCATTTTGACATTTTAGCACAATTTCAAAGCCACACAAGTCACCTTCTTCATGTCACAAATGCGAGAGAACAGCAAACAATCAATTTTAAAAATCTCGCTGCAATTCCTCCCCATTCAAAATCCCCAACAGATGTTCACATTTTCAACATTTTTGGTGAATTTTTGAACAATTTTTGGTGGAAAAAAATAATTTCAAATGTTTCTTTAAGGATATTCACATAAAAATCAACCAAAATCAAGTGAATTTTGCTGGATTTTGGTTGATTTTTCTGTGAATGTTCAAAAAGAAAATATCAGAAGTTCTACTGATGTACATGTAATCATTTTAGATATTTTTAGGATTTTTTTGGAAGACTTTTACTAATTTTTAAAAAATATTTACAAGAATGTTCTTGCCAAATTTGGGGGTATTTTTTTTTAAATTAGACTTTTAAGGGAAATTTTTAAGGATAAATGAAGAGGGCTAATACGTCTCAAATTAGGATGTTACATGAAAGCGAAAATCTATTTTTGAGTGAAAAACTGATTTTTTTTTAGCATATCCAGCTTATTTTAAGACACTTAAGCTTGACAATGCTGGTAAAATGTAGCTGAAAATAAGTTTTCCCAGCTAATTTTGAGATCTGAACATTGTTAATATATCTTATTTTACAAAATCTTACCAAGCCCTTTTTCACTTGTTGTATTGGCAAATTTTTTCAAAAATTTCAACTTAAAAGTTCCTTGAAACAAGTTTTTTCTTCTTGTGTTGAGAGGGGCATTTTTTCCAGCGCAGACATGCCACAAAATTAAAGTCATTTCAAATGGAAACTTTCTGGCTTTAAGAAACACTCAAAGAAAGAAAAAAATGTGGTAATCAAGAACAATTGCTTTTTCAGATCAAGCAGAGGGGAAAATGATGGAATCACTCAGTTCTGAGGAACAAATGATGGAATCACCCTACAAATTTCCATTTCCAAAACTAACACCTGCGTCTGATTAAATGTGCTCATTAGTCTGCAGTCGAAAAGGAGCGCTCACACCTCGGAGAGCTGCTGCACCGAGCGGATCGACATGAATCACGGCTCCAACACCAGAGATGTCCGTTGAAACAAAGGAAAGGATCGTCAAATTTCTTCAGGATGGTAAATCATCACGGAATGTTGCAAAAGATGCTGCTTGTTGTCATCTGTGTCTAAAATCTGGACCATGGGAAGGTTGTAAAAGGCAAGCATACTGGTAGACCCAGGAAGACGTCAAAGCGTCAAGACAGAAAACCTAAAGCAACGTGTCTTGAAAACAGAAAATGCAGCAAAACAAATGAGGAACCAATGGGTGGAAACTGGAGTCAATGGGCTGAGGAAAAGCAGCGGTGGACTGTGGACGACTGGATGGAAGTCCTACTCGGTGATGAATCGTGAATGTGCATTGGGCAAAGTGACGATGCTGGAACTTTTGTTTGGTGCCGTTCCAATTAGATTCATGAAGACGACTGCCTGAAGAAAACATGCAGATTCCCACAGTCATTGATGATGTGGGGCTGCATGTCAGGCAAAGGCACTGGGGGGATGGCTGTCATCACGTCTTCAATAAATGCACAAGTTTACGTTGACATTTTGGACACTTTTCTTATTCCATCGATTGAAAGGATGTTTGGGGACGATGACGACATTTGTCAAGACGATGACGCATCTTAGAGCCACAGAGCAAAAACTGTGAAAACTGTCCTTGAAGAAAGACACATGAGATCAATGCTGTGGCCTGCAGATAGTCCGGATCTCAATCCAACTGAAAATCTGTGTTGGAAACTGAAGGAAATGGTCCATGACAAGGCTCCAACCTGCAAAGCTGATCTGGTAACAGCAACCAGAGAAAGTTGGAGCCACATTGATGAAGAGTTCTGAAGAGTCACTCGTTAAGTCCTCAGAGACCGCAAGCTGTTAGAAAAGCCAGAGGTGGCGCAACAAAGAGCTGGTGGTGTCTTGGTGTCACAATTTTTTGGTCTTGATTACTTTTAGTGTTTCTTAAAGCCAGAAAGTTTCCATTTTAAATAACTCTAGTTTTGTGGCATGTCTGTGATGTGCTTTTTTTTCCCTCCAAAATGAAACAAGGGAATGAACATCCTCCAGGACCGGTGATTCCATCATTTTTGCCAGGGCTTGTACAAGTCCTTCATCCGTTAGAAAAGTCCTGTCTGCTAAAACATCTTTGAGAACAGAACTCCTTTCCAAGACATTTGCTGCTTCGTCTAAGTGTCTACCATATGTAAAACAGCTCTGAGGGTTTCATCCTGAGCTCCACTCAGAGATTTCACTGTGCAGCAGCTCAGCAGTTTGTTGAAGAAAAGCATTTAGGTTCAATCTTTCAAGCCCAAAAAACCACCAGCTGTTGCCTTTAGAAAAAAAAGACACCGTTTACCAGTGTCACAAACTGTAAAAACAGAAGGAACCGTTGGATTTTTCAACCTTCTGATGGGACTTGGTCTAGTCATCTGTGATGTTCAGTTCCATCAGGAGAATCACCCAAATCTAAGCTGAACATCGTGATATTTCATGGAAATCAATTTATTCTGCATTTTAAAAAGAGTCAACAAAAATGAACCAGATTGAACCAAATAGTTTTAATCTGGTTTTCTCATTCTAATCATTTTGTGATTGTTCCATTTCATTTTGTGAAGAACTTTGTCACTTCATTAAAAGGATGGACTACAGAAGAACCCAGCAGAGTTTAGCTCCAAACAAATGACCTCCAGTCCTAGTTGAAGACATAAAGTGGGATCTGGAGGGAAGCTGTCGGTGTGAACGTGTCGGCTCTCTGGTTAACTCGCCTGCTTGCGTCTCCATCCTGACGCTGCTCTGCTGGACCGGAGCTCCTGGACCGGCCGGGTGGACCTTCCTTCACACGTCTTCCCAGTGGGAGTGATTCTGAGTCGGCCTCTGAGGATTCTGAGGAGAAGCTGCAGGGCCACATGAGACACTGTGAGGAGACAAAGCAGAAATGATTCACACATCAGACATGAAGAAAAGAAAACATCAGAGAGCGTAAAATACAATAATGAGTCCTAAACATCACTGGTGATGAAGCTGGAGGCAGAAAAACTGAAAGAAAAACTGCCTCAACAACCTTTTTCTTCTAGAATGTGGAAGAGACTTTATTTCTGGAGAATCTCGTCCAAAGTTGGATTTATTGAAATGGGTTTTAATTTTCAACATGTAAAAGAAGAGGAAGATCTGAGTTTTCAGAGCTGCAAGCAAACTCATCTCATTCTTCTACCTCCTTTGTATCACCATAGAATCTGAACACAGAAACTCATCCACACACTAAAGCCCCAAGACTGGCAATAAGTCTATTAATCACTTCAAATAACAATTCTACATTTGTTCTTTACTCGCTCCCAAAACCGTTCCAGCAGCTGAAGGAATGAAACTGAAAGCGTCTGACAACCATCACAATGAGACTTAACGTGAGATTCGTCACATAATTAATGGTTTTGTGAGCAGCATGAAAGAACGGCATCTGATGAATGATGATATTTAAAGTGACTTTTCTGCACTTTCTGCAGCTTTCCCTCCTTCAGCTGCTGCAGCTGCTGTCAGTCTGTGTCAGGACTTTATCATCTTTCTGCTTCTCTAATGTCATCGTTTGCTCTTCATTTGTAAAACGGGACACTTTGGCTCCGGTACTGTCACGGTCCTGATGATACTGGGACTAAATGTGTGCTTTGCATGGATCATCTGCTTTTAAAATGACGCAGCAGCAAACATCACAACAAAGAGCCACTCAGAGAGAATCTTCAACTCATTCACTTTAAAACCAGCAGCAGCTTCTGTTGAAGCCTCAAATTACAACTTGGAGCTTTGAAAGTCTGGAATCATGATTTGATGTCAACTCCAACTCTGGATCTTTTCTCTCCTCTCTTTGTAATTCATCAGGTCTCTACCTCACTATGCTCTGCGCTGTCAGATGACAAATGTTGGGAATTTGCTCAGAATTAATCAAAGTGAATTGATTGAGCTCACCTGGATTCAGTGTCCTGCATCCTGGATCTGGAGCCACTGTACAGCCACAACAGAAACAACAACAAACCAGCGTCAGCTGCAGCTGATCCACCTCCACTTTCTCACAAACAGCGTCAATCCACAGCAGGAGGCGCCACCTGGTGGTCGGAGGAGGAACCAACAAACAGAAAACTCCTGCAGACGTGGAGGCAGAATCCATTCAGTCAATGTGAGAGAGCCTCTATTGCTCACAGATGTAGCTGTAAGGTCTTGGCAGAAGTTGGCAGCTGATTTGTTCACCCTGGAACATAAAAAAAATTGTTACTAGTAGACTTCTTCTCTAGGGATATAGAGATTGCTTAGCTCAGCCCAACTCTCTCTCTGCCAATGTCATTGTGCATTTACAGTCAATATTTGCACATCATAGAATACCAGAGACACTGATCACAGACAACTGCCCACAGTTTGTATGTCAGGAAATGAAATACTTTGCAAATGAATACTGTTTGGAGCATGTACCAGTAGTCCCTGGTACTCACAAGTAACAGATGCCATGCAACCAGTCAAAAACCTCCTCAAGACAGCCAGTGATCCATGCAGAGCACTACTGGCTGACAGAACCACAGCGCTGGCAAATGGCTACAGCCCGGCACAGCTTCTCATGGGACGTAGACTCCGTACCACCTTGTCTATGCTTCCAGAGGCCTTACAGCCAGCCTGTATCTGCAGCAAAGGCGTCACGTGGAGAAAGAGAGAAGGATGAGACAAACAGAATGTTTCAACAAAAGACACAGAACGAGAGATTTGGACAAACTGTTACCTGGACACTCAGCTTGGACTACAGATGAAAAGCACAGGACACAGTGACATCTGTCCACCCAACTCCACAGTCTGCTGTCGTCAGTGGACCACAAGGGACGATCAGAAGGAACCAGATGTTGTCCGAACTAGGTCTGGTAGGGAGGTGGTAAAACCAAAAAGTCTAAATCTGTAAAAGTTATCCATTAATATTTCTCATATGCTGAGATTCTAAACATTGCCCTAAAAAATTCAATACAGGATGCTTTTGCATAAAAACGTGACTTAATTCATGGAATAATTGTTTTAAAAGAAAAACAAGAATGTTATGGGATTGTTGAAATGTAAATGAATTATATTTGCCCTAATATAGTGAGTTAACCAATGTGAAGTGAGACTATTTGATATTCTGAATGTATTTTGTGTCTTTACAGCTCAGAAGCCAACACAACAGCAGTGGTTAGCACTTTCGCCTTGCAGCAAGAAGATCTCTAGTTCGAGTCCCGGCCTGAGCCCGGGATCTTTCTGCATGGAGTTTGCATGTTCTCCCTGTGCATGCGTGGGTTTTCTCTGGGTACTCCGGCTTCCTCCCACAGTCCAAAAATATGCTAAGGTTAACTGATGACTCTAAACTGCCCGTAGGTGTGAATGTGAGTGTGATTGTTCGTCTGTATATGTAGCCCTGTGACAGACTGGCGACCTGTCCAGGGTGTCCCCTGCCTTCGCCCGAGTCAGCTGGGATAGGCTCCAGCACCCCCCGCGACCCTAGTGAGGATAAAGCGGTGTATAGAGAATGGATGGATGGATGAAGCCAACAACAGCTGCTGCTGCTCATTCACTGGACACAGCTGGAAACTAAAACTTCTCTGGATTTTACGGATTCTGCCTCCACGTCTGCAGGAGTTTTCTGTTTGTTGGTTCCTCCTCCGACCACCAGGTGGCGCCTCCTGCTGTGGATTGAGGCTGTTTGTGAGAAAGTGGAGGTGGATCAGCTGCAGCTGACGCTGGTTTGTTGTTGTTTCTGTTGTGGCTGTACAGTGGCTCCAGATCCAGGATGCAGGACACTGAGTCCAGGTGAGCTCAATCAATTCACTTTGATTAATTCTGAGCAAATTCCCAACATTTGTTATCTGACAGCGCAGAGCATAGTGAGGTAGAGACCTGATGAATTACAAAGAGAGGAGAGAGAAGATCCAGAGTTGGAGTTGACATCAAATCATGATTCCAGACTTTCAAAGCTCCAAGTTGTAATTTGAGGCTTCAACAGAAGCTGCTGCTGGTTTTAAAGTGAATGAGTTGAAGATTCTCTCTGAGTGGCTCTTTGTTGTGATGTTTGCTGCTGCGTCATTTTAAAAGCAGATGATCCATGCAGAGCACATATTTAGTCCCAGTATCATCAGGACCGTGACAGTACCGGAGCCAAAGTGTCCCGTTTTACAAATGAAGAGCAAACGATGACATTAGAGAAGCAGAAAGATGATAAAGTCCTGACACAGACTGACAGTGACGCAGCTGCAGCAGCTGAAGGAGGGAAAGCTGCAGAAAGTGCAGAAAAGTCACTTTAAATATCATCATTCATCAGATGCCGTTCTTTCATGCTGCTCACAAAACCATTAATTATGTGACGAATCTCACGTTAAGTCTCATTGTGATGGTTGTCAGACGCTTTCAGTTTCATTCCTTCAGCTGCTGGAACGGTTTTGGGAGCGAGTAAAGAACAAATGTAGAATTGTTATTTGAAGTGATGAATAGACTTATTGCCAGTCTTGGGGCTTTAGTGTGTGGATGAGTTTCTGTGTTCAGATTCTATGGTGATACAAAGGAGGTAGAAGAATGAGATGAGTTTGCTTGCAGCTCTGAAAACTCAGATCTTCCTCTTCTTTTACATGTTGAAAATTAAAACCCATTTCAATAAATCCAACTTTGGACGAGATTCTCCAGAAATAAAGTCTCTTCCACATTCTAGAAGAAAAAGGTGGTTGAGGCAGTTTTTCTTTCAGTTTTTCTGCCTCCAGCTTCATCACCAGTGATGTTTAGGACTCATTATTGTATTTTACGCTCTCTGATGTTTTCTTTTCTTCATGTCTGGTGTGTGAATCATTTCTGCTTTGTCTCCTCACAGTGTCTCATGTGGCCCTGCAGCTTCTCCTCAGAATCCTCAGAGGCCGACTCAGAATCACTCCCACTGGGAAGACGTGTGAAGGAAGGTCCACCCGGCCGGTCCAGGAGCTCCGGTCCAGCAGAGCAGCGTCAGGATGGAGACGCAAGCAGGCGAGTTAACCAGAGAGCCGACACGCTCACACCGACAGCTTCCCTCCAGATCACACTTTATGTCTTCAACTAGGACTGGAGGTCATTTGTTTGGAGCTAAACTCTGCTGGGTTCTTCTGTAGTCCATCCTTTTAATGAAATCAGTGGTTAAACTGTGACGGAGATGAGCTCAGCCTCCTGACGTCCACGTCAGTCTCCTTCGGTATCTCAGCATCGCCGACTCCCAGAACAACACCAGAATAATTCTCTTCATTTACGGTGCAGTTTTGAAAATCCAAGTGACAAAGTTCTTCACAAAATGAAAACGAACCATCACGAAATGATTAGAATTAGAAAATCAGATAACAACTATTTGGTTCAATCTGGTTCATTCATGTTGAGTTTTAAATAAATGCAGAATAAATTGATTTCCATGAAATATCACAATGTTCAGTTAGATTTGGGTGATTCTCCTGATGGAACTGAACATCACAGATGACTAGTCCAAGTCCCATCAGAAGGTTGAAAAATCCAATGGTTCCTTCTGTTTTTACAGGTTGTGACACTGGTAAACGGTGAAAACTGCTGAGCTGCTGAAATCTCTGAGTGGAGCTCAGGATGAAACCCTCAGAGCTGTTTTACATATGGTAGACACTTAGACGAAGCAGCAAATGTGTTGGAAAGGAGTTCTGTTCTCAAAGATGTTTTAGCAGACAGGACTTTTCCATCAGATAAAGACTTGTACAACCCTGGGCAAAGGTGATGGAATCACTGGTCCTGGAGGATGTTCATTCACTTTTTTCATTTTGGAGAAAAAAAAAAAAGCACATCACAGACATGCCACAAAACTAGAGTTATTTAAAATGGAAACTTTCTGGCTTTAAGAAACACTAAAAGTAATCAAGACCAAAAAATTGTGACACCAAGACACCACCAGCACTTTGTTGCGCCACCTCTGGCTTTCCTAACAGCTTGCGGTCTCTGAGGACTTAACGAGTGACTCTTCAGAACTCTTCATCAATGTGGCTCCAACTTTCTCTGGTTGCTGTTACCAGATCAGCTTTGCAGGTTGGAGCCTTGTCATGGACCATTTCCTTCAGTTTCCAACACAGATTTTCAATTGGATTGAGATCCGGACTATCTGCAGGCCACAGCATTGATCTCATGTGTCTTTTTTCCAAGGACAGTTTTCACAGTTTTTGCTCTGTGGCTCTAAGATGCGTCATCGTCTTGACAAATGTCGTCATCGTCCCCAAACATCCTTTCAATTGATGGAATAAGAAAAGTGTCCAAAATGTCACCGTAAACTTGTGCATTTATTGAAGACGTGATGACAGCCATCCCCCCGGTGCCTTTGCCTGACATGCAGCCCCACATCATCAATGACTGTGGGAATCTGCATGTTTTCTTCAGGCAGTCGTCTTCATGAATCTCATTGGAACGACACCAAACAAAAGTTCCAGCATCGTCACCTTGTCCGATGCACATTCGCGATTCATCACCGAGTAGGACTTCCATCCAGTCGTCCACAGTCCACCGTTGCTTTTCCTCAGCCCGTTGACTCCAGTTTCCACCCATTGGTTCCTCATTTGTTTTGCTGCATTTTCTGTTTTCAAGACACGTTGCTTTAGGTTTTCTGTCTTGACGCTTTGACGTCTTCCTGGGTCTACTAGTATGCTTGCCTTTTACAACCTTCCCATGGTCCAGATTTTAGACACAGATGACAACAAGCAGCATCTTTTGCAACATTCCGTGATGATTTACCTTCTTGAAGAAATTTGACGATCCTTTCTTTTGTTTCAACGGACATCTCTGGTGTTGGAGCCGTGATTCATGTCGATCCGCTTGGTGCAGCAGCTCTCCGAGGTGTGAGCGCTCCTTTTCGACCGCAGACTAATGAGCACATTTAATCAGATGCAGGTGTTAGTTTTGGAAATGGAAATTTGTAGGGTGATTCCATCATTTGTTCCTCAGAACTGAGTGATTCCACCATTTTCCCCTCTGCTTGATCTGAAAAAGCAATTGTTCTTGATTACCACATTTTTTTCTTTCTTTTTCTTTCTTTGAGTGTTTCTTAAAGCCAGAAAGTTTCCATTTGAAATGACTTTAATTTTGTGGCATGTCTGCGCTGGAAAAAATGCCCCTCTCAACACAAGAAGAAAAAACTTGTTTCAAGGAACTTTTAAGTTGAAATTTTTGAAAAAATCTGCCAATACAACAAGTGAAAAAGGGCTTGGTAAGATTTTGTGAAATAAGATATATTTACAATGTTCAGATCTCAAAATTAGCTGGGAAAACTTATTTTCAGCTATATTTTACCAGCATTGTCAAGCTTAAGTGTCTGAAAATAAGCTGGATATGCTAAAAAAAAATCAGTTTTTCACTCAAAAATAGATTTTCGCTTTCATGTAACCTCCTAATTTGAGACGTATTAGCCCTCTTCATTTATCCTTAAAAATTTCCCTTAAAAGTTTAATTTAAAAAAAATACCCCCAAATTTGGCAAGAACATTCTTGTAAATATTTTTTTTAAAATCAGTAAAAGTCTTCCAAAAAAATCCTAAAAATATCTAAAATGATTACATGTACATCAGTAGAACTTCTGATATTTTCTTTTTGAACATTCACAGAAAAATCAACCAAAATCCAGCGAAATTCACTTGATTTTGGTTGATTTTTATGTGAATATCCTTAAAGAAACATTTTAAATTATTTTTTTTCCACCAAAAATTGTTCAAAAATTCACCAAAAATGTTGAAAATGTGAACATCTGTTGGGGATTTTGAATGGGGAGGAATTGCAGTGAGATTTTTAAAATGGATTGTTTGCTGTTCTCTCCCATTTGTGACATGAAGAAGGTGACTTGTGTGGCTTTGAAATTGTGCTAAAATGTCAAAATGAGTGATCAGGAGAAGAGTGTGACTTTTTGAATTGTGTTTTTTTAGCATGTTCTTTAAAAGTCATAGACACATTAGCTTGTGTCTATGAGTTTTAAATCTTTTGGAGATTGTGTTTTTTTTTTTCTTTTCGTGTTCAGGTGATCTCCTTGTGGAATAGAAGAAAACCCTGTATTTAGGCATGAAGTGCCTGCAGTCCAGAGGTAGTGTCAGTGGTTGGAGACTTGGAGAGCAGGGTTTGATACCCTACCCTGGTGAAGCTTTTTCTTAAATTTGGGCCAAAAATCGGAAAAAAAAAAAAATGCAAATAGAGTGAACTTCCCCCCCCCTCCCATCTTCTTCCCCTTCCCTTCTGGTCCATGTCACCCTCGCTTTCTCTGTCACCACCCTTCCAGTTGTCATTTACCCATTTGTGCTACTCCTTGTTTCCCAGACTTTGGTTCCAGTGGTCCTTTATCCCATTTGTGTTATTCCTTGTTTTCCAGACTTTTGTTCCAGTTGTTGTTGCTCCCATTTGTGTTACTCCTTGTTTGTGATTAGTCCTTGGATTTGAACCGACAACGCTCCTCATCAGAGTCCGCTACCGTACCGCTTGGCTATTGTGGTCCGTACTGACTTATAGCTTTATTTTCATTTTATCACGTAAAGCATGGTACTGAACACGTCCAAAAAGGTTCTCAGTCAGGATTTGAACCGTGGAGCTGCCATATGACAGCCACAGAACTTATGTTTACGTTATCTGTCACGCAAGGTCTCTGGTAGAGTTTGTCTTAATGATGGTACCAAGAGGTTCTCAGTCAGTCAAAAGACAAAAACACCTTTGAGCTGGATTTGAACCAAGAACCTTCTGGTGTAAAGGCACAAAACTTACCACTGCACCATCCGTCTTACAAAGTGTAGTGCTTAGTTTTCTCAGATGATGGTAAAAAGAAGTATTAAAGAGGTCAAAGTACAAATAAAAGGGCCAGAGGGGGATTTGAACCCTAAACCTTCAACATTAGAGGCACATAACTTACCTCTTGCACCACCTGTTTTAGACTAGCTGGCTTTTCGATTTCTTAAATGATGATACAAAGAAGTATTGACGAGATCAAAATAGCAAAGATCTCAAGGGGAATTTGAACCACAAACCTTCAACATGAGAGACACAAACTTTATCGCTGCACCATCTTTCCCGCAAAAATTGGCTCTAACTTTGCTTAAATAATGGTACCAATTAATATTTGCGAGGACAAAGTAGAAATAAATGTCCGTGGAGGGATTTGAAGCATAAACCTTCGACATGAGAGGTGCAAAACTAACCTTTTTGCCATCTTCCCCATAAGATAGTCCATTGAGTTTATTGTAATGATGGCACCAAGAGATTCTCAATCATCCAGAGAACTAAAAGAGTCTTCAGCTGGATTTAAACCGTATACCTCCTGGACGAGAAGCACATAACTTATCTCTGCATCATCTGTCTTACAAAGTGTAGCTCTCAGTTTTCTTAAATGATGGTACAAAGAAGTATTAAAGAGGACAATGCACAAATAAAAAGTCTTGAGGTGGATATGAACCACAGACCTTCGACATGAGAGGCATAAAACTTACCTCTGCACCAACCATCCCACCTGTTACAGCCGTAACTGTGCTTAAATGATGGTACCAGTTTGTTCTGGTGAGGACAAAAGCTCTGCAGGGAGATTTTAAACGACAAACCTTCAACATGAGAGACACAGATCTTATCTCTGCACCGTCTTTCCCACAAAAATTGGCTCTAACTTTGCTTAAATAATGGTACCAATTAATATTTGCAAGGACAAAGTCGAAATAAGTGTCCATGGGGGGATTTGAATCATAAACCTTCAACATGAGCAGCACGAAACTCACCACTGCACCAACTTTCCCACAAAGCGTAGCTCTAACTTTGCTTAAATAATGGTACCTATTAATATTTGCGAGGACAAAGTACAAATAAATGTCCGTGGGGGGATTTGAAGCGTAAACCTTCGACATGAGAGGCATAAAACACACCTGTACATCAACTTTCTCACAAGCTGCATGTGTAACAATGCTCAAATGATGGCACCAGTCAGTATTGGCGAGGCCAAAGGAAAAACAAAAGGTCTGAAGGGAGGTTTCCGGTACCTGGCTGATCTTCTCTGGAAACAAGTGCAGAGCCGCTGACATACTGGGCCACCCACAAAACCGTTTCCCCAAACCTGTGTAATGTAGCCAAACAGCCAGCCTCATTTGTGCGATGTGAACGGATTTTTTCCGAGGCGAGGGAAATAGTCTGTCAAAGAAGAAACCGCTCGAGTCTGATAACTGTGGATAAACTGTTTCTTAATTAAAACTCATGACCAGTTCCATAAGCACACCCTCTTTACCAGTGAACCCCAAGACATACTACCAAAATCCATAAAATAATCTGTATTTTTGTCTCGACTGCACTTGATTTTATTGACCACTAGATGTCCTACTGGAGCTCTGTGTGTTTGAGTTCCTGTGTTGAAGAGTTGCGACAACTGGGGATTTGACGCCATTTTGTTTCCATTCACTATGTCACACCCTAATACACCCGTGACTGTGTGTGTACTCGCTTAGCGCGTGCGCTATGTGTTTTATTTGGATTTTTACATTCTAAGCTTTCTAGTCATCGTTCAAAAGTAAAAAAAAGGATGATTTCTTATCAATAATAATGATTTTTATTTTTTTTACAATTTAGAGGACAGATTTGTGTATGAAGACAGGAGAAACGGTAAGGGGGAAGGGACACTTATGTAGACTTATTTGAGCAATGCGAAATAATTTACTTCGGCATTCTGGTATATCCCCCCCCCCCATCTCCTTCATTATTCTTTCTTTTTACCTTCTCTCTCTTTAACTATCTCTCTTCATCCCTCTCATCTCGTGTTCATATCATCTCATCTTATATAGGTTCTCTCCATCGTCTCATCTTACATCTTATCTTTTTTTCATTTATCTTCATCTCAACTTTTTTCTTCTCTCTTCTCATCTTCAAGCTATTTCATGTTTCTATCCCTTCATCTTATCTCCCATCTCCCTCTTTTCATCTCCCTCTCTCTCTCTCTTCATATATCTTTTCACCTCTCTTATCTATTTTCATCTCTCTCATGTTCATCTCATAACATGAAAGTACATACATGGGACTAACCTGGCACAAAAACGATGATGAAGTCGGTTTCCACCCCACTCTCCGGACTTTATTTTCCCATTTTCCTTCTTTCACGATCACTGGGAAACCTAAACATGTGGAATCCCTTCTCTGACCGATTTGTGCACCCAAAGGCACAACAGCCCGTCATTTTTCATGGAATTTAGGAAGCGTTGGAAGACCTGGAATTACTCTCTGCAGTGTAAACAACGTTAACAGGAAAACCCGGCGTTTATTAACTGGAAACAAAATGGCGCCCATAGATCACGTGACCAAAATTTTCGGACCCGTCATGTCGCCACTGTTATATACAGGTACTCTAATTTTCATGTATAGGAGTTTCGACTTCCCTTTTTATGCAAGAATAAAAGCATCAACACACATTAGGAAATTAAAGTGAATTTTTCTAAAACAACTCTAAAAAAAAATACAGTTCATAAAATACTGAAGACAACTGTAGAACGACTCTTTTATTTTTAAAAAGAAATGTTTTAAGTCACTTGTAGCTTTGCCTGAAACACAATCACCTCCAATTTCATGTATTTTTCTTTTTAATTCCTTTTTATAAATCAGAATGGTATATTATGCATGCAATACCGCATTAGCCGCTTAGGTTTTCATCTTCCACAGAAAGAAACGAACAAACAAAAGAAACAGATCAACACAAAAAAATCCCTTAAAAGTCCAGATGAAGCTGCTTGGAAAAGGGTGGTTGGAGAAGCCACAGCATGAAGCGATGTACACAGTTTGCGGTTGCATAGTACAGTACATGAAGTTCCTCATTTTAAACCAGCATGCCGCTTTGTATTGCACATTACTGAAACTTTGTATACTGGACCTTGCTGTTGTCCCAGGAGTCCCACATGGGTTGTCGTCGTCTCATTTCAGCACATGTATACAGCAAATAGCATCTCTCAAAGACATTATGTACATTTATTTGTTATAAAAATAATCGCCAGCAAATATTCATCTATTACTTTACTACTGGAATAAATGTTTGTTCTTATACTTCTTTTCGTCTTTTTTTTTTTTTTTTTTTTTTTACATTTTACCAAAGAAAATCCTCCCTAGAAGTTCTGGATTTTGTGGTCACCTTGAGATTTAATCAGTGAAAAAATAAAATCAGTAATGATTTTTTTTTGTTTGTTTTGAGACAAAAGTTTGGCCACACGTATAGGCAAAAATAAAAGAAAGCAGACTTTGTTTTTTGAGGTCTGTGAGCGAGCGTGGCGTCATTTTGTTCTGCTCCAATTCCGTAAAATTCTCATTTCTCATCGTTTCGGGCGTTCACAAAGAGAGGGATGGTGGGACGCTGGTCTGGAAATCCCTTCTGATTGTCTCAAGCAGCCCAGCTCGACATTGGTTGGTTTGATTTCGAATGGTAAAATGGCTCCCTGTTTACTCAACCAATGGGATTTCTTTATGCTATGTGGGCACAATGAGACAGAGAAGCTGCTTGTAAACAGTAGCATTATGCACTTTCTTTTATCATTTGGAGTCTTAGTGTTTCCGTCCATTAACAAACCAGTGGACAACAAAGAAATAAAAACAATAAAGAAAGGGCAAAGAAATCAGAAATATCGTGTGCCCTTGTACCAGATTCACATTGTAGGAACAGTTGCTCAAAAACCACCTTAGCTTTTTGCTTACTCTTTTGTGCTATGCAAGTTCTTTTTATCCAGATCTACAAAGTGATCTTTCGCACCTTAGTTTTGCATTTATCTAAATCTATAAGAGCTGCTTTAAACCAGGGGAACACTCAGCATTTACTGTCAGGTCAGGGAAGTGAAGGGAGGAAGATTAGTGGGGCATTCAGCCATGTTCTCTTTTTCTCTAATTAGGCCTCACAAATTGGCAAGACGTTGCAAAGCTGTGTCAGGCTGTAAAATTCTCAGGGACAGTCAAATATCTTGTATATAGGCCAGAATTTCTGCCCACTTTCTGAAGAATCAAATGAGAGTAAAAGATTTTCAGGAAGTCGACCAAAAGAGATACTAATGCAGATTAAAAGCAGAAAATTTACCTACATACTGGACAATTCTGCATCCCATGATCCAGAAAATAAGACCCCCTTTACATACAACAAACAGTTCTTCTGTCACAAACCTAAAATCAGAAAGATGTTATATTTATATGTCATTAAATTGAGTTATTTCTTGTCTGATTAGTTCAAAAAGTATTTCATCAGCCCCTGAAATTTTCCTGAATTCCTCATACAACTTCATGATAATTCTGCATATTTCTCATTGGATTTCAGAAATGTTCGAATTTTAAAATGGAAAATCACCTTAAAAGCAGCTTAAGCTCTTATTAAAGCAGTTTCCGATCAGTATCTTAACTAGACAACACTCTGTATAGATCTGAGGCAAAAAAAAAAACATTAGATGATAATTCACTCTTTGTAAGGCACCAATCTAATGTGGTGCTGCAGCAGTAACTACTGTACATCATTTCTGTCAGAAGGGAAGAAGTCTAACTGTGAAAAATAGCTTCGACATGCCAAAGAAAATTCTTTAGACAAGCATGTTCTGTTTCATACTGTACATTTCTGATAAAGAGAGCACATCAGGAAACATCGTCTCACTTTGCTAAGATGTTTTTCCCCTTTAAAAGTTATATTTAACTGGCTTTGTCTTTCTTGATTAGAGTTGTGACTGAAGGACCAAACTTGACTTTGTAGAAAATGTGTTTTAAGCAAACTTGAAATGTTAAAATAAGTTAAAATAATTCGGATAAATAAAGTTATTTCCCTAATTTGTACATTTTATGAATAGATTTTTCCATTTTTAACCAAATGAATACAATTTATTTGAGTCAATCTTAACATATTTCCCAGTTAACTTGATTTTCATTAATAGTTTAGTTCATTTTGGGGTTATTTTAATTGTCAGGTTTGGTCCTACACACACTGAGAGGAAAAAAAAAAAAGTGAATTCTTGTGATTTGTAATATTGTGGCATTACAAATTCAGCGTAGCCTCATGAAATCCAACGAATTCACAGCCTGAACTACGGTTAGTGTTGGTTGTCATGTCATACAGGAGGTTGTATGTATGCTCATTTGCTACAAGATATTTGTGTGTAAAATAACACAGAATAAGGACAAATTAAAGACACGCCGCCAGCAAAACACATGAATCAGATAACGAACAAATCACGGTTTTCCTTGACCTGAAGAGATCAAACTATGGAAGCCATGAGCAGCCAAAATTATAGAAGACTTGTTATCTTTTCATCCCAAGACTACAAACTGTTATACAATCAAACATCCACCACCACTTGTCCATATTTACTCCCTTTTTGAACTTGTTGATCTCATTATTCCAAACTATTGGACCATAAGAATTCTCTCCAAGACCTCCAATCTGGATAAATTATATGAAGACTTAGATTAAGAATGTTCTACTCTGTCTAATTTACTTTTCCAGGCTAAAGACTCTGTCTGTAGTGTTTGCTGTCTGGAGATAATAAGATGATTAAGTCATATTCACAAGATAATTCTTAAAAGAATATGTACAATAAATAATGACAACAAGGCTTAAAAACGTCATCAGCAATTCGCAGCAAGTTCCATACAAAGCACCATGTGTGTTCGGTAAACTCGGAGCCTTTTTGTCAGGGCTGTGTCAGTTATTTCAGTGCACGTTCTACCATATAACAGAAACTTCTACCAGTAGGATGGCTCCACTTTTATATCATGCAATTCTTTCTGAATGATCAATGCTTGAATTATTTTTCTGTGTCATTTCAGTGTCTTGACTGAGTTACAAACCTCAGGGATCCACGGACGTCATTTTCTTTTCTTTTTTTTTTGAAGGTGCCCCATACTTCTACAAACATCAAGTTGATTACAGTAGGGTTCTATTTTACGTTTGGAGGGAACATGCTCTGCAGTCAGGACAACATGCCAGCTACACAGAGAATGAACGTGATGCAACCGATCCTGCCATGTCACATCTTTGCTGTTTCGCTCTCCTAAGACCAAGTAAAGGAACTTCGATAGCGAATGGCATGGCTTCCCGGCAACCAACATCTGTGTGTGTGTTTAACCTCTTTCAATTTAAAGCTGACAAAAAACAAAACAAGTTGCCGCTTCAGGAGCAGCTCTTTAAAGTCTATCAAACGAGGGGCAAAAACATCCGACTTGCTCAAGAGGTTTTCACAGCATTGGTTTTTAAGCCAGTCCACATCTCAACAACATCAAATGCATCTCAAGTAGTATTTTGCTATTGTATTTCACTACGCTATCAGACACACTGTCACAGCTACGCCTTCCCTAACTTTCTAAGTGCTAGCTGTTGAGAACAGAAGCAGTATAGCCTTCCCCTACAGTGTAACTGAGATCTGATCCCAGCACCATCACAATCTGTTCTGCTTATGACGGTGAGGGTCTTCACCCAAATTAAATCCTAAAACTATGCTACAGAAAAGCTGGCCTTTGCTCAAAGTGACTTTCAAATAGCAAAATAGTTTGGGAATGTGAAGCACCAGTTTTCAAAACTAGCAGCCAGATATCGTCTGCACACCGAACCGCAAACCACCACCAACCGCCTGTCCACAACTGGGTGATTTAGAAAATTGGACCTCCGTATCTACACCTCGTCAAGGGAGAATCCAGAAAGCTACGTACAAAATATCAGTGAAGTGGATGCGGAGGTTGATCATCTATCAGCATGCAATAAGCTAAATGGTGAGAGGATTTATACATGGCCCGTGGTAGGAGGGCAGCAGCCTTCAGCAGTCTGTGTGCAGTGGACTTCCTGTGACCTGGTGTGATGTTCCAGGCACTCTGAAGCCCACACATCATCACCATCTGACCACTATCCATAATTAGCTTGTTGACACGGGCAACAAGCACAATCTGCGCTGCACATCTGCTGAGCTCTGTGTTAGTACAATCCCAAAAGGTCCCAGAAACACAAATTAAAGGAATTGGTTTGACAGTATTCGTTAATGTTGGCATCCTGAACCTCCTAACTACTTGATTGACGGGGGTTGCCCTGACAGCTCGATTAAAATCAAATACCTGAACATGTTTTTGTTTGACTTTGAAAGAGAAAAATAGCCAGGTAAGGAAAACAAAAGCAGAAAGGTACAATTTGGGACCGTCTTTGCTCTATTGCAGCGTTTGTTTTGGATGGAATCTGGGCCTATTTGGGCCCTGGTGGTGGTAGGAGTGGGTTCAGAGCCGGTGCCGGGAGTCATGGCTGTAGCTGCCCGGTGAACTGCGATTGCGATGTGGCTTGTATGCATCCTGATAGGGGTCCTGGTAGTCCTGGTACGGGTCCTGCTGCTCTCGGCTATGCTGCGAGCCAGAAGACATGCGGTTGCGTCCCTTATGCGCCCGCTCGTTGTGGTAGTTTTCGTCCGATGTCATCAGGTTGCGCCGTTCGTTCGGGGTGGAATGGTCTCCTGTGTGGTTGCTCTGTCGCATTCTTTGGCTCTGCTAATCACATGAACATACCAAGGACGTGAGTAAGGCTCGCTGTAAAATTACACCATCTTTTCCCACCAGATTTGGAAATGCAAACCTGTTTTCATATGCCCAGATTCAATGCTGGTATTTTCAGTGCAATATTCTGACAGCAGCTTGACGTAAACACACCACAGAGTTGCATTTATTTGTCAAGATGAACATAAACAGTACAGTAAACTGTAACCTAAACTTCCCTCTAGATTAATGAAGTATCCATCTATCAAATATAATTATTCACTTTCTTGCCGAGTGAAGATTAATACCACTCTCCTTTCTATGCCATCAATATGAAACTGGTAGAAAGAGCTCTCAACAGAAAAGCTAATGAGTGCACTTCCCGAAAAGGTGAGTCACTCCTTTAAGAATAAAACCTGATTACTCCTCAGTTCTTACGGGTTCTCTACAGTCACTGATGCTGACTTGGCCAAGACTGTAGTCTCAAGGTCAACTGCTTGGTGGATATGCTCTCATCTGACTAAATTCTGATTGCTTGGACAATAGCCGATATTACTTTTACAAGAAAAGCACTACATCCACACTCTTCCAGGATTCATCTATTGTTTCTGGCAGCAGGAAGGTAAGACTACCAGTGAACACCCCCACGCTTTTACAATTTTGAATTCACCCAACCAAATGGAGAGTTTCAAATTATTTGACACCATGTCAAAGAAGTCGGCGAGTGACTGCACTTTGTTCAAGCAGTTGGCCAGAAAGACAAGTGTAAACTTTGCAAACACAAGTAGACTAACTTGTCTGGCTTATATTCCTCGATACTTTTTGTCCTGTCACAAGCTGATTTCATTTTATTAACAAGGTCATTTATGATCAAGTCTTGCCACTTGGCAGCCATATTGTTAATGCCCACAGGCAGTTTTTTCAGGCTTATAATTCATCTCAACAAAAGAAATAAAAATAATAGCCTCACCCTACGTTTGCAAATTGGTGGATAATAACGATATTTTGATTGGTTGGCATCTTAATTAAATCATTCTTACATCACCACTCACCTTTATATAAGGCTTTTTGTTGTTTTAGGTAATTCATTTCATACTATGTGGATGATGGAGGTTGAGACACTAGAAATGCCATAACTTCAAATGTTTTTCTCCATTACATCAATACAAAGATTTACTATGTACAAAGCACTAGAATCAGAGCGTTTACACATGAATTGTGTTTTTGAAAATCAAATATTCTGTAGAGTTTGAAGTGCTGAAGAGGAGAATGCACAAAAAATGATTGTTGTTGTCATTTCCCCACACACAAAGTAGAAAGCTCTACAAATAAACAGTCAATCAAAAAAATCAACTAAAACATTCCCATAAAGGAGCCTGAGGTGAGTGGAAGTGTACCTGCAGTCCAGAGATGCTGGTGGGGTAGGGGGTGAGTGTGGTGGGGCCCAGGTTGCGTCCCAGCAGGGGGTTTAGAGGGGTGGCCATCGAGGTGTGGGTTGCTTTCCAGTAGGCCTCGAGGTATTCGGCGAGATGCTCACAGGCGTCCTCCAGCTGGTTCTCATCCAGGATGATGTCAAACATTTCCTGTTAGCAGCAGATGGTCGCAGGAAGGAAAATAAGAGAAGATGTCCACTCTGATAGTGCATGTGTGGTTTGCTGCATTTCCATGCACGGTGTAAAGAATGATATTAGTGTTGTTTGTGAACAACTTACACTATTTACAGAGAAGATAAAATAAAACACTAAGTGAAGTGTGTTAAAACAGAACTGGTTGCATTACATTTTGGAGGAAAACCTGCGGATAAAATCTGTTAGCTTGTTCTAGAAAATTTCTCGCAAAAACTAAAACAGATCCAGCTACTTCCACATTTGGGTTTAAGGCACAAGATATTTATTTGAGCTTAAGATAAAACATCTTCATACACTACCAGTCAAAAGCTTGGACACACCTTCTCACTCAATGGTTTTGATTGAATTATTTTGCAGATTAAAACTGAAGACATCAAAACTATAAAATAATACATACCGAATAATGGTGTAAACAAAAAAGTGTTCATCTTCAGGATTAATCTACAAAATAATATAAATAAATAAAAAGCATTGAATGAGAAGAGTGTGTCCAAATATTTGGCTGGTAGTGTATTTGTGGAACATTCTTTGGACACAGAAAATAGTCAAAGTTGAAGACCAACACGCCACTGTCTGGGACATGAGGACGGCCACTTACCGGTGGACACTGGGCCAATTTGTCTGCTGCCACAAGCTGGACATTCAGGTGTTTGCTCTGGGACTTCCCTCTGGACTTGACTAGCCTCTGCAGAACCTGGATTGCAGAGGAGGAGAGTGTGTGAAGCGTGAACCAAATGTATCGCAGCTCTGGGTGCGCTTGTTTCAGGTCACCTGGTAACCCTTAAGGCAGGAGCTGTAATTCAACTAAATTTGCTTGTGTATGTAGAGACTTAACAGAGCCAGTCATAGGATTGCCAACATAAATTGCTGACATGGTGAATGCTCATATTGCATTTGACAGAAAAATAAATACTCATCTTAACAGATTTTCCCATTAAAACAAGAAAATAAATCCTTTTTGGTTTTATTGTGGCCTGGTCTGACCAGAGCTTAAACTACAGCTGAGGACAGTGAGCCCAAGTCTTTGCATCCGTTACTTTCTAGAAATAAAAATTACACATGGCAGGCCATTAACTGATTGCTGTGTATACTTAATATATTTGTGTCTGTTCACTTTTAATCGACATAACACATTGAGAATAGGAATAACCATGAAGTGAATGAATGTGTAGATTAATTGACTTTTATCTGACCAAGTGTCCATTGGCACGACAATTGCCGACGTCACTTTCATAAGCAGAAACATTAATAGCTTGAAGGATTCATTCATTGTTTTTGATAGTTTGTTGGTGAAGTTACACTGTGTTAAAATGCATGGCCAAAAAGTAGAGGGCAAGTTTTGCAAAAAGCAGTTTGCACATCGCAACTCAACAACTAGCATCATCTGCAAATAGTAGGCTAATTTGTCTGTGCTATATTAATCAATACTTAACAGCTGATGATTTCAAAAATCAAATGATATGGGAGGATACATGATGGTCTGCTCTGAGTCTGTTTTTATCATTTTAGTACAAAATAAAAAGGCTACCATGATTTAATATGCTGCAAATAGTAGTTTTTATGTTCATTCATAATTAATTTATGCTTAGGTAGATTACACTCAGTGCATCTAGAAATAACAAGCTTTTTTTGTCTGCAAATAATCAAAAAACAATCCATTTTCTTTGGTTAACTACAGTCCTAAAACTACAAACAGTAAGCAATTACAAAAGATGTCCGACAGTGTTTCTATACCGAAATGAAATTTCTGATTAGTGTATACACTGGTCAGTTTTGCAGACATTTTGCATGCTCTGAGTGTGGTGTAGAACACGTGCAGGCTTCACCTGACCGGCATGTGATCATTCTTATAAGAGTGACCTGCTTCAATCGAAAAACTGACAACACTTTGTAACAGAAGTGTTAGTGCTCTGGGAGACTCCCCAGAGTGAACATGTCAGTTTGCTTAACCCCTCAGACACAAACAACTTATCTGAGTGTTCACTGCTGTAGAAGTGCAGCAGACAAACTCTTCCATGCAAAGGTGCCAAGGATGCAGAGTACTTAGTGCAGATTACTTCAGGACTGACTCCACACACTAATTAGAAAGCCTTGCATGTTAATCAGAGGCTTTTAAGTATTTCATGCTGGTTTTGAGGTAACATTTGTGCACCTGTGGAGGGGAAATATCAATCTAACAGAGACTGTTACCTTAAAAATGTTTAGGTGCTCTTGCTGTTTGTCTCCAACTGAATGACTTTTGTATGCCGTTTTGTCCAGGCTGGAAATGATGATTATTAGTCCATAAAACCCACAATTTTCTAGTAAGCTCATCAAAGAAACTTAAAATGAATTTGACAGCACTGAAGTGCTTTGGGTTTTTCGGGGGTTTCATGTTCTGGGTACCTTTGGCGAAGAGACTTTAACGTGGACGATAATCGGGGCCAGGGAGGTCTTGAGGAGCTGGGCTGGGTGGTTGATGGTGTCGGCGTCAAGCACCACCAACTGCAGAGATCGCGCCAACTCAAAGATCCTCTCGATCTCACTTTGCACCTCAGCTGATGCAACAAAACACGATTCAAGCACAAAACAATCCACATTTAGACAGTTACATGATCTCTAAACAATGAATTAATTCACCCAACAGGTTTGCTGCTCTTTATGTAAATAAGAAAGCTGTTAAAGACATTTCTTCAGCCTCTATGTAAACCTCTAACCTGCCATTTTTGTCTAATATTCAGTTGGTTGATTTAGCTTCTCCAGTTAACAGCACACATGCAAAACATGCTAAGCCTTAATGTGTATTCTAACACGTTAATATGGACAGTGGAAGACAGTTTTCTCACCCAAACTGGAGCGAGTGTTGGATCTTTCAATTATGGCTCTCTTACTGGGGTTGTTGAGAACAGACCTCTTAGCCAAAGATATATCTGCTGTAACTCGTGTGATAGATATCCTGTAAAAAAAAAAAAGAAAGATGCACACTATTACCATGGAAACAAATTCAGCGGTAAATGCAACGTAATGTAAAGTTTTATCCATGATAGAAAAAAACAGTCATGAGAATTTCCTTCTGCAAACATCTTTATATTTTGATCAGCATTTATTGAATTAGGAGAGGAAATTATTAATAGGTGGTGTGCAATATGTGACAGTTGGCAAGCAATCCCACACTGGCATGAGTAACTAAACACAGATGTCTTACCTGCCATCAAATCTGTGCTTGAGAAAGTCAAATAGCGCTTTCTGCATCATGTCTGTTACCTGCATAGAAAAGGCAAAATGTTGGCAAAAGACAGAAGTGATTAGTTTTAAAGAGGTCTTAGTTTTTGTGGATACTTTGTTACATGAAAGTGCAAAAGGTATACTTTTATCAGAGTAATGTTTACATGAAATTCACCATTACATAGTATGATTTCAATTTAATTGAGATTTCTTTTGCATGATTTAGTTTGACTAATTTTATTCCTCTGTATCTTGTCTATCTCCCTGAGGCTTTCCTGGTGAAAAAAAAGTTCAATAAATCATAATGTTTTAGTATTGTGTCCATCTATTGCATTATTATCAGCTGGTTCTCTCTGTGCCGTTTACAGCCGAACTACATCATTTGATAGAAGGCTCATAATTAGAATGGGGGGGGAATGTTGGTGCAAATGTGCTCGGACTGTAATAGGCTGATAATCCGTCCACAGCGCTTTCCCTGCCTGCTGCCCAGTGCATGCTGGGATTGGCTCCAGCTCCCCCCATGATCCCCAATATGAATAAGCCGCCGTCCATCAGGCAAATCCAGGAACACAAGACAGATGGCATTTCTTCTGCTGCTAAAAAACCACAACGATATCTGATGCCTCGTGTGAATAAGCAGGATGGATGCACATCGTCTACTTAAACAGGTACCGTGTGACCAACTGCGGTGATGAAATTCACTGTTGTGTATGTATTTAAGTATTTTGTAGATGGTATTTTTTCATTTAGCCATTACAGGGTGTTCCTAAAGCCTGAACACGTAAGAAATGTCATGTCTCCAGAACGATTTTGCCTCCACAGATTAAATATGACTATTTGATTAATTATCAAATATATATCAAAATCAATATATTAATTTAAATGTTGTTAAAAATTTCATGTCCTGAAAATATATATTTCTGTCTATGTGTCCAGACTTTAGGGACAGCCTATATCAGTGCATTAATTATTATTTTGGGCATTTTTGCCATTATTAGACAGTGAAAAGGCAGAAATGGAAACAAGGGGTAAGAAACAAAGCCTGAGCTTTAACCATTTAGTTACTGAGTCCAGACTGTAAGAAGTAGCTTTTCTAAAGCTCCAATAATGCTTTTTTTAATAAATTCCAAATAATAAAGTGGCCCCTCGTAGTGATTAGCCCACAGAGAATTGTACGTTAAACTTGGATTTCTCCCAGCTTTTCAGGCAATTTTAGCTAATTGTTTTGGTTTTGCAGCCTGTGTCTTTATTGGTTTTGTTCTGTTTTAACTTCCGTAGGGTTGTTTCCAGCAGCAGGGAGCTGTTTTCATTGAAAAATTCACTCTAATTAGTCTGCACTTCCAGCTCCAACCGTAAACACACAGTGGGCTACTAACAGGTGAACACAGTGGAGAATGTAGCACCGAAAGAGCCAAATATGTGAAACTGTAGATACACCTCATCAAGAAAGTGCTTTGAGACAATTATAGTTTTCTTTGCAGCCTGCGCACACAGTATATTTATAGACAGTAATGAAAGCAATAAGGCAATTAAAAGGAGGATGCTCTTTACAGGAAAGCCAAAATCTGCCAATTACTCAACATATTTTCATCTGACCTCTTCAGTCTCCTCGTTAGTCTGGCTGCAATCTGGATGTTACGTGGGCGATGACACACTCATAATAACTGCGCCAACAGCGAGCTATTTTGGGGGACTTAGGGGAAGATGCACAAGACTCATCTGCTTGGTGTATTCTTGTCCTGTTAGCACTGGCAGCATTCACATTCAGCGCTATTCATGGCTTCTAATCACTGACGAGAGTGAAAATGTGTGAGTGGGTTCTCGATTCGATCGCAAGGACACGCAGCTCACCTCATATCCTTTGAGCGAGGGTCCCACCAGCACTACGGGCCTCATGGAGGGAACCACATCGTACGGGGGGATGTGCTCCGTCTGCGAACACAAAGAAGCAGCAGTGGACTCGTCACATACAAGGAAACTGATACAAGATCAATCCACACAGTTTAACATAAAGCCAAGCTGAGTTTACAATCAGATGTGTTAAATGGCAGGTTGGAATTTCGCAATGTGGATGTAGCAAATGATGTGTTAATTTGCCAAAATGTAATAAAAAAAAAAAAGACTTGACTGATATTGTTCCTAAAACATATGATCATAATTGCATATTTTAAAGCAATTCACACATCTTACAGCAAGTGAATGACTTCTTGGATTACTTATATTTAGCTCCAAAATGTGGTTGTTACATTTTGACCAGCTAACAAATGTTTTATCATTTGCTACATAGATGGATGGATATGACACAGATTTTATAAAAATAGCCACAAAAGTACAGTCTAACCCAGTTTCACAAAAAGAAGTAGCACCATCACGACACAGAACTATGCCAAAGTGGAAACACTAGGTATCATGTAGCTATGTAAACAGATTCATTTAAAGATGCAAAGCTGACAAGCACGATGGAAAGATTTCTCTGAATAAATTACATTTTAATATTAAATAATACTATACATTAACTCTCTATTTCTATGTTATGTAAAGATAGCTAAAACTGATCATTTTACAGAAAAAAATGGCACTGTAAATAGAACACACAGATGGCAAGAGCAGCAGAGAACACTTTAATATGAAATTTATTCACTACTGTGTACTTATTGTTGGAATTTAAATACCACAAGGTTTCCAGTATTTATTTGTGTAATTCCAAAAGACTGATGCAAAGTATTTTTCTGTGGCTTACAAAATTAGGAAATACTGATTTTGGGTTACACATTAAGTTTTATTCACGATGTTGGAGACGGCAGTATAAAGGACTGTCAAATGCACCTCACGGCCTTTCTGAGTCAATGCAGTTTGCTTAGTTGCTATGGAGACAGCCGTGTCACAAATAGTGGGACGTCTGCACGACAACTGAGCAAACTTCATCCACTGAGGAAGACCGTGACATGACTAAGTTAACATTAATATACTTTACATTTCAGCTGCATAACACTGACTGAGATTGAGCAACTTTTTTTTTAAACATGAGACGAAAATTTTGTATCTAAATTTGTGAAATAGGAAAAAGGAATGTTGTGGAAATACACCATTTGAAATGATGTGCTGTAATTTCATACAGGGGGATTTAAACCACATAAACTCCGGTTGATGACTGCCAAAGTGAAATAATTGTGTGCTGTACATTAAGTGGTATTTCAGGTTTAACATTAAGTATTCAGCAGTGGTCACATTTTGCAATGAGGTATGCAACTGCTAATAAAATGCAACAATAATGATCAATTATTGCCTCTATTTCCTTGCACTCATCTATCTCTGTAAGCATAGAAACTGACAAGCTCATGTGATGGGAGTGTTTCCTCTTAACATTCAGGGTAGTCAGGTTTAGTTATTGGATCCTCACTTGTTTTAATTTTAGTTTAAAAATTCTACTCTTACATTGCAATGAATGTTCTGTCAACACAATTTCCCTGCCAAAAGAATTTCAGCAGCTAAAATTTGCATCCCAAGTCCTTTCTTCTAGCTCTACCTTTAAGATACAAACCTCTACTGCCACTGCTAACAAGCCTGGGTGAAGAGCAACACCTCTCTACATATAAAATTCTCACTTTTGTTAGATATTAAACAAGGTAACCCCTCCTGCCCTGATTTGTAATCAAATGAGATTTATATTACTTGCATTTTGGTATGCTCTCTCTGCAAATTCAAAAACTTCAATTAGGTCAGTATAAATATTGAAAGCAGGTTGTTTTCTCTTCAAAGTTTGGCAACAAAACAGCCCAGCATATAAATAACTCCCTTTAAAACTACAAATTATAGATTTTACTTTTTTTGTTTGTATTCAACAAATATGGTATTAATAAGTGAGCTTTAGGGTTACTGGCAGGTTTTTGAGCTGGTTCCCGAAAGTGTGAGACTTGTCTTTTTGTCTACTCTTCGAGAAATTCATCTAGTATAATACACGTGTGAAATCACTTGTGAAATGCCTGACATTTTCTCCAAGTTATGCCAATTAAAATGTGTAATAAGCTGCAGTTGAGGCAGTACTTTGGCGTCACAGGAAAGGTGATGTTTTGAGTCTGCATACTTCAGTAGGGCTGAAGTATTTTATGACATGAGACTAACTCCCGGTCAGTGCTACTAGTTAATGTCATTTTATGATGACGGCAACAAGAGTCGGGTGGATGGTAAATGAGTGGGCTTTACCGTCACCAACTTACCACTTTCTGTTTCTGCTTTCCTGTAGGAGGGGAGAGAAGACAGTGACAGTGTCGTCAGTAGCTGCAGCCACAGGAGGCGTCACTAGAATATCTCAGAAAACATGCTTCACGGAGCGTTTCATCACAATTCATAACAAATGAAACCTATCAACGATAACTGGCATAATTTAATATGAACAAAAAAAACTTATTTCTATTGTCCTAAGGTTATATTCACAAAGTCACATGAGTGCACTTCAGAGGGGGGGGTCATAGTCTTGTCGTTGGGTTCACACTGTGGTAAGCCCCAGTCTCAGAGCGCCTGCAGTCCTCAACTGGAGGAAGAGGAGGATCATGGGAAAATGTACCAACAACTCTACGCAGTGAACTTATGCTCTATGCAGAGACATGGGAAGGCTTTAGAGTCTTATTCTCTCTATGTTGTTGTGGCTCAGGAAGCTTGGCTCTAAGCCGGCAGCTGGCTATTAACAGCCCTCTCCCCCTGTCCGATGCTCTCACCTGCCGAAGAAATGAGTGGTCGGATAGAGGCAGATACCTCATCCTCTACACTGGAAGAAGAGTTCCCTCCAGACTTACTGGAAAAGACAAGAAGGGATAAAGAAAGACAGAGAAACACCATGGCATTAATGCAGAAAACGACAATGAATAAACCGCTAAGAATTAAACTGGTCATTTACTGCAGAGGAATGGAGCAGATATGTGACAACACTTCTGTTCTGAGAGGATAAAAGGAAGACATTACAAAAATACATTCAAGTTGTGCCTGATTTGCAGTAAATATAAGTTATTAAATGTTAAATCTTAACACTGAAATTACTATTTTGGGGTTATTGTCTTCAAATCAGCGTCACAAATTGCAAGGTTGACAAGACAGGTAGTCTATTGATGTCATAAGTCTTAGTCTATATAAGTAAAGGTATTTAGTAATTATTATACAAATACTGACAACATATAAAGATTCATAGTGATTCTTTTATTAGATTGTTATGATTTAATTTGCAATTATTTTCAGACCCTTGATCACCATCTAAACTGTACATTTTACAACTATTAACAGAATATAAACATCAGCCTGAAAATTCTGAACCAAGTGTATGAACGAAAAAAAGTCATCATCGATCACGCTTTGATAGTACATGTCACCATGGCAACAGGGTAAATAAGAAGCCTCCATTTTAATCCACGGGAGGTAAAACTATTAACGTCTGACACTGGGCATTTATCTTTAAAAACACAGCAGCAGCAGTAGGGACAAAGTCTGAGTTGGAGGAAAGAGGTTAACACTAGTCCTTTTTATTCAGTGTGTGGTCCACTCATTCATCATTTAGCAGACTTACTTGCATATACTTACTTATATATCTACATTTTAATATGTTTACTCGCTGCAACCTGACAGGGACAATCTGCTGGCAGCAGAAGATGAAAATGTACACCAAAGATATCATACATTGAAATTTTATGGACCTGTGATTTCAATCTCATAGTCCAATCGAGTCATACGATTTGCTGATTTGCAGCTGACAAAGCATTTAATGACGACATTGACACACATGTAAATTTTGCAGCAATCAAAATGCTGTAAAAACCCAAATTTATGCAGACTGTACTCAAAAGTACACTTTTAAACTATGTTTAGTGCTGGATTATTCACAACATTTGCAAAGTGACACGATAACAGACACAGCAACCACAACACGAAGAACAGTTTGTTATAGATTAGTGCCTCACACATCAAGAATTATACCTTGTTTTTTTACATTAACAGACAGAGACTTCATTGTTAACATTGGTCTTCCACATCCAGAAATTAGAAACAATAGAATTTTATCAGAATTTAAATATTTCAAACTTTTCCCCTGTGCATTAACTGACAACAGTGAAGGGCAGCTGAGTTCTTAAGAAAAACATGGACAAAAAGTAGAAAACAGCTCCGACTAGGTATGTAAATTAATAACTATTTATCAATTAATTACCAGCCATCATTTAATTGATTATAATATGTTAACTGATAAGGCAGAAGACACTGTTTAAACTGTCAGAAATGTCTTGTACATGTGCTGTAGTACCTAATTGTGCCACCAGTTTGAGCCTCTTACTGTTTAGTGAGATGGAGTTACAGGTGTGTTTGCTGACGGCTCATCGAGTTGTGAACGATGTGCCTGGTTTTAGCCTGCTCCCCGAGAATAAATGCTAATGCTAAACTAAGGTTTTCAGATGCTAACAAAAGGCCAGGAGCTAACTGTGTTGGCAGAGAGTAGCTGCTGCTTTTAAAACCAAAGTGATGAAGGGTATCGACAACTTAATGTTGAACAGTACACTTAACAAATTATATATAAATAATAAATAAATATGGTAATGTATTTTAGAGGTGGTAGCAAATCCTAAGAGTTTCCAAATTGGATCAAGTTTACTGGTTTAGTTCTTTTTGCCAATTTCTATCAAAACTGAATTTTAGTGACATTTTGTCTAATTGTCTACAAAGAAAACTGAACCAGGGTGAACAGAAGCAGCCACTCTATATGTGCGGTATCTGTATACTAATGCCATTTATATGTATCTGTATTTGCAGAGCTTTTATTTTCTTGTGCTTTTATACAATGTCTCTGTGACTGCAACAGAAGAAGTAGGTAGTAGAATTTACATGACGAGGCGTATTTTACATTTAAAAAATTAAAACATAAGAATTATAAAAGAGAATTTCGAGCATCTCTGTAAGTCAGCATAGTAAGTCACATAGTGCTACCATTTACAGTGAAAGTTCAGTCCTGCTTATTAGAGTTAGCATGTCTTTCTCTGTCTGTGAGGCTTGGTGACAAAAAGCCACAGAAGCCCACCTAGTAAGTGAAGCACTGAAGCGCTGCAGTCTGGTAAGATTAGTATTAAACTCAACAGCAAGGCTTGAGGAAGTGCATGTGAGTTACATTACAAACTCTGGATGACAGAACATTCAAGACACATTATACACACACACACAGAAGCTAATTACAGCTATTGAAACCGTTTGACTGCTACAGTCATCAGTAGTACAAGGGATGGAGTAAATAGGCATGAGTCATGAGCAGACCTGGGTCAAAGTAGACTTCAAAATAAATCACGGGGAGACACTGATATAGTCACAGAGGTTATAGTTCAACAGACTAGTAAATGAGCAGAATCTATCCCATCAGATGAAATCACATCATATCAGTCTAACCCAGGTCTGCTCAGGAGGATGTGTCGAGACAAATGAAGACATTTAATGTTTACAGCAGAAACTGGCATTTTGACTGAGGACTACAGTCACTATTCAGTTTTTAAATAACAGCTTTTTCACAATGTTAAAATTTCTGAGGCCACAAGCCCGAAAGCAAACTGCATAACTCCACTTTTAGCAAGCATTACTCATGTCACTCTTCTAATTCACAATTATGATTATTGTCAACTTATCTCCCTTTACAATACCAAGACATTCTCTTTACTGTCAAACTAACAAAAACAACCTGTCTTTCCACTGCAGACGCTGGAAATTAGAAATGTTTTGCCTTCCTACTACTAAAATGAATGAGAAAATATCAAAATATTTGTCCATATATTTTCTTTGAACAGTGTTTCTGCTAAGCTCATTTTTTTAGTTTAAAGATAACTCCACACTTCCTAAAATATATATATATTTTATGCCTGGCTGTCTAATAAATATCAAATTACTAAATATGTACCTTTTAAATGCCACACTAAGCAAAATATATGTGTAAATCCTCTACAGGTCTCCAAATCCCTCAAATTTCAGAAACAGTGTCCAACTGTCGCTACAGCCCTAAATAAAATCTACCAAAATTTCTGGTCACAATCAAACTTACTACCTACAGTTTTGTATGAAGTCGTTTGGCTTTGTTTTGCTTATTGGTGACCAAATCCCCATGAAGCTGTGTGACAACTGAAAATCCTAAATTGTAGACAGAATGTTGTCCTAAACTTTTACCCCCCATTAGCTACAGTAAAACAGCAGTTTGAACACAAACTAAGAACACAACATAAGCTTCAGCACAGAGACAAAATGAAGGCGATGAAAGCAGCGATCATATGATATTTTTGACCAACTGTGATGTTCTGCTTATAATAAAACAAACTACAGTATGTCGGCTAGATTTTGCAGCTCATTCTTTTTTATTTATTTTTTATGAAATTGTTGTTCAACATGTATAAAACCTTCAACTGCCTCCAATAGTAATTTCAGATCAGCTTTTTTGGGGGCATATGAGGTGTAGTTTATGAGATGAGTGCGTTTTTCTGTTACTTACCCTTGGACTCGTCCTCTCTTTTGCTCCTGCTGGAGTCGAATGTTCTCGAGCTTCAGAGGGCTGGGAATGAAGCCGATCTCGCAGCCCTCCTTCACTAACCGACCGATCCACCAGTCATTGTTGAACTTCTAAAAACGCGAGAACAAAAACGGAGGAACCAGAAAGAGGAAAATGGAAAGCATTAATAAATTCATGTTTCCAATAGCAGTATATGTAGTAGCTATGTTTACAAAAAAAGATAAAAAAACTAAGCAAAAACACACACAAATACCTCTTTTATGTGGAGGAAGTCCTTGGCGTCAAAGGAGATGGCTGTGGCTGGTACTGGAACATCCTCATCCAAAGCTCCACAATAGCTGACGTTGGTCCTTACAGCAAATGCCACAGGTTTAGTCTGGAGGATGGATACACAGACTATGTGAGTAACAGAAAGTCATACATTATATACCAATAAAAACACATTAAAACATTATTTCCAGAGCAAACAATGGGGCTTGGTGGGTATATTGGAGCAGTGTCACAGGTGGGCTACCTTGGCTCTCTCCAGCTGAATGGCGGCCTGCTGCTCCCTCTCCTGACGACTCTGTCCCGGTCCTTGGCTCTGGCTGGGGCTCTGGCTCTGGACCTGGGCCTGCACCTCCCGCTCCTCCTCCAGAGAGACATCTGAATCTGATGGTCTGCTAGTATATGAATCAGCTGAGCCCTGCAAATGGAAATCACGCCATAGGTTACTTAAACTGTGTGAGTCAGGAGTGTCTGGTGCAGCAAACACTACAGCCCTTTATAAGTCACCTAAAAATAGCGAGGCTTTCCATTTGGAGAAACAGTAAGCAGGCACAGTGCTGCAAATGTGGGATCACGTAATAGGGCAAATCTACAGCGTAAAAACCACACAGTTCGACTATCAAGGACTTTACAAAAAAGTTAGAAAACTGTGTGGACAGATGCAACCGAATGACCTCGATAGTCTCACTGAAAAGACAAAAAAAAAAAAAAAAAAAAAAAAAAAAATCACAAAAGGACATACCGTCACAAGCGGACATGGGTCAAGTTTTAAAACAAGGACGTACAGTGCTATAGTTTTACCCCAAAGCATTTGAACTGCTGAGCACAATAAGGTTAAACCATTCTTTATGGGATCACTGACTGACGTTTTGCTGTTTACATCAACTCACAGTCAGGGTGCCAAGTCCAGAGTGGGAGCTTGGCACTCTGAATGCAGAACAGGTGAAATGGATGATAAAGAAAAGAGCGGACTGCCAGGAGCATCTCAGACAAAGTGGAATTTCTATTTCTGTTCTGTCAGCAGTTTGTATGACCACACACACTCAATACACATCCAGGACAGAAACGAGCACGATCCCTGCTCCCAGAAAGAAAAAGACTCATTTCTGCTTCTTTCAGGATGACACTGACTCACAATAAACAGCTCGTCCATTTATAGAAGTTATTTTGAACATAATCAGAGATTCAAGAGCATCACCAGAGACCTGGTTCATCATGTGAGTGTGGAAGAGCATGTCCACTAGGGAAAGGAAAAAATGCACTAAAAAATGTTTTGCCTGATAAAAATATAACACTACTCATGATACATCATAATCATGAGATATTAAGTTTTTGGAGTAAGTCAAAGTACAGGATATTAAGTCAGATTTACAACAGAGCAAATCAAAGACAGAAAATAGTACGGCAAACTTCTGAGATCTCCACAGAATAATCTCCATATCTCTGCAGGTCTCAGTAGAGACATTTTATATGTAAACACAAAAGCCTCAATTGGCCTCCTGAAAACTGCTATCAAAAGAGAAAAAATGTGAATTCTGCCTGACAAACTAGGAGGCATCACGATAACATTTTGTACATATCAAGCCTATTAATAAACTACAGTTAATCAAAATATTTGATCATGTTTCAGAACTAAATAAAATTCTAGACTGATATAACTTTTACAATATCCAACAACACAAACTACATTACAGACTTCAACACAATAATAAGCAAACATTGCAGAAACAGGGGAAGCAGAGGGACTCATTTGTGCTGAAAATCGGACAAATGCATAAAATATCTGATACTATATAAGTAGTCTGAGGTTATTGTAAACATCATCTATATACAGCAAAACCTCCTAAAAGTTGATTACATTATTGATTAATACACTTAATTTCTGAGCTTCCTCATTAATCTCCTTTCATTAAGCTTAAATAATGCTCAACATACAGGCTTACAGCTGCACTAACAGAATACTAGAGTTTAGTTTGTTTGTTGTCTTGTGATCCATTTTTTGCACACTGGAAGCGATTTTTTTTTTTACCACTTTAGTGCTTTAAGACGTGCTAACCTTGCAGTATTTCATCCTGCCACCCAGAAAGAATTCCATTAATGCAACTTTTTTTTTTGACTGGACCAAGTGCTTCCTTCTGCTGTGTTAATCTAAACAATCAGCCACTAATGATGCTTCAATTAAGGAAGACCATTAGTCCCGAGTAGATCAATCAAGCTAGTCATCACAGCTAAGCACTTTCTGTTTTTTTTTTTACAAGCTAGCAGCAGTAGCAAGGCCTGACTTCAGCACACTGCTCATCTGGACTGTGTGCAGCCTGTCCCAAAGAATTATTCTGTCTTTATAGGATTTCGAAGAATGAAGGGATTACAGAAAAATATACACATCACTCCAACATGGAAAAAAAGAGAAGATTCTGCAGGCTGTTCATGATTTCTTCAGCTGTATTAAAGGGCTAGTCCCCTCATTTCACACATGTTCGGTCTACTACTCGTGAGTCCTACTCGGTCTGTGAGAACATAATGTCTTCTGTGGCTTTGTTGAAGCTTTGTCAGGTCTGGGAGGAGAAAAAAAAAGCCTTGTTGATGTCATAATATCGTCATCAGGGCTATCTTGGTTTGAGCTTGGAGATTGCAAATTGAGAAGAGGAAGTCTGAGCCTTCAACTGAGGGTGTGGAGTTTGAAAGACGTGGACAGATGAGGAGGAGGAGGAGGAGTCGCATGATGAAGGTCTTGTGTTTTGGGGCTTTATCGTACAGGGGACGGCTTGCTGGACGGTCAGGAAAACGTCCACTACTGCATGTGGACGCTATGTATGAAAGCATTAGTCAACACAATTTTCTAGAAATCTGAGCATCATCTCGTGTATCTGTGCGGAAGATTTGAAGGTGCACTGTAGCATCCGAGCTATTATCCAATGGAGTAGCTTCGGCATGTGACTCATCAGCATCAGAATCCACTTAATGACATCACGATGCATGTTTCTCCGAGCCTCGTCAGAGCCCGTGCACCACGTCGTCGCAGGGATCAGATTAGAAACGCTCAGCTGCATGTTTTTAAGAAAGCTTGAAATTTGACAAGAGAGGATTTAGCATTTCAGTGAGGGCCTTAGGGGAGAAATGGGCAATCAACGTTTTGCAGTCTTTGAATCACAGCTCGGTCTCATCTCTCAGAGGTACAGAGTGAGATGAGCACTAAATGGCTCCTCCTGGCTTTGGTGGTTTCCTGATGTCCGTTCTGACAGCCTTATAGGGCAGATTGCAGCCACATACACAGCAACCAAATATGCAAACATAACCGAAAATCAGAAGCCATCTGCCTAATGTGCACCCCCTTCACACACAGCAACACCTACCCGCCCTCCCAACCCCCTTACAGGCGAGCACAGCCCACGATCACGCTATACTGTACCCGTTTGGCTAACCCATCAAAGGCCTCTTGTGAATGTGTGTGTGTGCTACTTCCATCAATAAACACACAGCGGGAGAGCCTGAAAACAGATTCACACACACATCCAAACACTCACCGCCTCCGAGTCTTCAAATCCATGCAGGTACAAATTGTCATACATGGAGGTTTGATATTCCAACGAGCGCCTCTAGAAGAATGAGGGGGAAAAAATGAGAGTGGAGGCGGAGGAGGAAGGAGGGGGCACTAGAGAGAAAAAAAAAGGATGGATAGGGGGATGACGACAATCCCTTCTCTCCACGGCAGAGAAGAATAATTTAAAAAAAAAAATCTCCCCTCCCGTTGGATCACGCCTGGTCCTTCTGAGGCCCGTCGCTTGATGGATGCAGCTTCTCCCTGATCCCCGAGTGCTGCTGGCTGGCTCACATTATAGGATGGAGAGGCTCTCCCTGGAGGTAGCCCAATCCTGGCATTTCATTTCATCAGGCTTCCACACGCACGCACACACACACACTCACAGACACACACATATACATATACACAGCGAGAGCAGCAGAGGCGGCAGCAGCAGCAGCAGCAGAGCAATATCCAAGCCTGATGACAGAGCCAATGTGCAAGGATCTGATTGGCTGGCTGGCTGTCCACTCATCTTGGATGAGCGCTCTCCTTGATTTTTTTTTTTTTTTTTTTTTAGTGCGGGGAGGCAGCAGTGATGGGGGGAAGGGGATGGAGGAGTAATCGAGGGGAGCAGCATCCTCCATTTCCCTGTTACCACTCATCCTCGTTCTGCTTATTCTCTAGTGAGCGCAGAAAAATAAATTTAATCTAGTCTAATAATACACGAAGGTCTAGAGAATGTGTACGTTCCATCCATGTATTTAAAGCAGGACCGGTTTATCTCCTCTTGAGAATCAAATTGAGAATGACACAAGTATACAACCAAAAAAGGAATTGGAGAAACAAGCACCACATGATGAACATTTCATCTGTTCAGAAATGCTTAAAATAATCATTTAGAACACAGGGCTGTTTATGTTTTAAGGGTATTTAACTAAACATGACACTGTAGTCAATGGCTAAAGCAAGACGACACTAAATGCACCCCACCTATGTTCTTTTATTCTTTTAATTTAACTGTTCATTTGTATTTTTTGTACATCATGTTTCCCAAAACCAAGACCGAAATGCCATTTTAAAGTCCTCTCCACGCAATCAGGAATAAAATTCTGTTTGAGAAACACTGAATTCTACTCAGTGCTACTCAGTAACTTCCAACCAACTGCCTGATTGATTATTTGACGACTCAATCAACAGTAATTAACTCCCTGAACCCCAAGCAGTATAAAGGAGATTCTGTTCCTGTCACATTTCCTCTCACTGTGGACTCATTTTTCTCTGCAATATAAAGTTCTGCACCTCCATGGAAACAGCATAATCATGGAGAGAAGAGGAGAAAACTCAAAAATATAATTTAAAGTTATTGCAAGCAATCATTAAAAAATAAAAAAGAAAGCTACATTTTTCCAAGTGTTGATTTACAGATTTAAAAACATGGAATCAATACATATAACACTATATTCACTGATGTTATCAATGGTGGATCTACATACTATAGACATTTGACTACTTCTACCACTTCTCTCCTATCAGCTATGTTTAAACTGCAATTCACCTAAATAGTCCCAGAATTTTTGTCACATGACTGTTGATTGCAGCTGAGTGCAGTTTTGTTTCGTTTCAATTTTTCTTCCAAATCCATACGGTTTATTATTAATTGACACAAATAGAATAAGATGATGTGGATGAAACACCACGATTTTAAGCTTAGATTTGCTGAAGCTTCCCAACCGAACGACAACTCACAGATGAGAAGAACAGATTCAAGACCAACGATTCTCTGACAAATGGTGTAAAGTTTGCGATTGTGACAACACGTTTTCAGTTTTGGGGTTCAGAAGGTTAAACTTCTGTGATCATGGATCGTTTAAGTCAAGACAAGCATATTTGTACAGCATACTTTTCAAGACAAATTATTAAATCTGCCTTGTGTTATTAGTTTCTGAAATGTGAGTATTTTCTGATTTTTTTTTTCAGTGTGTATGATAAAGTGTCTTTTGGGGTTTTGGAGTGTTTGCTGGGCAACACAAGCAATGTAAATACCTGCGCATGTATTGATTTTTGTTCAATCAGGAATTCATCATCTTTTGTGCCATTTTTATCAACTTGCAGTCTTATTTGACTCATTGGTCATTGGTGCAGTGCATCCCTCTACTGACAGCAGATTGCTGCCCCCTACAGTTGACAGCGACCACAACACCCTTGTATCAGTGATGTCCTAATGGAAGATTTGGTAAAAACAACTGCCAAACATTTTCATCAAAAATGCAGTCTGACTTGCAGTGGCAAACTTCACAGAGTGTTTGCATCATTAAATAAAAGCAATCAATATTTATTTTCTTAAGGCATAAAGAACCTCTTCATTATTTCAACAAAAAAACGTGACATCATACACAACACACAATAACTATTAAAACAACCTTAAAGTCATGACTGACAATTTAAGATATAACATGGACTCTTTAAGGCAGAAATAGGCAACAGTGAGTGATTAATGTCACACATCTAGGCTAAGATTTATAAAATGTTCCCAATATTTAATGAGCTACAATATATTTTTAGAAATTCTCTGATACACTTTCATCTGGAATAAATGTAAAGCCATAACTTCCACAACCAGTGACAACTACTGCCTTCTATTCTACATTTCCTCACAGCTCAGTACCTGTCTGAGGATGAAGCTGGTGGAGGTGGTGCTGCCGTCAGACCTCTTCAGGCGGCTCCTCCTAGAATAAGTCCCTCGGTTCACCTGTACGAAAAAAAACACAAACCTCAATCAGCCTCCACAACATGTCTGTAAATCATGTTATCACTTGCTGCTCATACACTGCAGATCAAAGGTTTGGGATCACTTAGAAACCCCCTTAATTTTGAAAGAAAGGCACTTTTTTTCCAATGAAGATAACATTAAATGAATCAGAAATACAGTCTAGACATTGTTAATGTGGTAAATGACTGTTCTAGCTGGAAATTTTTAATGGAATATCTACATGGGGGTACAGATGAACATTTCCAGCTACATTGTGTCAGCTAGTGGTGTTGAAAGGCTCATTGATGAGTTGATAACCCTTGTGCAGTTGTTAGCACATGAATAAAAGTGGCAGGGAAGGCATGAAATTGCCAGGGTGACCCCAAATTTTTGAACAGCAGTGTACATGATGCAAGTTGACATTCATGAACGTCCACTTTAAACAGCTGGCTGACGCTGTTTTTGTAATAAATGGCACAATAAAGTCAAAGAAGGTCAAAGAGCCAGCTGAAACCACAGCACCCACATGACACACCATGTAACGTCAACATGAACCATACATTTCTGCGCTACACATTTGTCTTGCTTGCTTACTTTTCTCCTTACCTCCGGACTTTCTTTCTTTTCCCTCTTCCAAAATATCCAAATATACCAGCAGAGTTCATCTCCAGGGAACTAAATTAATTATCTGCCAGTGATTCGCCCCATTTCTGTTCAAGTCTCCAGAGTTAATGACAATGTCACCGGTAAAAAGTCAGAACCTACTTCCCAGAATTTATAAAACAGGGCCATTAATCTGGGTCACCATCTCTCTTCTGCCTCTCAGCTCAAGCCAAGAAGTGATATGAAGGATGAAGTTAACCAAGCCTTTGAATATCCTGCTATTTATACTCCTAATTAACTCTCAAATGATCAGTAGAGCGCCCAAAATCAGCCAGTTTTAACACAAAATACGAACATGTAGCTGCTTAAAATGAACGCTGCATCGACAGAGCAAACAGAACCGGATGATCAGAGGAGGGGAAGAGTTTTATACACTATTTATTTCAGTTAGATAAAATGAGATATGATTAATGCTTCAACACATATGAGGATAAAAAAGTAGCATGGTAGGCTTGTAATATTTTTTCATTGTGAATATGTTAGGCATTCTCTTTTTAGAGGTAAAGAGCTATTTCTAGCTATAGAACATAAACAGATTAAAACAACCAACAGACTCTCTTCTGTGCACATTTTGAATGTTAGATCCGAGTCATTTGTTACAGCAATAAACTGATATCAAATGCTGAAAACATCACAGCATCCAATGTGATTTTCTTTGATTACACTTTATTTCAGAAGTAACTCAGAATTAATAAGGAAAAGTGGAGAAAACACGCTCTTTGCATGCACAATAGGTCTGAAAAATGAAAATTTGAGATGAATTAAAGCGTCAATAAATGAAAAACAAAATAAAACAGTTTAGGAACAGTTTATACTACTTCTGAATATAGGTTATCAACTATACCTAGACACTATGACTTGTCTATTTTATTTTGCTGCCTTGTAAAGCATTTTGTAGATTGCATTTTAAATATAGACTATCCTTATTGTCAGCATTAGTACTTACAGAAATTCCACACAAAGTCAAGCATTTATTTAAACTAAACTTCTGTGAAACTGACTGACATGAGAATCTGGTTTCCTGTTTCTCAAACCACATCATTTGTTAACCTTAGTTTGTGCTGCTTTTAAAGAAATAGCACACTTATTTTATATACGTGTACAGTTTGTGAAGCTGGGAAAGTGGCTAGCTGACACCTAAGACTTAAAATACAACCTTCATGCAAGCCAAAAGGGGTCTAATGTTAAGTAAAAATATAGAAATAAGTCAAAATTTGACTAAATGTGCTTTATACGAGTTATGTGTACGACTGAAAAAATGGAGATTTAACAACAGCAAGTGTGACTATATTAAATATGCTGCTAATTTTGTCAGAACAAATGCAGCTTTTGTTGGCATATGCACAGCCAGGGCAACTTCTACAGAGTTATTGGGAGTTTTGAGTAAAAGGCGGAAACATTTTCTCTCCGCCCTGATAAAACACATAAATTTGGTCGCAGCAAAAAGCAGCATTCTTAGTGTGTGTCGTCGATACGCACTTTTAATGTTACTTTTTTTCTAAAAGTAACATTCAAAGTGCGTATCGACGATGCTATATGGCAAAACAGACAGCCGTGAAGACACCTGACCTACCTGGAAGATGGGCGCCTGTATGCCCTCGCCTATCTTGTTCCGTATGTAGATGTGCCGGGACATTTCGGCCAGGACATCGGTCCAGAGGGCGGGCTGCTCGGGTCCTGCCCAGCGGAGGGGCGGCGGGTTCCGGGCTGCGTGCTCCAGCTTCACGCCACACAGCGGGGAAGGTGAGGCGCTCGCGAGCCGCTGCTTTCCACCGCTCTCTCTCGCACGAGCCCAGGTGTTTCCGCTGCTTCCTGCCGCGCGCGCCGGGAGGTGCACTGCCGCAGCTCGCGCCACTCAGAAACAGATGATGGACGGAACTATTTTAGACGCAGGAGGAGGGGGGAGTGGCGCCCCAGGTGACTATTTAAAAGGCGGCACGGAGCTATTTTTGGCTCAAACCAACAAGGAGACATTAATACTGCAGTTTGTTTTTATTTAATACAGAAAAAAGACCAATTTAATAAAGTTGACAACAGATTACAAATCATATGTCCCCTGCCCTCTAGGTTTTGTTGTTGCTGTCCTGGTAACCTGTCTTTTAAGGCATTTGTAACTTTATTTTTCATCATCATGCATAAACAGCACTAATGTAAATAAACGTTTGTCTTTAAAGCTGCTATATAAATGCACTTATTATTGTTAATATTTAAGTTAACTGAACGTACTCATCATATCAGGGAGACTTTTCATTATATTCAATTTGTGTTAGCGTATTTTGACAATGTGATAACTGAAATAAAGCAACATGAAATAATAATATTGTCCTTGTATGCTCCTACAGGTAAAGTCAACTGTTTGGTTTAAAACTATACTTGCAAAGTGAAGATTATTTTTTGTTGTTTTTTTTTTTATTATTTAGGGGTTTTAGTGGTTCCATTGACTAGAAATTAGATTTTGAGTCAAGTAAATGAAAGTCAGTTTTATTAACAGGGTCTGAAGTCAGGGCTTAAACTGATATATTTGCAAATATTCAACATAAGTGTAGTATTATAGTAGTAGTAATAGTACTAGTAGTTGAACCAGATTCAGCTCCATGTACAATACAATAAATTTAGTCGTATATCCAAACATACATTCAGATGTCAATCATTACACCAAACTCTATACAATACAGTCAATGAAAATGCATTATAATGACATAAATAATGATTAAAGCTTGCCACTGATTTGCAAATCTTTTGTTTTGGAAGCCTTTAATGTGAATCAGTGTCAGTTTGCAACTCATTCTCAAAGGCTGCATATTTCTAGGTCAACAAAAAACTAAAGTAACTGAGTTTTTTTAGAGGCCCGAGGCGGCAAAACTGTGCAGTCAGTCACAAGAAATGTGTTTCTCTGCTTCCCTTTTGTGTTAATTGTCCTACTAGACATTAAACTTATCTTGCGTTCCATTGGGGATCCCAACACTCAGGTTGGGAACAAGTTAAAAGATAACTCCTGCACAGATCAGTTGCATGTCTTATTTAGCAGAATGTTACCACAGATAATGCAGAAGTTCACTAGAAATTCGAAGCTGGGGCTTTTCAAAACAACTTATCTGTCCTGAAAAAGAAAATAGCAGTAATTTCTGACACAATGCAGGCTGTAGAAGTCAGTTTCATCAAGACACTTCTACCAATTCAGAAGTAGGTTGTGCATGTTTTTAGCTCTCACCACAGATTAGCAATAAAACAAACACAAAATCTCACTCTTTCATGTCTTTGTAGTCCATGATTGGCTTCTACTTTTCAATCTTGTTCTAGAAGCTGCTGATTTACTCCCACCAGGATATTAATCTCAATTCATTTGTGTGTTTACCGTTGGCTGACATACAAAGCGGAAGACTGTAGATCCATCCCAGAGCCTAATGGGTGCCAAGAGGTTCTTTTATTTAAAAAACCTACTTCAAATCCTATTTCTGTCAGACATACTGACAGTAAATGCGGCCAACGAGTTCATTTGTTGTCTCATCAGCCCACAGCGCTTCCAGCAAGCTTTTGGCCTATTTACTGTAAGTTAAAGACAGACTCTTTTTTTGGTGCTGAGACCACAGGTAAAGTTTCCACTTCTCTGGATAATTTCTGCTACACTAAACTGTTCATTTTTTTGCACTTTTCTCTGTATCTATCAAAAGTCTGTGAGCACTGGTGTATCTCTGAGGCATCTGAAAGAAATATATAAATTGATGAATTATGAGAAAATGATACGACTGTATTCATTTGTAGTTCATTTTTGTAGCTGCTGCTAATGTATTAGAAACGGTTTATTTTCTCTCGAAACTCCATGTTGATTCACTTTTGTCCCAGCAGATGGCAGTATTGTCAAAATAAAAGCACAATAATAGTGTTAGAGAACGTATCAGAGGCTTTCATGTGAGCATTGAGAAGTACGTTTTCACTGCTGCAGATGTGGTGTAGTAGTATGATTGGATATTGTACCACCAGTAAATGAAATTATTCATTGGCTCACACACAAATCCATCCTTTAAATGCCTCATTATCCCATCATCCTTTGTGTATGGGCCTTTTATTCGAGGGAGTATTCAGGGAATCATTTCTAAAGGACAGTGTGTCATAATATTTACCAGGTGGTGATCAGGTAAATGCAACACGTGAACTCAGTCTGTGAAACACTGTTCTTGCCAGCAGCCTGCCTTCACTGGTCATTTCAGACGAATGCATCGTGTGTTTTTCCGTGAACATGCACAGTTGTACATATCATGGAATATGCACTTACCCTGAAGCTGCTGCGGCTCAAATCCCCCCCCCCCCCCCCAATCTCAAGCATCCAGCTGCTCACATTGTGGCTGATTTCACTTGGAATGCTGGCCTGCCTGTTTGGCTGTAAGAACTTGAGAGCAGAGCCGCAACTATTAGTCAATCAGACTCTCAGAAAGATAACAGACAGCTATTATGATGATGGATTTTTCAAGCAAAAATGCCAAACATTGCTGCTTTCAGCCTCTATAATGCACAGAGCTTTTATTGTAGCTCAGTGGGAACACAGAGCTAAAACCCATGCGGTCTAATGCACCGGACCTGCAGTAAATTTGAGCTTTATGAAGCCTATAATATACACAGCTGTTGCTGTGTGTTCATTTTAGAGGCTGGTTGTGGTGCTGTTTAATAGTATTGCATTGCACTTACACATATTTCTTTTATACTGGCCATCCCATTTCAATCAGTGAGAAAAAATACCTTTGTGTTTAATATAATTAAGTTTAACAGCAAACCACAGCCAATAAAACCATCATAAAGTTGAAGTGACAACTCTTTTAAACAGTTTTAATATAGGCTGGGCATTACAGCCTATATTAAAACTGGATTTTTTTGCAGGACTTTTGTATTAGGCTGCATTAGATTTCATAATAATAAACTGACAACTGTATGCACACTACATCCACCCCGTTCAAAAGTTTGGGGTCACCAAAAACTCACACTTTTATTCATGTGCTAACAGAACTGCACAAGGGTTTTCTAATCATCTATTAGCCTTTCAACACCATTAGCTAACACAATGTAGCATTAGAACACAGGAGTGATGGTTGCTGGAAATGTTCCTCTGTACCCCTATGGAGATATTCTAGTAAACATTTCCAGCTCGAATAGTCATTTACCACATTAACAATGTCTAGACTGTATTTCTGATTCATTCAATGTTATCTTCCTTGAAAAAAAATGCTTTTCTTTCAAAAATAAGGACATTTCTGAGTGATCCCAAACTTTTGAATGGTAGTAAATATATTGTAAGTGTTAAGAAAATTATAGCATTTGATGATTTACTGTTCTTATTCATTGAAATACCGTGTGATGTGTGCTAATAGAGGAACAAGGACACACTGACAGAAGTTTGCGAGACAAGAAACCAGCCCACCCGCCTGCAGCTGTGCTATTTTCCACCTTCACCTTCATGTTGAAAGCTTTGCCTTGACTTGAGAGACGACTCCACTGACAAATTTTCCTGACAGTAACCGTTCTCTCTCAGGTTTGTTCAGGGAAGATAATAAATTTAACATTCTAAATCATCTCAGGCTTATAGGGCCTTGGAAGGACATTTATGCCTATTTCCTGACAAACCAGTTTGACACCTTTTGTGAAGTTACAGTAATAACTGGGGCAATTTGTTACCATGGCTTTTCTTTTTTTCACTCATCCAATGGTCAAAAATAACATGTTGTTGATCGGGTGAACTCGTGTGTGAATCAGATGTTGAGTGGTCCTTATTTGTGCTTTGCTTCCTCTGCAACACACCTGAGTGTCTCTCCGGTCACCTGGCCAGTAACACACTTCTATCGGACACACTCGAAACATCTCCGCTTTAAATAGACATCTCCTCCTTCATGCAATTGGTAGAACCTGCATACATACGAACCACTTTGCTGCCTGACGCTCCACGAGTCCTTTTAGAGAACCTCATGGATGGAAACACCCTGGTCCACTGGCACGGATAACGGAACTAAGCCGAAACTTTATTTCTGGCTTCTACACAGGAAGCATGTGATGTTCGGTGTCCCAGAGGCACCATCTCTGTGTGTCGGAGCGCTTTTATATCACCCGCAGAACAAAGCAGCCAGTTTGTTCACATGTTTCGAGACACTTTGATCAGACAAATCTTCTAACAAGTCAATGTGGTGGATTAACCAACTTTGAAGTGGGAGGATTAAGTTGTTTTGCTCTATTTGGTCAGTCTTTAGGATGTTGACTGTCTCCCGTACAAATAGTCGAGACATAATTACATCTCCTACAACCTTTTGTTTTTAAACTAAATGAGGAACAGTTGGATCTGGTTAAAGAAAACACTCCAAGAACCAGAAGAGTAAATTCGCAGTTGATAGAGATTTTTCACTGAATTACGGAAAGAAAATCTTCAAAAGCATAAAGTAAGGCGCTAAATGTGTAACTGACAACGAATGAAACCACCTTTATGAATATAGTGCATCTTCTACTGTACATTCTGTGTAATATTTATGGCCTCTATGCTCCAGTTTTCCTAAATGGAAAGAAGGGGTGGGGGGGAGGAAGCACACACATGAATAAATAAGTTAATATAGTGCACGAGGGTTGTCTATTTTGGTGTTACCCAGTGGTTTTAGCAGCAGATTAAAGTCTCAGACAGCAGAGCAGCGCTGCTCGCTGGACTGTGAACAATAAACACCCGAGTGCCGTCTGTTCAGCGCTGAAACATGTGGGAGTTTTATTAAGAATGTGGGTTAAAATGAGCAATGCAATCTCCCTTTCTTTAAACAGCTGGTAAATTATTTAAGAACGCTGCATGCAAGTATTGAAAACAATCTATCCCGGTGATTCAAATTCAAAAAGACTGAAGTCTGTTTCATTGTGTCCACTACAGAACACACAGGCCACATGTAGAAACACTGCTATTAGACCTTCATATAGATTTTTAATCATACATGCCGGTGTTGTGTGCTTTCTGTCCGTGTCGTGGAGCTTTTCCAGCAGCTGTTACTGCCATGATCGGGCGTCAGCGGGGAAACACAAACAGGATTACAACCTCGACCCACGCAAAGCAGGATTTCCAAGAACCCGGCCTGGCAGCGCCTTTTATCTCACGGAGGCGACAATTCCACCAGCAGTGCAAGGCTAAATGAACATCAGACCAGCAGCTGACTGGAGCTCCAGTTCAAAATAAAGAACAAGACATTTTCAGGCACCAGCTGGACATCGAGTCTGAGGAGCATTCCTTTACCTTCTCCAGATGCTTCTATTATTCATGAGTCAAGCTCTCTTGACCTACACAAAAAATAGCAACATAATCACCGGGACAAAATGGTTGTCCCGATGACTTACCTGCGCGTGTGTCTTCTCTCAAGCGACGTCAATTATTAAACACACAAAGGTAGAGGAGGGAGTGAAGTCACTAAAAGAAGACTGTGACCCTTGCCTTGCTGCTCGTGCATCCCTTAAAAGAAATAAACAAAATAAATGAGTGAAGAGAGAAGATATTTGCGATGAATCATATGTTTTTGTGAACATTTTGTGTAGCTGGATCAGGTATTTTGACTGTAACTGGTTGCCTGTTGGATTTTATTATATTGCACCATAAAAACTTCCCCAATGCTGAACATTTCTGTGTAATGTTCTGTCATCACTGTTGTACTACATAAGTATGAATGGACTTTTGCTTACTCATCCGCTGCTGTCGTCACCAATCATTCTAATTGTGCAGAAAGCCTTCCCAATTTTCTCACTACAAATGAGCTAAAAAGATAAACAGATCATTCCTATTTTTAGGCATGATGTGTCGACAAGACCAGCAAAGCAACAATACACATTTTGACAAAATGGATTGCGACACAGAGCGACATCAAGACTGTCGGAATGCACCTCCTCAGCATTCGACCGCAGTGCTTCAGATACATGAAGAACATTTACAGCTGCAGAAGCAACCATAGTATGAAAGAAAAGAACTGTGAAAGAAGAAAGAAAGAGTTTTAAAGGTCTTACGTGGACTTGAAGCGACACCTGAGTAGCACCAAGACGGCAGCAGGGAAGATCTTCAGTTGCTGTTGTTTCTGTTGACGACACCTAAACTGCACCTATAGCTCAGATTATAAAGCAATTAGTCATTTGGAGCAGAAAAAGAAGAGCAACTAGCAACAGTTTGAAGCAAAATTCTGCATCCTGAATATCATCTACATGCTGAGCAGTTATTTACTCCGCCAAGGAACGATGGAGTTATGTGACGATCGGCGTACATTTGTCCAACTGTTACTCAAAAATGGACGAACTGATTTGGATGAAATTTTCAAGAAAGGTCACAAATGACACAAGGACCAAGTGATTAGATTTTGGCAGTGATGCTTCTTATAGTCTGGATCCACAGATTTGTTAAAGATTTCAGTGTTGTCCGAGATAGCTGCACGGTGTCACTGTAACATGATTGCGATCCAACTACAAATCCACCGCCGTGGACTTATCAGGACTGATCCGCTACATATTAAGGTCATGTGATTCGGTATCCGTACGAAACGTATACATGCATAACACACCTGTGCTCAGCGCAAGGTCATTTTGTTTGTGGGTACATCTTTAGCTGTGATTTCTGCCATGGACTTTTTCAACATTTCAGCCGTCGGATATCGTACAACAACTGAGCAGCCTTGGCGGAGTACTGCGCTCTCTGAGTGCTTTTCTAGTATAAATAATCTACATTTAATAAAAACAAGTAAATCTATTCTTTATAGTAATACTTACCTTGTGAACACTGAGCAATATGTTTCATCTTTTATTATTTGCACCAAAATTTATTCATCGTGTTTTTTTTTGTTTGTTTTTTTTACAGTGTACATTTTACAAAAATATAGAGTACCAAAAGTTCACAGTGTCCAAAAGGCAGTGTTAAGTCAAATTCACATCAATCATATTAAGCAGAAGTGTTTTTTTGGGAGAAAAAATATCCATGTAGGGATCCTTGGACAAACTGTGAAGATATACTGTATCTGATGTGTGTCAGATTTCACAACAAGGAGGCTTTTACATACAATAAAACACAACTTCTTCCTGCTACACACACAGGGAATGAGATATTCCACCGAGTTCCATTTTCTAGGGCAAATGCATACAAACATATATGTACAGTTTTACACACACATGGACTGTAAATTCATGAAAGAGTGTCCGTGCAGTTACTTGTATGCAAGCACCCAGATGCACTGCATAAACACATACTGTTATCAGAGCTGTTCGCTTCATGCTACATAACATAGAAAAATGGTGTGGTATTTACAACTTAGAAACAAAAGATATGCAATTTACAGTTAAATATGAACACCGTCATCCTGGAATGTAAGAAGCTGCTGAACATTAGGATGTGTAGATTTTTTATGTGAATATTTTTGTTTGCAGAGAAATAATGCAGCCCCACTAAAACTAAGTGGACTTAGCGGGAGGAGTGTGTAGTGTCTGTTTGGTGGCATCGATAAAAGTCAACAAGATGTTCAAATCTCTCTTTAACAGCCTGCTATGTTGGGCTTTTCAGTAGTACAACTTGGGCTAATGCTTTATTTTAGCAATACTATTATTTTCCAGTGAAAAACAACAGAATTTGGCATCAAATTAAGGGGAAATAAAAGCAGCATGCTAGCTCTTCTATTCCAATTCACTGCCTTTCAGATAGAACATGCAAAAACAGTCAACATGCTGTATAAAGTTTCCTATACTAAAGGGAAACTGATTCACTGCCTTTAAATTGAGCAACTCTAACAAAAACACTGCCATTGCATTTGTTTTAACCAAATTTCACCAGCAATTGTATTAGAAAACTGTTCAAAAAATTACAAAATGAGCATATAGCATGTAGCACACACAAGTTTGTGTGAAGCACGTAGAAGCACCTGTAATGTTATCCTGGTAATCTGACAGCCCATCCAGAGGACGGCACATAAAGACAGACAATATTCACACATAATTTAGAGTAACTGGCTCATGTAAACTGCATGTTTTTGGACTGTGAGAATAAACTGAAGCGTTTTCCACTTTCACTTCATATTTCACAGTTCAGACATAAAACGCAGCTACAGTCGACGACACGCTTCATAAGAGTCTTACAAAAGTATTTCTGAAACCTGCTTGAGCAATACATCACAGTTACAGATGTTGTTTTGTCAAAGTTCGCTTTTTGCTGCAAAACACTGCAGTTTAAAGTGTAGATTCACTGTCCAATAATCTGTTGATTATGCTCCAGATTAATCAGTTAGTTGGTATATAAAATGTCAGAAAATGGTAAAAAAAAAAAAAAAGAAAAAAAAAGTGAAGCCAAATGTGTTTCCAAAAGCACAAGATGACGTCTTCACATGTATTTTGTTCGCAACCCGAAGATCTTTAATTTGTTGTTACTAGAGGAGTAGTGATATGAGGAAATATTGAAATGTAACACACCGGAAAATGAAGATTTAGAATTTTTTTACCTTACAAAAAATAATTTAATGGGATTAACTTATCAAAATAGCTGCCAATTAATTTAACAGCGGATGACAAATCAATTAAACGTTGCAGCTCTAGTGGATTCATTCGAAACAACTATTTCTGACTAATGAATTGTTCAGTCTCTGTTGACATAAATTCAGGTATAGCTGTGTATATTTGGTGATTTCTGAATAACAACCTTAATGCCTTTACACTCAGAAAATATGTGTCAATGCCCCATATGTTTACACAATTTAATCATGTAGTTTCAGCAAAAAGAGATACCAATGCAAGCAGTGACATCTGTGAACGACAACGCTAAAATAATTAATATAATCTGCCGACAGAAAAGTCAGCAAACGTGCATCTTTAACAATGTACAGTACAGAGTGAGGTGTCCTCTTCAGTGTAGTTTTCCATTTTCTAAGTGTGAAAATTAAAGCAAAAATGCCAGAAATCTGCAAGTCTCTGTTCTGTTTCATCCATTGGGACGATGTTTCTCACTGTGTGTCACTTCATTTGTCTGCTTTTAATCAGAGACATCAGTCTTCATCGCTGATGGCAGCTGTAACTTTTCAAGAACAGTCTACAGCATTTCTGAGTCTTCTGAACTTACCGGCCAAAAATCCATAAAGTTCAAAGTCCAGCAGATCCAGATACATACAACGTCTGCAGTCCAGCTCAACCCTGGAGCTGCTCTCACACTGACCACAAATGAAGCTCCTCAGGGTGAGTGACATAAGAGGAAGGGGACTCCTTTAGGTACAGAGAACAACCTTGTGGAGGTTAAGACTGCTGCACTCTTCTGTTGGTTCATGAGTTTCTGCACTGGAGCTTTCACAAAGACGTGTCCCAAAATCTGCAGTCGATCTGACTACGCAGGTCCTCGATGATGATTGGCTCAAGGTTTGTATGACCTGTAAACCAACACTTCTTCTTTTTCTTCTGCCTCAAACAAAACAAGCAACTGCACTTTGAAGAATGGGAGGAAACAACTAGTATTCCAGATTTAGTGGGAGGATTCCATCCACTCCCTCCATTAGCTATACCTAATTAATCCTGAGAGAGTTGCGGGGGCTGCAACAGATTAAAATTACACGCAAGATGGCGTCACATTACCTCTAATGTCTATAAATATGCGCTTTCTTCATTCGGAATGGGAATTATAATTCACGATAAATGAATGCCTTATCCTGCAGAATATTACACAACCAGACACTGTGCAGTCTGCACTCAGCCAATGTGAAGAAGTAGGCTGATGACCATTTTCTTCACAGCTAAAGGAACAAATCCTGCAAAGACCACAGGACATGATGCACAGACGGGTGCACATTTTGGCAGAAATTTCACATGCCGGTGCAGCAGGCCATGCTCTAAATCTGGTGCATCTTGTAGCAACTCAGTAATGAGAAACTGCACATTTTGTATTTAAGAGCCAATAATGCTGCTTTGAGTTGCTCCACATATAAACAGTTCTTTTTAACCTGCTTGCAGTGACATCGGTGGATTCTGCAGAGTAAAGAAAATGCTGTTTTTCAAGAAAGATGCTGCAGCTGCCTCTTTTAAATGTAATTTTTAGTTTTGTTCAGATAGCCTAAGCAAATAAAATCAAACTATCTGGGTGACAAGAGCAGAATTTAGGTGCACTGACCCTTAATGACTGGGATTTAAATATTATTCAAATTTTTGTTCCATTTTCTTGAACAAGGAAACCTTTCATGGAGGTGCTTTATGTTGCTGGAGCCTGGCCTCTTCTCAGCTGTGCATGTAGGTCCTGCAGGGTGAGTCGGCGTGGAAGTCGTACTTGCTCAGACTGGGAGGGTAGTAGGTGGTGGTGAACATGTGGCTGGAGGGCAGCGGGGAGGGGAAGTGGTTGCACGTCTCGTCGTTAACATGGAGATTGTTCTTGTTTAGCGTCTGCAGTGTGGAAAAGTTTTTGTTTAGAGGGAGGTTATTTCAGATTACATGAACGCTAAAATCGATTTTTCAGTGAAAAACTACTATTTTTTTAAGCATGTCTGGCTTATTTTCAGACACCTAAGCTTGACAATCCTGGTAAAATATAGCTTGAAATAAGTTTTGCCAGCTAATTTTAAGATCTCAAGATGCTAAATATCATATCTTATTTCAAGAAATCTCACCAAGCCGTTTTCCACTTGTTCTATTGACAGATTTTTTCACTTATTTCAAGGTTAAAGTTTCTTGCGATAGGTTTTTTTTCTTGTTTAAAGAGGGGCATTTTTTCCAGTGTTCTTTCCAGTATCTAAACCTGCTCACCTTAAACTCCATGGGGATGTATTTCTCGTTCTTTGGCGTGGCGTTGCCCTGCTTGTTGTAGGTGAGGTGGTTGGGCGTGCTGGGGTGGATGACGGCTGACTCTGCTGACGGTCGGTTGAGGTGGTGGCAGTAAGTCCAGCCCAGTGCTGACAGGAGCGCTGCAGCGAAGAAGCTGGCTGAGCCCACTGCTACCAGCTGGAACAAGGTAAAGGCTAAAAACAGAGGGGTGGAAAGGGAAGAGGACAGAAATGGGGCCTTTGTAAACCAGTGTTTGGGTGATAAATTACCAGCAGTATAGCTGGAGCCGGGTTAAAATTGCATTAACCTTCTGAACATTAAAAGCTAGTGTTGGGTTTGAATAGCATGTTGGGTTTTAAAAAAATACTGTCATTTATCAGAGCCGGAAGCCTTAAAAACAGAAACAACTATCAGATCTGAACTACAGGCAGTGTGTACCCAGAGAAGATAGAAGACAAACAATGAACAAAATGAAACAAAAAATGAAAAATGCTAGCCTTAAATTTTCAATAAATATCCTCATTTGCTTAATTATTGGTCAAGCTTGTGGACAACGTTGACAATCAAAGAAATTCTAGTTTTTCCTATGATTTATGGCAATAAGACGACACAAGAAAACATTTCTGACACATTTCCACTTCTAGATGTGGTTGTTCTGTTTCCACAGAGGTACAGAACGTTATATTGCAATGAAAAAAAAAATGCTCCAGGAGCCAAAAATGACCCGAAACTGCTTGGAATTCATCGGGTCTTTTGAAGTCAAATCACAGTGGTGTTGCTTCTATTGTTAATTCAACTGAAATATCAATGTTACTGACGGGACACAATGAAGCAGAAAAAAAAAACGACACGAACAAGATGTCAAGCTGAATAATGAAGTAATAATGACATGGCAATTCAGAACTGAAGGTTTTCCCTCTGGGGAGCCTGAATGTGCTCAGCAAAATGCACTGACAATTAGCTTGTAACACTGTGCACTGCATTTTGTGCAACGACAAGATTTACTTGAAGGGCTGTGCACGATGAAAAGATCATAAAATCACCAAAGCAATAAGGTTCTTTTGTGGATCATAAATATTCATGAAGAGATTCAGAACAACACTGTCATTTGTTATATGTTCTATAAACTTGTCATGTGTCATAAGAAGGTTCATGAAGAGAGTCTCTGGAGAGCATGGATGAGCGTTCAAGCCCGCTATGTCCTGGTAAATACTGAGGTGGGAGAAATGGATTGCAAACTGCAGTTTTTGGCATTTCCTCCTTTGAGATTAGACTCTTTCTATGATCTCTCTCTCTACAAATAAATGTGACAAGAGTAACTAAAGTTGAAGTAACATTTAGAACACTAATTTATCCACACAAATCTATACACACATGAGGTTTTATCAGAAGCAGCGGTGCCATGTTTTGGCTTTTACATGCATCACAGGACACTGGCAGAAGACATCTGTTGAGGTGGGTGCGGTCCAATCATCAAATCAGAAGGTATTAAGCTTTTAAAACTCTTGATTGGGTGGGGAAGACGCATGTTTGGGCTGTCTAAATGTACCCCATCAATAGCAGCATTAACGAGAGCACCGATGCGTTTAATGACTATTTACAGCTGTGGGATCCTTGAGTGTGGACAGTCATAGTGGATGGTCACGACAAACCACAGTTTCACACACAATTTGTCTTTCAGGTAGCACCACGGGGAAAGGGTGTGACCTCTAGATACAAGTAAGATCAGTTCATGGCCCATTTCATTCTGATATTTGCATAAAGTTTCTGAGATAAACTGATTTCCTCACAAAATTGTTAAAGGGGAACTTCGTTTTTTTTCAACCTGAGGTCTGTTTTCATATGTCATTTCATACATGTGAGTGATGGAGAAATGAATTTTCGACATAGCTCCAGTATTTAGCCAGGCAGGCAGCTTAGCAGCTCAGCTAGCAGCTTGGCTAGCGAAAAGTATGGGGCAGCTGGCCCCCCCGTCAAAGTCCGCCCTAACGTGCTTTTGCCCCACACTGACCGGCTCAGACAGTCTCAATGAGTGTCCCATAACATACTAGAGATGAGAAGTGAACGAAAACCTCCACATTACCTGGTGATCGCTCTTTGTTGTGGTCTGTATCCAAATCTCAGGACGCTAGAAAACCAACCCGAAATCGCGCAAGAGCTCGCGAAATCGCGCGAGCTATCGCACGATTTCGCACGATTTTACCATTTACGATTTCTTTCAAATGTTGTTCCGAAATCGTGCGATAGCTCGCGCGATTTCGCGAGCTCTTGCGCGATTTCGGGTTGGCTTTCTGGCGTCCTGAGATTTGGATACAGACCACAACAAAGAGCGATCGCCAGGTAATGTGGAGGTTTTCGTTCACTTCTCATCTCTAGTATGTTGTGGGACACTTATAGACCCTTTATTTGTTTACAAACATTGTGACGTTTTTTTTGTGGGCGGGGCTTATGCTGGAGGCAAAAGCGGAGCGAGAAGTCAAGCGGGACTGGGAGCATATAGTTTGCGCTGGGAGTTTGCGCTGCAAACTCGAGCATTTTTAACCCGTTAAACTTCGGTGTACCGCCGGCGGTACACTTACTAATGTGCATAGGAATTTAAAGAATGTCCGAATGCTGCAAAAGCGATTATACAAACACTATAAGCCGATGGAAAGCTTAGATTCTCATGAATCCGCCGGTATAAACCACTTTCAGATGTGATTACCACGGCGGGTAATATAAACACATTTGTCCGACAAACAACGAATATCCATCCATCCTTTCTCTGTACACGGCTTCAACGTACACAGCGCGACTCACATTTCCGGGTTCATTATTACACACAGATGAAAATATTCCACAAAAAACGGCCATAATCCAACCTTTTACATCCAGACGACACAAGCCAGTAACATATTTTGTCCAAAACATGTCTTGAAGTCTGTATATACTCCACGAATCATTCGTTTTCAAGGAAATGCACCTCGCGATGCGCGTCCAATATTCCCTGTATTTCTCGTCATATTTAATGGGTTATTGTTTTTGATTGTATTTTTTTCTGTGTCTTGTTGTGTCCTTGTTCTTATGGTGTGTGTATTTGGACCCAGTGTCTGGAATAAAGCTGAACTGAATTGAATTGAATATTTTTTATTTACAAATAGAATATTAGCGATTTTTTGTACTGAAAATGGCTGGAATTGACTGCAGCTGATCGTCTCTGTCCAGTCTTTTCGCCTCAATGCATTTAACCACAACTGTCTTCGTTCCCTCTGAGCACGAGTGTTCGGTGGAATCCTATAAAACTTTAATTTGCGTTCGCCAATGTCATTCCTCCTATTATGGCATCCAAAAACACAGCAGGACGACATTTTAGAAAAGTTGATAGAGCCTAGTCCCTCAGTCTTTCACCTTTCTGTCCGGCCGCGGGCTTCCTCTTTTGCCTCCAGCTAAAGCTGTGATGTCATTCGTGACGTGGGTCATTAAAGGGTCTATAGAGACTATCTGAGCTGGTCAGTGCCAGCTGCCCCATACTTTTCGCTAGCCGAGCTGCTAACTGAGCTGCTAAGCTGCCTGCCTGGCTAAATACTGGAGCTATGTTGAAAATTCATTTCTCCATCACTCACATATGGAAACAGACCCAAGGTTGAAAAAAAACGAAGTTCCCCTTTAAGTACAGAATCTGAGAACTAGTGGTACATGCACCTAGATGTTTCTTGATTTAATAGAAGTGCTTTTCTTGTCAACCATGCCCATGTGTAGAGATAAATCAACACTGGATGCTAGTTTTGTGTGTGCATTTTCTTCCTCTGGGTGACAGAGCTCCAACAATGTTCTGAAGCTACTAAGACACGACCATTACACCTTACCACTTCATTATCAATTATTCTGATTATCTTTGCAATTCATGTAGAAAATACAAGCAAAAACCTCCTTAAAGTCTTTGAAATCTTTGTAGATATGTGGAAATGTTAACTGCTGGTGGTTTCAGACATAAATCCAGGAATTGGAGGTTTTAGCGGTTAAAACTACTAAAGTGGCCAGTATATATGAGCATATCTTGCTTTGTATCAAGTTTAGAAAGGAGAGACTGATGCACAGATTGCTGAAATCCAGAAACTCTGCTGCTAAAGGGACAAAAGAGAAGGGACCTGCATCAAACTGGAAGTTGATGCCGCTATTAAACATTATCGAAAGACCAATATCAGTTACACATTTCAGCCAATGCAGTGCCACATGGGAGCAAAGTCGGCAACAAAAGTCAATACGGTGCTAACTGTGTGGTGCACATCAGGACAAGAAAACAGATGAGAACTGCGGATGCTTGTAACAATAGCAAGGTGTTGCCATTGTGTTCAGAGACTGTAATTAAACTGACGAGAAGCTGATTTGGTTTGGATGCGATATAAGAGGGAAGGGCTGTTGGGTACTGAAGAATACAGGTGGTGTGTGTGTGTGGGTGTGTGCTGGGAACAAAGTGAAATCATTCAGGGAGAAAGAATGAAAGACATCGCTTGTTTTCACTCACTTCCACAGCTCTGTTCCTCCTGTCCAGGTAAAATTACTGGAGAGAGACAGACGGATATGAAAGAGGGAGAGGGAGGGAGAAAAAACATCAGCGTAGTGAAGAAAAATCACCACAGCTCCAAAAGATCAAACAACAAAATGACAAGACCAGTTAATTTCTCTCGGAGGCTTCCCTGTTCTCGAGGTAGGCACAGTGCTGACATCTCCATTAAATCATCTCTTTAATTTCTACAGATGCACAGCGAAAGAGTCAGCGTTTTATTGCATCTGATTGAACTTTTGTGAGAATCTAACTGGATTTTTCCAGCTTGTATCAGCAACAGCGGTTACAAAGTACACAGAAGAAACGTGCTCCGGCAGTTTCCTGGTAGAAACCTGCGCTCACCTGGCACCTCGTGAGGCTGACAGGGCCTGGACTGGGTGAGGTTGCCCTGGCAGAGGCCGGCGTCCGTTTCTGCGTCCTCCCCACAGCGACGAGCGCGATGCTGCAGACCCTCCTCATCACAACCCCCCCAGTCCGTCCATTCACCCCAACCTGCTGATGGAACAACCACACGGACAGAAAGGCAAAAAGCTTGAGGCTGAAACAAAGAGTGGGTTAAGATTTCACATCTGTTTCTGAATGCTTCGATATTTCCATGAAGAGATGCAGGATTAGCACATCCCCCACAAATAAAAAAAAAAAAGATTTATTTTAATATCCAAATCCAAATCTGATGTTTAGGAGGGGGCTGTTCTTCCAAAATTTAAAGTAAAATGCTGAATTTTGCATGTTAGCTGCTACCAAAATGCAGCAAGCACTGTCTTGTAGTGAGACACTGTGAAACTAAATGCTATTGACTTAGTCTTTTTCACCTCCTGTGCAACTGAGTGACTCAAGAAGCTGCATAGCAGGTTGCAAAATGTTGGCCGCAGTGTAATGGTCATCATCAGTCAACAGCTCGGCCTCCTTGTGTGCCTGCTGGAGTTACTTTGTTCACTGAACAAAAGTGTAAAATAGATGAGCAGTTGATTACACCCGAATTTGCATCGTGTCTCTGCATTTATTTGAAAAGACCAAAAGAATAATGGCGTACAAAAGTTGACGAATCAATTTGAGGTTATTTTATTAGCTTTTTTTGTGCTCATTTTCTGACTTCCAGCCAATAAATGCCTGACTAGGCTGCAACTGCCACACTATTTGAATTCTCAAAGCAAATATTGATTTGTTACTTGCTGTGTGGGGGAGATTTCCCATCAGTGCCCGTGCAAGCACCATCATTTAATTGAGGGAGATAGAGTGAATCTGCATAGTGTAACAGTTATGATAAAAACTCTGCATGGCACTTTCCAACAGAATTACAAAGTGTTTAAAACATGCGCCGAATGGAAATCAAGATAAAATGCTTTCGAATCATTAAAAATCATGTTAATGAGATATTGTTTTTGAAAAGATGAAGAGCCAGGTTTACAAAGAAGAGCAAATATGCAAATGAACGTGCCATTTCACAAACGTCTGCTAAAGGCCTATTCATGATAACAATTCAGTAGAATTCATCAAATGAAATTCTAAGAAGATGAAAAAGGAGAACATCAGAAAAGATGGATTTTATAAATACAGGGCACACATTTTGGCATTTTAATATTTGTTATTAACATAGGATCTGAAATGATTGACTTTTATCCACTGTTTTAACATCCACATCAGATAGTCCTTATTACTCATTTCCTTGTGTAAAATAGGCTTGCCTGCAATGACACGCCACTTTTCATAGCATATTTTAGTATTACATAAAGCTGAGAGTCACCAGCACAGCAGCAGATTTTATTATTAAGTCTGCAGATAATAACATCAATATGGAACAATTATGGAAAAAGAAAGTAGGGAGCTGGTTCTGCCTGATGCATTGATCTGTTTTGCATAAAAATCTTCCATAAAGCAGCTTTACATCAGCTTTCATACCTTCACAGGTATGTGTATTACAAAGGGCCTCTTCGGTGTGCAGGCCTATACAGATGTCTCCTCCATTTGCAGGTGGTGGGCTGCTGCATGTCCGAGTCCGCTGGTAATGCCCGCCTCCACAGCTGGATGAGCACTGGGACCAGGAAGACCAGCAAGACCAGGCTCCACTCACTGCAATGCACGCACATAACGAGCATTATTCATGCATTCTGCTGTTGCATCTATGCTGACAGCCAGAACCTCCTGTTACCTGGGCAGGGCTGAATGTTGCAGTCCTGATACTCCACCGGGGATCCCACACAGGCGCTGGGGTTGGTCCTTCCCTCTGCCGTTGAGCAGCTACGTTTCCGGGTTCGGAAGCCTCTGGAACACTGCTGGGAGCAGCTGGACCACGTTTCCCAGGATCCCCACCGAGCACCTTGAGGCTGAGTTCGGCCGCTGGTCTTCACTAAATCTTCAACCAGAGCTGCAAATAAATACGTCTTATTTTACCATTTGTTATAATCCAAAATCAACACTCACATTGCAATATATTTTTAGTTGCCTTTACATGATGAACAATACACAAGAGAACTGAAACCATTTCAAATGAAGTATTAAAAGTATAATGATCCCAACATCTGATGCAACCTGCTGAGTGAGTGAAATTCTTAGAAACTCTAAAAGCTCCTTGAGTTTAAATAAGAACCACAGAATTGTATCTTTTTATTACCAAACTCAGCAGGCAGCCCGTTATGAAACATTAATTAGTGAGGTGCAATGTGGGACATGTTGAGAAACGAACCAGATTTCCTTGTACACCCGCGCACACATTGACGCCCACAATCACACATTATTTACATATGAATCAGGAGCACTTCCTGAGGCTTTTAAATGAGGCCAGCAGAAACATCTAATTCAGATTTTCTTTTATGCAGATGAGAACTTGAGAGCAGCCACACAACTTAAGCAGAACAATAAAATTGCATTTCCACCCTGTCAGCTTTCCTTCTTTTGTCCAAACCGACAAGTTTTCAAATTCAGAATCCCATTTTCATTTTCGGTGACACAATCCAGAGTCCATGACGAGAGCCTGAATGTCTCTGAGGGACGGAGGAAGCGGACATCTGCTTCCCACAGCGGTTCAATGATGTTTAATCAATCCGCTGAGTGATGTCCACAGACCCAGCTGTGTTTATTGTGGCAGACTGGGAGCTATGCCACCAGCATCGCTGTTTAAAGCCCACATAGATAGAGCTCTACTCAGTTTTACACAGTGTATTAGATGGTTTACAGTGTTGCACCGAGTTGAGCTGCTCCACAAAATTGACAGATTCAAACCCAAAAACATCCTCCCCTGTGGTTAAAGTGGTATCTGGATACACCTGCATTCTAGCAGGTAATCACCACACCACCTGCGTTTCCACGGTTACAAACAAGGACACCTGCTGGAAAGTGACAAGCAGAGGTAATGTGGCTACGATTGTGATTCTGCTGGCAGCACTGCGGAGTGGCAAGCGGAAGAGTGGTTAAGTTTTTTGCTCCCGGGTTACTTACAGTCGGTTTGGCAAGCTCCTGACCCGTCATTGGGGCAGAATCGGGTCTCCACCTTCTTCTTGCCCAGCTGGAGCTGCTGGGGGTCATGCAGCAGCGCCCGGCAGGTGTACCTGAACCTCTGCTCCTGCCGAGACCCGTCTTGGCTGACGTTGACAGGCATCCAGGCGGTCCAGGGGGTGTTGCGGCGAACCTCAGGGCAAGCCTCAAGATTACAGGCCTTATACTCCTGGGAAACAGGATGGAGGAAAGTTATCACTGCTGACAAAAACCCACTATGTCACAGGCTAAAGCTGCTGCTGTGTGTTACACTGCAGCTCTATCTCCTAAATTCATTACAAAACAGCTTGCAGAGGCAGACTGCTGCCTGAATACATCCTGCCAAACAACACAAATATTACAGTTTTTTTCTGGAGGGGCTTATTTTGCAACTAATTACTGCTTTTAATGGGGCTGCTGAAGCTTTTCTGGTTGCAATGAAGAACCAAACCCTTTCTATTTTGGAGATTCCCTTCACTGCAGACACTAAAGCTCAGCTCCCTGAAGCAGAACTTCTGCCTCATTGGACCAGGAGTTTTGAAAAGAGGGAGGTAAACACTTGGGGGTTTAACATAAACATACCATAACCAGTTATATGCAAGCTGAATCAGTTAATGCAATTTTCTGAGCAGTTTCATGCTGCTAAATTGATTAATCTTTCATTTCTGTAATCCAATAATTTGTCCTCTAGCAGGTAAAGACTTACATAACTACTATTCCAAATAAAAATTGTGAATAATTTGTTCTCTGCAGAGAAAAATGAATAAGTGTGGATGTTTCAATTAATCCCATTTACAATAACTAAGCTTGAAAGGATTGTGACTTATGGTAGAATAGAAGATTTAGTCATACACTGAAGCCATTTATACTGAATTTTGCAGAACATACGAAAAGCAGTGAAACAGTTAATTAAAACAGACTGACAGCACACCTGATTTGCTAAAATTACTCATCGTTTTTTGATTTTCTTTATATTTAGACCAATAAATTACTGGCCTTCGGTTAGCATCTAAAAGTCATTTTCTTAACTACAAGCACCGCAGTACCGTCGCACATCCGGGACAGCTGTTTCCATTCTCACAGGTTCTGGTCCTGGAGTGGACCCCGCCTCCACATTCAGCACTGCAGTGAGCCCAGGGGCCCCACGCCGTCCACGACACTGGCAGGGGACATGGCTTTTTCTCATTGCACAGCCTGGAAACACAAAGACACAGAAATACTGCAGTCATAACTCTTTAAAGTTGAGTAATATTCAACAAGGTGCACATTCCCTCCTTCTCACCTCTCTTCTCGACCCTGCCCAACGCAGATTCGACCTCCATGCCGAGGCGCGGGGTTGTTGCAGGACCGCTGCCTCACTTCAAAGCCGATACCGCAACTGCTGCTACACTGACCCCATGAAGACCACGGCGTCCAGCCGCCATTTCTGAGAACCAAATGTTGAGAGAGTATGTAGATCATAGGTTTGAATATGTCCGCTGTCGGTGGCTCTCAAATGTTAGCAACTAGCTTGAAAAGTTAGCAACAAATCTACCCATGAGTTTGATGATTTGAGTCTGAATGAACACAGCTGTCCTCAGAGTCAGTCCAACTTTTCCACTGTTTATTAGTCGATAATGTAATCTGTAGGTCTCATTATGTAGAGACAAATCCTTCAAATGCAATCATATTGTGACTTTTTATCACTCATTCTCTCCTTTAATGAGGTTTTTGATAATAATATAATGGCTGTATTGATAAAACACTTTAAGATTTATCAGCACGAGCAGTGTTTCATTCTTATGAAATATTGAACATCAGCAGCTCAGGCTAATTGATCTCTGAGCCAAGTTGATTACTTCTTGTTGTTTCCACAGTTTCCACGCTCGGCCAAAGCAGCTATTCAGTCTGGTGTGGTTGATTTTACAGGATTAGAATGCAAATATACAGAAATGTACCTGGAACAGTTTGCCACCTGGATGGTCGGGCCTTTGCATTCGACTCCTCCGCATCTGGCTATTGGTCCGTTGCATGATCGGGACCGACACACACAGCTGCTGATGGATCCCTCGCCGTCATCGTGGTTACAAGGTTGCCATGGTGCCCACGGACCAAATCCACCATCCTGTGTCAGGTTCCTCACCTCCAGAGAGGATTTGAGAGGATGACATGAATCTGTCACCAATAGTAGTCTAAAATCTACAATAATGACTTATGATCAAACAAGGAGCTTCTCGTGAAATTAATATCAGAAGCCAAAACATTTTAAACACGGTACAGACCCACACACCCGATTATCTGTGTGTCTTACTGGGCATTCGGTGATGTTTTGGGTCCACTGGTTCATGTTGGAGCTCTCCTCAAAAGTGGTGCAGCGGTTCTGTTTGTGATCCCAGCCACAGTAAGGGTCCCGAGCCTCCATGCAATAACTAACATGAGTTCAGACAGATAGTTTGTAGCAGTCGCAGGATTATCAAATCTCTCTGTGACAGTGTTATTTGTCTAAAAGTCTGCAGTCAGCAGGATTGTCCAACAATTCTAAGGAGTGCTGTGTTTCAAGTAGGAGGATATGTTCAAGGGGACAATACAGAGAACCTTATGTACTGTACATCAAACAATGCTCTCCAAGGTTGTCAGCTTATCTCAGTACTGCATTTATTGTCCACAAATTCATTAACAGCCTGCTTACGTAATGTTTGCTCTGAGTCTGAGCCTCGCAAAAATGCAGACCATCAGTTCATGTGTTCTATTTACAGGGAAGAAAGGCTGGGCTCTTAATATAATCATCTTTGTCAGCATTTGTTGCAGCTTTTAGACTTGGACACCCGCACAGGTTTGTCTCTTTGATGGCGCTGAGTTCATAAATCAGTTTAAGTATTTTCAAGTTGGGTTAGTGAACTTGCACACTCACCACCAGCACCAGAGAACCCGCAATCTGAGCAGACACACAGATTCAAAGCACCTTTTCTCTTTTAATCAATGAAAGACTACAGCTTTTAATTTGCTTAATACTAATAATCTGAGTTTCTAATTTCCTTCTATTTACATCAGTGGTGCAGGAGTACAAACAGCTGCTGGGTCATACCGTTCGGTCGGATAGCTGGAGCAGCGCTCTAATGGGATCTTCACCAATCTGTCATCAAGCCCCACAAACAACGATCTGTCATTGTGGAGGATTTGCAGACTCTTGATTGGTCCCAGTTTCCCTTCAGGAAGGATCCTGAGCTCCTCCAGGTAGCAGCCATGAAGGCTTTTATTGGTTGTGGAGAGAGCCTTCAGGATGGTGCCGTATTCTGCTTACACAAAAAGAACAGTAGAAAATCTCTGGGATAGAAAAAAACTGGTGGATAGCATGCATGGTGATATGTTATTATAGAAATGTATCGCTGTTCACGAATAGTGAATCTTTTGCTCACCAGTGCCGATGTACATGACGTGATAGAGAGTGTCTCGGCCTTGCACGATGTCCACCACCAGCTTGGAGAAGCGCAGGTTGTCCTGGGTGAGCAGGGGGTTGACGGTGACCGGCTGGACCACATCGTTCATGAGGAAGAGTCGCTGAGCGTCCTGAAGGCTGCGCTCTGTCAGGTTTCCTCCAGGGCCGCCCTCCTCCAACGTGCCACACTGAATAGCCAAGAAGGAGTCATCAGCCAAAGTTCAAGACCCAGATTTTGTCATTCCAGGTTTCTTATCATCTTCAAAGCGCACTAGCAGGTAATATTATTGATTGATATGCCTTCAACCTGGGTGGATACCTTACAGGAGCTTCAAAAACATTTCTCCTTTTCTTCATTCTGCCATGACTGAGGCCAATATGACTTGCAAAAGGCGGAATAAATACAAATCTGAAACCAAGCACATCAAAACTACTGCAAACAAAATACAGAGATTATATAATCTGAAATGTCACAACAATGTAGCCGCAGCTCCAGTTGGATAGCGTTTTGTATATGTGTTGGGAAACTTGCCAAGCGCATATTGTAGGAGGCATATTTGATGCAGCCGGGCTAGAATTCTCTGTGTGCTGTGCTGCATTTAGATATCTCCACTTGTCACAGAGGGATAAAATAGATGTCAGGCTTTTTAAAAGTCCTGTACAAGCCTTTGGAGGAAAGGCTGGGAAATTGTGGAGGGGCAAAGCTGTCTGCGTAGTTTTCTCACATCTATCAACACCATGTTGTCAGAGAAAAATGGCTGTGTTAGTGCAGTTTGGAACAATTTTTTACGTTTTCAATGTGTGAGTTACCTGAAAATTGGGTATGGGGTTTGGCGTGGACAGCCAAGCAGTGCGAGGGTTCTCCTGGTAGCGAAAGGGTCCATTGAAGGCCTGAGTGATGGAGCTCAGATTGAAGGCGCACACAGCAGAAGCTGATATACTGTTCCTGCAGGAGGGGAGGATGTTATCATGATCAGATCTCAGCTGTTCAATGTACAAGAAAGCAAGGGAGACAGTTTAGATCTTCTCAACAAAGAATCTGTGATCTTTGTAGGAGAGACAGACGAGCAGCCTCCTCATGTTTACAGTCTCATTATCTTCCAAATTACTTTATAGGGAAGTGTTTTTCTCTAAATGTCAAATTTTTATTAGTAAAATATAACCTCAATTGAAACAGCTGCATAAACTGAAACCCAATGTTGAAGCTTTTCTTTAAAAACTAGTCTTCAAGCAAGCCCAAAGGAACAATGCTGAGCGATGAGGGAATTTTGGTGTATTGGGCAGGAATGCAAGTCACCTGAAGCCAAAAACACTACTTTTCATACGATAAAGACATTTTTGTCACAAACACGTTCACGAAAAAGTGTCAGAGCTGGGCTGTCGTGGTAAATTAGGTATGAGGAATATTCATATCCAAAACCCTGAGGGACCATGACAAGTTGGACTTTGACATATAAAATCAGTGAAATTGTCTTTTAACAGTACGCACACATTAGTGGTAAAGATGCCATAAATCAGGTCTTGCTCCGGTAGGTAGAAGGTGCTCTGCAGCTCGTTGTAGTAAAAGGGGATTTCTCCTGAGCGTGAGCAGTTGAGGCGGGCCTTCATGAAGGTGGTCCAGGTGTCTTCCAAAAGAAAACGTCCACCCATATCGTTCTTACACACCCGGGCCACTCGAGAGAACACCATCTTTCCGCAGTCGTTCTCAACAGCAGTTTCTCTCAGGAAGAAGTAGGCGAATCGACCAATCTCGTAAACGGACACGAAATGTGGCTCTGAAAGAGAAGAAAAAAGACGACGTCTCTCAACACAAATTTGGGTCAGAGAAGCAGGTCAATACGAGGCCAGTTAAAAGACAAATCAGCGTGGTGCTTCGTTCACCGTTGAGCCATTTGGAGTTGTACTGGGCGGAGCGCAGTGGCGGCATGTTCCCCAGGCTCCTGTAGATGACTGGGTCACGTCCGGAGAAATCAATCACCGTGGCAGCATACAGCTCGCCCTTTTCTGTTACCATGGCAGTGGAGTTGTGGCGCGGGTCGTAGGGACATCGGGCAACGCCGTTTACAGTGTCCAACACCTGACTGGTGTTAGAAACCTGACAGAAACAACACAAACTGAATATGGAATCCTCCTACTTATGTGGGTTGCAAAATGATTTGTTTCTTAGTTTTAGGGTTGTTTTTGACCTCTTATTCACTTTCAAAACTTTTAATTCATTCGTCTGGACTGAGTGATGCAATCTTGAGCAAATACCATCCCGAATGCACAAAACCACCAAAACAATTTATTCATGATCATACTGTGCCAAAGACTGCTTCCTTTTTAAGTACTGAAATAATAAGAGTGTAAATCAGTGGGATCTAATGGAACTTGATTATTTGACCAAAAGCTTATTTGATTTTTTTAAATAATTGGAAAACAAATTGATAATGAAAATAATAATTAGTTGCAGCTTTTTTTCTGCTTTACATTCTGTGGTGACTGAAATTTAAATGTGTTTAAAGTTTTTCACTCATTTTAGGCACAGGTGATTAGAATCGCTCAAACCCGATCAAAATGATAACTTCATCACGTGTCAGGGTGGGTTGTTGTACCAACCTGCCTGGTAATGCAGACGGGGGTGAAAGCGTTGGTCCCACACGTGAACAGCGTCCTGCCACTTATCAACAAAACCCGGATATAGTTTTGACATTCGTCCTGCAGACAAATACACCAGAAGCCAGTTCATGAGATGCCATTAAAATGTCAACAGCTGCTTCACTGCTTATAAAAAGGAATACATTGCTGAGCAGAGTAAATAACCTACATTTGACCAAAGACTGTATGAGGAAGATTTCTTATACAGTCTATGAATTGATCCTAATTTTGTATTACATGATATATCACGCTACCTCAGATTTGCCTTTGCTCTGACATGAACGCTTTGTTTCTTCATCTGGTGCCCATTCTGTTGCCTGAGGAAAGAAAGTCATATTTTAGGTCAGGGAGTTTTGGAATCTTAACATCGTAATGCAATGGACAGCAATTTAGAAAACTGGACTCAGTGCAACTGAAAATACACATGGAACAGGCTATATAACACCTATGGACAATTTAGAATTACCAATTAACCGGAGCATGTTTTTGGACTGTGGGACGAAGTCGGAGTACCTGGAGAAAACCCATGTATGCACAGGAAGAATATGCAAACTCCATGCAGAAAGATCCCAGAAAGACCGGGACACAAACCGAAGATCTTCAAGATAACCACCGATCCACTACGCAGCCCTCAGACCATTCAGTTACATGAAAGCACAGTGAGACACCCTAAGAAGCTCAGTATAAGGCAGATGGACTCCTCTTTTTGGTTCTTAAAGATTTAAAAATGAAGGAACTTCTTGACTGAAAGGTGAAACATTTTTAACAACCAAAAAGAGAAGTCTTGCTGCCTTCTATTGAAGCTCTTTTGTTTACCATGACCTGGAAATCTAAGAAGCTACACATACCCTAGAAGAGACACAAAACTTGAAATAAAATCCCTTTTCTATTTTGTCAATTTTGGAAAGTTAATTTAAAAAAAAATCACATTTCCTTTGTCTAGTGTTTACCATGACTAGACACACCTCACCTGTATGAGGGAGGCGTTGTTCAAACTCAGTCTAAACAGGAAATTTCTGGAAAAGAGATTTTTCACGTTAAAGGGAAAACAGCAGAGGCACACAGACTGCAGAAAATACTAGTATACTGCATGCAAACATCAAACCCTGTTGAATCCAATCATAAATATATATTTTCAGCTTTGAAATTGCACACTGGCAACATGCTGCATGTGGACTGGAAAGTGTGAGTGCTTTTTTGCTCCACATGCAGTTATTTGTCACCTTGCTCCGACAACGAGCTGGTTTCTGCTCAGGTCCATGGCGAGCTGGGAGAAATCTTTCACCCCCGGATGGGAGAACTCGGACACCCAAGACCTCAGCGCTGAATGGAGAAAGAACCAGAGGGTGAAGAGAGAGAGAGAAAGAAGGAAAATATAAAGGAAGGATGAGGAGGAAGAATGCAGGAATAGTTGGAAGAAGAAGAAATACGAGGGGCAAGAGGGAGAAGTGTTATGCAGTGTTTGACTGAGAATCATTTTCTACCAAATGGTACCTGGCTCGAAGCTCAGCTGTGTCACATTTCTCCCAAATAACTCAGCTGACCACCTGATCCCTGTCTGACAGCTTCACAGCCTCTCTTTAACCTTTGACATCGGACACCAGAATGAAAGCTGAGTCCAAGGCTTCAAGACACAGCAAAAATCTAGGCTTAGCTTCCAAACTGTGGGGTGGAACAGAATTTGCCTCTGCTCATGAACCAATTAAATATGGCCAGAACATGAAGACACAGGAAAGCATCTGTTTGTAAATGTCAGATATACACGACCATTCAAAAGCTTGGGGTTTTTCCATGAAAGCTTAGACTTTTATTCATGTGCTAACATAATTAGCCTTTCAACACCGTTAGCTAACACAATGTAGCATTAGAACACAGGAGTGATGGTTGCTGGACAGCTTCCTCTGTACCCCTATGGAGATATTCCATTAAAAATTCCCACCTAGAATAGTGATTTACCACATTAACAATGTCTAGACTGTATTTCTCACTCATTTAATGTTATCCTCATTGATAAAAAAATAACTGCTTTTCTTTCAAAAATAAGGACATTTATAAGTGACTGCAAACTTTTGAACAATATTGTAAGTTGAAGAAACATTTCTTTTTGCTTTTCTCTTGCTATATAACCAAATACATTTATAATTTGAGGCTATTAGCTTATCCACCTCAACACTTGAACCTGTATGGGTCATAGCAGCAAGTTGAGTAACATCACACAACACACATATGTCTTTGGATATTTTGGGTCTCCCATTCACATACATACTGCTTTACACTGGTCAGGCCATAATAAGCAACTTGTGCTTTAGTGTCAAGAGGTTTTCAATGTCAAAACTCGGGAAATTTAAATTGCCAGAGACGCAATTAGTGGAAGAGCCACTCTGCTGTCTGAGTCACGGCTGCTGGTGCAGAGTGTTGAGGTGTAATTCACTCATTTGTCTCCCAGTCTCCAACAATATGTCACACTGCGTCAAGCTGAAGATGATTACTTGTGCTTTTGTCTGAGCTTTTCACGCTGGTTTTAAGTGAGCAGAGGTTTGTTCAAAAAGGGAGATGTCACACACATTGAGTGCTTTTCAACAGTAAAACAGGAGTGGAATTTCAAATATATCGGAGAAGTTTAATATTAAGACCATAAAATATTATTGCTGATGTAGATAAAACAGACTAATTTGAACAATGGGGTTAAGAACCGACAATTTAAATATCAAACAATGCAAAAAAAACAAGGTTCTGACCCTACAAAGTCCTCCTACATCCATTTGAGCAAGCAGCTGGTAACAGAGGACTTTAAAAGAAGAATATGGTGACAATGGGTTTGTTGTTTTCTCGTTTTAGGTATAATATTCCATTTCTGCCAATAGACCTGTACCTTTGTTTGTTGCTTATAAAGTCATGAATCTTATAGATCATAATGTAGAATCTGAAGCTTTAAGTTTTGCTTTTTTGTACCAGGCAACTGATTCTTTGGTGGCAACAGCTGAAAACATCTGAAACGATCTCAAAAAACAACAATACAAAGGAGAAGGGTATTGATCATTGAAAATGTCAGACTGTTGAGCGAGTCCTTTGTGATAAAAACAAAAATAAGACTGAACTGATGGCGTTTCTTTAGGTTCTCTTTGGTGTGACCATCAGAATGCAAATGGTGAAAGCCATCACCATATTAATAGGAGTATTTTTCTATATATTAATTAAATAAATAAGGAAAGACAAAGTGGCCTATTGTCCTTAATTTCTCTCATTTATCTTAGCTTGTGGCTGCATCTTTAATTTGATGCAATTCTCTGTACTTTCATTTACATGGATTTAATAATACTGTTAAATATATTTTTTTTTACTATTTTTAAATGGTGCTGTATAACTAACACTGATTATTCTTGTAGATTCTATTACACAGTCTTGATTAAAAGCCTCTATCCATGCAGACACCATGACAGCAAACCAAAAGTGAACAATAAATAAAGTTACTTTTGGGAGTTTGAACAAGCCACATACAAAAGTGCAACAAATTAATCCCTCCCACAGTGTTTTTCGAGCAAATTACTGCTGTTGCCTCACCAAAATGAATGCTTGTTCCTTTCACTCGATAGCCAGCTTGTGGGACAAATCTATCCAAAACAATAACAGCACGGTTTGCCAGACGAACACTTTGAGCTGAATTTAAACTGACATCCAGTCAAAATAATACCATCAAAAGGCCCTTTCACAGTTGTTAGACAGCTGAAGGAGGACATTTAATGAGCTATGCTGCAGACACAACACCAAAACATTTATTAATTTCATATAAATCCCAGTGTACTGTACAACTGTCAAGCATAGCTCCAAAACACTGACACCCATAGGCTGCACTGGGTCCCACTGCAGGCTTTGATGACAAACACAACACCAGAAAATCTCTGTTAATGTCCATAAATGTCACCTGGGAGACTTCCATTATCTTACATTCAACACGGTGCTTTTATTCTTAAATAATGTCACATAACATTACATCACTCTGAAAAAAAATGACATTTGAAAGGTTATGAGCGACGACTGTGTCAAGATGCTCATTACAAACAAAACTGAACCGTCATTCTTGTCTGGTCTCAGACCGAACAGCTCTGAACAAGGGCAACAATACAGCATGAATACAAACCATCACTCGAGCAACTGTGATTTTCAGAGAGCTATTGAATCCAAATTGCTTTTGTGCACTTGCCTGTGTACATAATGACCTGTGGCAAAGCGCGGCCCATGCACACGTTCACATTCAAAACATTAATCCTGCGGTTAAGAAGGAGAAACGACTCGCACTGCAGCAGCAGTCCCGTTCCAAACTCCTCAGCCTTTGGCCTCATCAGTTAACTACGAGGAATTAGAAATCGAGATGCTGATTTATGCAAAGTCAGTCAAATGTAATAACAGATGGGGGGGAGAGATCAATTTTTCAGTCGCCAGAACACAACAAGCTTCAAACAGTCCAGGAGTCCAGTCACACACTTTCATACAGCAAATGTGCACATATAAATGGAGTGATGATCTTTTTATATTTCATGCACTGTCTTTTATTTTCTGTTTGCTGCTTGTCCCCAATCTGTGCCTGCATTTTGGCAAATGGGTGACCAGTATGACAACATAATGTTTGCCCTACATTAGATACAGCCAGACCTAGAAGAAAATGTGAAACTATGAATGGCTGTACAGCTTTAAGATCAGCTGTTTCTCATCAGTTCATCACATCATAATTACATGCAGATTATATATATATATATATAAGTAGAATAATTTTATCACTTAGCATGTATAATGAAATACATTACGGACAGTGAGGAGGCTTTTTTTTTGCAAATTCTACAAGAAAAACAGCACTATGTAGATAAATGAGTTAACAATAATCAATAACCAACCCTTCTTTTTTAATACAGATAGTGGTTCGGTCAAATTTATCGTCCAGGAGCATGAAAAATGATCACACTGCAAATGATCCAAGATGTTTTGACACGTATTGACAAAGTGTGCTTCGGCCCCGAGTGGCTCATTTTTCTTGGAGTGTTTTAACTTAACTATGTAATTAATCCTATGGTCACAAACAGACTCAAATTTTCCAGATGACCCTTTTAAGTTCTATTTAATTTGGTTGAAAGTTAAGAGCATCTTGAAGTCTTTGATCCACGGAGTGACTTTGACTTTAACAATATTCTTCAATATACCAATAAAGATTCTATTTTTAGTGGTATTTAAGAAACAGCAGAATAGAAAAGACTGAACTCTGCAGTTTACAGCTAAAAAAGTTAGATAAAATGGTGATATCACTACTTGACTGGAGTGCTTGTGAATTTTCATCAGTGTTGCTGCAGTGGATTACCAATTTATCTTAGAATATGGACAGTAAAGCCCAGCAACGCGGTACATTTGTTCTGAATGCTGAATCACAGATTGCAGAAGTTAGTGGAACAGAAGCTAACCCAGCTACAACAACAAGACTTCCACCCTCTATAAAGCAATATTTCCTCATCCAAGATGCAGGAGAAATTTAATTTGGTTTATTTGTCATGAGGCTACACAAATACACAAAGCAGAGTTCTCATATGGACTCATTAAACTTTACAAATGATCAGAGAGTTATTACAATCTGGCCAAACACCCTTCACACTCATCAGAGGGGAGGCTGGTTTTCATTCTACAAAATAACTGTACAAAACTCAGAGAATCGGACTCAAACAAGATCAGTTCAGCTTGTTTGTTTACCCTGGCACCAAAATATCATCCTAATGTCAAATATTCACTCTCTGACCTCTGTCTGCTTGTAATTATTAAGATTTTATATTATGTGAACCAAGACAAGGGATCGTTGCTGTTGATGCACTATAACAATGAATTAAAGGTTAATTTTGTTTATCTTCCTTGGATTCCAGTGCAGTGGTGACTAGAATGTCAGTGTTCTAAGCATTTGAAAAATTGCAAGTCTTGAGTATATTTTCATTGAGTCTATGGATGGATGGATGGATGGATGGATGGATGGATGGATAAAAGACAGACTGGTACTGATGAGCTCACCTTGGTAGGAGACAACAGGATGTTCCTTTCTGCTGCAGTCTGCAGGTTTGATGGGAGGCTGCTGGGACAAACAAATGGATGAGCAGACGACCAGCACAAGGCCACAGGGGGAGAAGGCCCACGCCCTCCACCCTGACGTAGCCATAGCTACAACCACATCCAGTCTTCTGTCAGGTCCTCAGGAATCACCTGTTGGAGCAGAGGGGATACTTATCAATCTGAGCAGTTGTCCAATGGCAATCAAACACGGCTGATGGAAAGAAACAGCGAGCAGGACGATAATCCTAATACTAAATACATCTGTGTGAGATTTTTAAAAAATATGAACTTACAGTCGCACACCCTCCCTTCTGTCTGCTCCCGAGTCCATCCATCTAAATTAGTTTTGCCAGTCCACCAGCCCCGCAGTCCCTATGCTGCCTCTGTCTGTCTGCTCTGGGTGTCCAGCCCCTCATTGTCAGCAGGACTCAGTCATGCCTAATTCACCTCAAAAGGCCAGAGCCGCCAATCTTTGTAATGCCGACTCTCAAGCCGAGGGTGCCATCAACAGAACTCTTTCTGTCTGAGGAGACCCATTCAAAGATGAGCCTGGGCCCTCAGCCAAACAGGGGGTGTGAACTTTGAACTATGAGCCACATGACGGGTTTTTGTGCCAGTCTTAAAATCCTTTTATAAACATCAAATCCGCATTAGGCTGACAATCTGATGATGATTTCAGACAGAAGGGTCATTTGAAAGGCTCTTCTTCATAGTTTACATAGATTATTGGTAAATAAGACAGTAATTTTACTGATAACTGGAGATGCTCTTTGATTTTGGCTGACTTAGAACAGGAAAAATATCAACCTGGAAAGTGTTTTTTTTAGACTGAATGCTAAATGCCTGTTCTCAGATAAGTAAACTTTAATCTTGTATGTGTATTGTATCATTAATCACCCCTAAAATCCTGCTCTAATTCTTCAAACAAGAGGAACAGGAACAGAATACATATTTGGTCGTGATGTTAAGGAACCAGTTGGGAACAGCAGAAGCAGCAATCGAAGAATTTCCCTCAGTGATGCCAAACAGCTTGGGTCAATGAAATAAAACCCAGCTGATGCTCTCTTCTCACCTCTGTGTGCTTGCTAACATGTGGATGTCTGGGCCAAAAAGAGGACTGTTGCCAACTTTACTGTTTCAAAACTACACATTTTACAGCTAAACATTCCCAAATATCTGCCTTCTCTGAGCAGGAACACACACAGAAAAGTTGTGGACAAACATTAGATGGTCATTTTAAAGAAATTCTCTGCATTTTAAACCTTAGAAAAAAAGATCTGGGAAAATGAAAAGTGTAACTGAGGTGCATAGTTTAAAAGTTTGCTGAAAAATGCAGACATTAAATTTTAACTGTCCACATCTTCAGCATGTTTGGACAATGAAGCAGTGACATATAAAAGATGAAATACATTTTTGAAATGACAGCTTTATATTTAAGCCCAAGCAGCAATCTCCATGGATGAACTGCTGAAAACTGCAGTTCCTCAATTGTCCACTTGAGGTTGGTGAAAATGTAAGTTAAACCCCATGGACCTCCATATTAAAATGACTGACTTTAAAGCAGAAATAAACACGTTGACTGCCTTGTTCATGTAAACAGTATGGGTGTTTAAGGCTTAAAGTTATGCATAATTAAGGGTGTGGCTGAGGATTCACAAGTGGGTGCCCTCATAGGACAGTCCATGGCTCGCCTCAACTCTACTGATTTTTGGATTTGCTGACATGAGACAGAACCAGGCTCTGCCAAGATGGTGTCAGCTGAAGCCACCACATCGAGTTTCAAAAGCACTGTGCAGGTAAACCTAAGGCTGATGTCACAGAGGATGTGTCTGTCTTTATATACAGACCATGTTGCAGTTAAACTACTGATTCAGATGACATACTTAAGCAAAGAACACAATGAAAATACCTGATGAAGCACTGAAAACGATTGTACTGTTAGCAAAAGCCTGTAGAGAAACTGTAAACGGCACAAGTGCATATTTTTGATAATAAGATTGTCATAGCTGACCAATAAACTAGTGTAAAAGCCTATAACGTTCCTCAATGCCACAGTTCAGCAGATTTGTTATTCTTTCACAGCAGCTTCTTCTGTTCCAACCCTCTTTTCCTTTAACCCTTGAACCCGTTTTACTGCAGCTGCTATGTGCCGTGGAGAATGGAAGCAGTGAATATCTGTCTGTCTACTGCTCACCGGGAGGACTGAATGTGTGCAGAGGCAGTGGTTTCTCAACCTGCTGGGGCTTACATTGCTGCCTAATGAAGCGACAGGAACAGAGCCTCCACCGCTGGCCTTGCTTTTGTTATGGGGCCATGCTCCTCTCACCATGCAAAGGCCGGCCAGTGAGAGGCCTAATGTTCGGGGATTTGTCTATTCAGTACAATGATGGCGAGCAACAGCAGACGTCCGTTGGATTCTTCAGGGGCACAAGGAAATGTACTGATGCAAACTCTTGCAAAGGCAAAGACTGCATATGCATCATCTGCGATGTACATCACAAAACAGGCATTTACATATCTGCCACCTCTGTCAGGTTAAGGGTAGTCAAGTAAAACTCTTTAGACACACCGTATGCCCAACCATCCACCCTGAACTTCCTCTTTATGGGTTTTACTGTGCTTTTACCACAGCATGGAACTTTCTCTGTTTCTTCTGAGCGAGGATACTTATTCCTAAGTAACACAACTGTAAGAGATCACTTGTCAGTACAGTCTCAACGAGCTTGGCTGTAGACTCTTCGTCATGTTTTGAATTGTTTAACCCATAAACGTCAGAAAAATCATTACGTGTGAGTGATCAGACATAATATTGCGTACATTTGGAAGAGCCACAACACATTTTGCTGCCAAGCGTAAACTGGGCCTGAGCTATTTTGGATTTGGAGAGCAGCACTGAGTGAAACGTAGGAAGTAAAAGCAACAAACATTTAAGCCTCGTCCTGTTTTCCTGGAGCCTTGAGCGTGTTAGAACATTCATTCATTCATGTAGCTGTCTGGGTTGGAAAAACACCATAAAGCCTTAACAACCTGTGAAGAGATTAGAAATACAGAGTCTGTGATTCATGTGACCTGTATGTGTTTGGACTGTGGGAAAGAAAAATAGGAACACGGAGTGAACATGTGACCTCCACACATGTGGAGCACAGCCAAGATTTTAACCCAAGGCCTTAGTCGCTGTGAGACACATTGAATTTCCAAAACACCAGGATATGACAGGTGTCTCTTTGAGCATCTATTACAGCTCTGTTTGCCTGCTGTTTTCTCTCTGGTCCTCAGTGAGAGTGAACGCTCTCTTCAACATTTCACTGAGAAAACCCAGACTCTACATAGCTCAGATGACTTGTTAAAAGTTTCTTGGTAAAGTAACACTTTGAGCATATCCAAATTTGCAGCGGCAGAACAAATAACCACAATTTTTTCTGTCTCTAGCAGCAGTTATGTTTTAGTAACAAACACCATGGGTAGAAATCTAATAGATGACTTCTTGCAAGAAGCTAAACCATAATATTCGTACTTTGGGAATGTTTGCACAATCACATACCACACTGCTGCACTGCATCACTGAGCAGCCTGTTGAGACAAGACTGAATTAAAAGCATCAATCTGTTCGATGCAAGATGCATGTAGGAGTTTATTTCATTATCTAGATAAAAAAAACAAGTTGGGCAGAACAAATAATGGCTGTGGACAAGCTGACTTTGATACTGAAAATAAGCCCTGCTGACCAAAACAAAAATTATAAGCGATCTTGTGAGATGGGTCTGTTGTCCATCACTTCCTGAGATGTAAACGAACTCCACAGCAGAAGCAGCTCACTGCTCACATCTTCTTTAAAACCTACATTATGCCCTTATATAGACACCTTACCTGCCGTTTCATTTTACTCTGACATTTACTACTGCTACTTTATTTACTGAAGGTCCTTAAGCTAAAGAATATTCAACCCAGTATGGTAAAAAGTTTCAATGATTCCCCTGATGCACTTGCAATATGGAGTTAATAAACGGGCTTAATCAGTATGCGAACTACACTGCAGCTTTTGTGGGCTGAAATTACATTTGTAAAGCGCTTTGATTTATCATATTTCTTTTTAATAAGAAAAAGAAGTAGAGTAAACAGATGAGCAGCAGATGCAGATGGTGGACTTCAGCACCATGTAAGGTTAGATCTGTTTTTTCTTCGTTTTATGGTGGTTACCATAAAGAAATGGAGAGAACATATGAAGAGATCTCAGAATTGCTGTTGCAAGAATTCACCCTTCAAATCTGAGAGGCCTGGAGCAGATTACAAAAGAAGAATGGTCCAAAATTCCATCTGAGAAGTGTAAGAAGCTTGTTGATGGTTATAGGAAGCGACTGTTTTCAGTTATTTCTTCCAAAGAGTGTGCAACTAAATATTGAGTTGAGGGTGCCAGCAATTTTGTCTGGCCCATTTTTTTAAGTTTTGTGTAAAGTTCTGTCAATTTTGGCTTTTTTCCTTCTGTTTTTTGGTGTTTTTCGATTGCACATCAAGGAAATGAACACATGTAAACCAAAAACATTTGTACCGTAATTGCAACAATTTCTGGGAGAAATTTTGCATTTTCTGGAAAAAAAATCCAAGGGTGCCAGTACTTTCTTCCATGACTGATCACTGACATCTTAATAATAATTATGCATGGCTTGATTCTCACAAAGAGGCTACTTCAAATTTTGAGTCATTGCCACAGGTTGTATTATGTCTGCAGATAATGGCCCGTTATTCTTCTTTCTCAGGTTGTTTCATCGATATATCTTTTTGTATGCTAAAGGTACACAATTATCCAGGAAATCACAAGAAAGCCTAAAGATCTGAGTGACAAAACACCTTCATTTTGATTGTTGTTCTGCTCTTGTACCCTTTTAATCACGTCACAGTCCCAAATGTTACCAAAGTTAGATGCTGCAGCCTGCAGAGTTTCCCCTTCACTTCAACATCTCAGTGAAAATGTTGTGACACATTAACAAGTGCTTGGGCAGAGTATCAGTGCCCCTGCAGCACTTCGTCACAGTTGTCCAAACTTTGCACAGCACACGAGTTTTTGTCAAACTTTCCGTTTTCCTTTCAGAAGTCAACATGAAGCCAGCTGCTGCCTGCTTGCTCTCTCTGCCTGCAACTTTTTCAACAGATACTGTATTTTCCTTTCTCACCGAATCCCATTGTTTTTAACCTCTTCATGCTGCTGAAGCCAGAACAATTCAGGTGGATTTCTCTTGTAGTAGACTGAAGCAGTGGAACAACCCATTATCGTCACTCCTTTACAAAAAAAACTGTTGTATTTGAAGTGTTTTAAAGTGTTCATACAATATTTAAGAAACATGAAACTTCTGTGTCTTCAGAAAGCCTTGCTATTTTTTTATTGCAAAAACTTTCTATTCAAGCACTCTTGTCTTTGTCTTAAGAAATACTGAAGAACATTTCAGTCTTTTCAGAAGCCAGAAGGGATGGCCCTCCCACGGTGTGTCTCACTTGGGTACCTTCAAACCATTGCTTATATATGAATGAGCCGGTTTGATGGAGGGAAGAGTGAGGCGTTACTAGCAGGTTACCAAGCTTGAATACATCCACTGGGCAGCCACACTGACACTGTGAAGGTCCTATTTCTTGCCAAACAGCTGTTTTACGTAATTGTATATGTTCTGATCTGGCTACAAAAGTCATTCGAAATCTGAACGTGTTTTACAGCTTTTCCACAGCGATTACACAGGCTATAAAACGAGCATGCTCTGACATTGGGTGAACATGTTGAGTGCGTTTCATTAAAATCCAGGCGTCCACTTTACAGAGGCGATATATGACAGAGAAACTAAATACAAGTGATTATTTCTTCATTCAGATGCCCTGCAATTTGTTCCTCCGTGGCATCAAAAATAAAAGAAGGGAGTCCAGCATCTGACCCTTGTGTATCAGCCTCTTGTCTAAACTCTCTCCGCCCGAGTACTTGGACTCCATCCAATTATCATGAAAAGAAACAGTGAATCCCCCCCACCTCCCTACACCCAAAAACCTGGGATTCTAAACTCCAAATTCCTTCTTTAATAAGAAAACGCCACAAAACAGCAACTGCCACCAAAGCAGATCCCTATAATTCTCTAACTGCAGCTTCTTGACAATAACAGAGACCTCACTTAAAAAGAGCAGTAATATTAATTACCAATGGAGTCAGTTCATGGAGATTTGTGAGTTGGAGCAAATGGACACTGAGAGGGCACCCAAAGTCTCTCCATCAAAATATTCAGAGAGGACCATTTCCGAGGCAGTGTTCTCAGCTCCTTCCTACTGGGGTGAATGGCCTCTCTGTGCAACCTGCCAACTATCTGCCAATGGCTGCTCTCTTTTACAAGTGAATAGACTGAGTTTAGCCACAGTTAAAAAGACACACTAACGTGCCATGGCTGCGCCACAATGGCCGCTCGGGTAATTTGCCAAACCTAATGATGCCGGTTTGGCCCCGGCGAGAGGAGGTAGAGAGCAGGAATCCTAAAGAGGCCCACAGCTGCACTGATCCCTCTTTTTCTATCTCCCCTCACTCCTCTCTGTCTCCCTCTGTCCTCTTATCGTGGACTCTATTTCTTCTGCTTTCTGGGCTAAATGACACGACCAGGATATACAGCCAAACGCATACAGCTGCAATCTCTCTCTGACAATAGCACAAACCCACCTGAAGGAAATCTTTCTGTTAGTGGAGATGATTGAAAATTACTGGTGTGCTGGTCCATTCCCCACTGCATGAATATCAGCGCAAAAGAAATGAAAAGACAGAAAGAGAAACAGTATGGCAGTCTTTCAGATCATCATAATGTGCATGTTTTTTTAGCATTTCTCTGATTAGCTTGTAGTTTCACCCATTAAACTGCTGCGCTATAGTTGCACTGATCAATCATTTTATAATAATTTTGAGCCACTTATATTTACTCATAGGCTAGAATCTAACACTAACCATACACTTCATCTGTGCTCTAGCAGGGGTTTTAGCATCGTTAGCATCTTTCAGCTTATTCAGCACTAAATTACACATTAGACTAGTGACAAGCTGATCAACATAACAAAGGATTTAAAGGCCAAAGAGCCAACACTTTTCCATGACCAAAACAAAACTAGAAGAAAAGCTAATTGTGGACTTCTACAGGTGGCCAGAAATGCAAGACTGTATACACAGCTGACTTGGCTTCATGTTAAAACTCTGTGATTTTTCAGTTTGGTGTTAATTTCAACAGAGGTCTTCAGCCAGATGGTCCAAAAATACACAATAGTGCAGCTTAGTATGTATAAATAGCAATGATGGGGGGCAAATGAAAAAAAGAGCTCCAGTCTAATGGTATATTGATTCAGAATATCAAAAGACTAGACTATAATTTCATTTTACTCTTTGGCAAAAGTGTTAATCAATCAAGCAATAAGGCACTAAGCACAGAATACAGGGAATGGTTTGCAAAGTATTTTCAGCTGAAATGCATCAACAACTATCTCCAAACAAAAGAAAAATCATTTTTGCATATTCTCCAAGCGGACACAGTATTCTTCTAAAAGCAGTAGATCTGCAGACAAACATCACAAAGAGCAGAATGTTTCCTCAATCCACACCTCTCCAGTCACTATTGACCGATCCTATTGAACAGACGTCTGTGGACAAAGAACACCTCTGCACTGAGGCGGGATGTCTGAAACGACCGGCCATTAAATGACTGATGCTCCCTGCTAAGGTCACATCATGACAACTGAACCATCGCTATGACGACCGAGCAGACTCCACCCACTGAAGAAGACCATGAGATCCCAGAGAAAGCTCCAAAGAAAGCCTGCAAGTCCAGGATTGCTCGTGAATATTCAGTCTTTGACTTCAATCATGTGTGATTAGCTGATGATTAAAGATGAGCAGCTGACACCGTTTTAAAAAAGGACTCTGATAGATTGTAAAACTGCTTGTATGATACTGTTTGCCATTGAGCAGCCCCTAGAGATGGACAAAAACATTCAAATACAGCGAGACCATTTCAGTGGTTAGTTGTAGAATAAAACATGCTTGTATGTGACTCTTTTAGGATATTAAATTGACTTTTTTTTTTTGTTCGTTAACTACTGCATTGTACAAACTTGTATTACTCATGGCTGAGTTTACCTGAGTTACCTTGTTGTGCAAACACCAGACAGTCTGTGGCTGTAGTTTGGGTGACTAACAGTCTGAGCATGTCAATTACTAACCCATTCCATCCAATTGATGCTGCTGTCATGGCCAAGCATCTCAAAATCCACTGACCAAAGCATGTTATTTTCCAGCGATGACTAATTTTCATTACTGACGCTCATTTCATTCATACTGTAGATCTTGCAAATGATTAAAGACAGCCTGTTGCCAGCAATCATATCAAAAGCCAAAGACACTAATAGCACTTTGTTTTCTATTTCTGGTATAGAAATAAAAGCATATTAGCATCAGGATACCAAGAGCACCCTCTATAAAATGGACTTTTCTAAATCATCAAACGTTACACTCAGTGCTACGTGTAGCTCTTGCTTGATAAAAGGTTTGTCAGTGAAATTGTGAGGCAAATAATAATTTAAAAAATACACTGAGGCATAATTTTAGAAGCCAGACTGAGGTTATTGATCCGGAGCTGGGAGTCCTCCGTCTCCCTTCTGCTACACTATTCCCATGCCAAATTTCAGCACTTATGCCTCAGACAGAACAAAGGAAAAATGCACCACACACCACCTGAAACCCCCCAGTGTTAGCAAATGGTTTTCCACACTACGTGTTGCCTCCGAAGTCAGAGGCGGAGAGATATACGTTCAGGATGAAGATGAACAGGGAGGAGGGAGAGGTGAAGGGTCAGATTATAAATGATGAGAGGAGAAATGAGGCTGCACAAACAGACAAACGGGCAGGCAGGCAGGGGGAAAAAAAACGGTCACAAAAAGTAGCAGACACAAAGATAGAAAAGGACAACACAAAAGAATAAGTAATTGCACTGACACAGCCAGCCTCTGCATGGGATACGTGCATGCATGCACACGCTGCACAAATCTACAAAGAAATAAACTTACTAGTTCACCATCACCGCCAGACAGATTCGGCAGACGGGCGAGTGGCACGGATCCCGACGCTTCACATGGTGGGAGAGAAAGGAAGAGGTATGAAAAAACAAGAGGGAGAGAACTTGTTACACATCGGCACACAGTAGCACGCTGACCAGAGAGTGTGCGGGAGGTGGGGGGATTCAAAGGGGTGTGTGATGGGGGAGGCTGGGGGAGCGAAGCGTTTCTGTTTGTGCGGAGCAAACTGTTAACTCTCTCAATAGAAGAGGGATGCGCTGCCCTGTGAGATCCTGTATTAGCTTTGGTTCAAAATTAGGTCCCATTAAGGTAGTGATCGACTCATTTTGTGGTGTTTTTTTGTACTGAAGATGCTACAGATCACTAATAAATAGGTTCATGCTAAACTTCTGCAAGCAAATTATGACTTAAAGGTACCTTGTTGGTATTTTAATCACTACTACAGGTATGGAGCAGAGGTTTTATGAGATCATTTGTTTTCCTGCTGCATATGAGAACACAACTACACACATTCTTGTAGCAGGTTTTATGCTATTCCACTGATCAACAGGTGGTGGCTGTAACACACCAAGTAGCGCAGCAATGCACCAGCAAAAGCAAAGGAGAAGAAGGCTGTTGGCTCGCAAAGCTGAATGAAAACAAATGTTTAGTGAGAATGGAGATGTACTTGTTACATCTGTTAGAATTTAAACAGGTGTTCTGGTGATAAATATCGAATGTAAAGATATTTTGACTTTCTTTCAATGATGATGTAATATAGAAAGTATTGCCTCTGTGCACATTTAGGAGGTTTTTATAGTCCGTTTTTATCTTATAGCCACACTTCTATGTGCATTTTCATACAGAAATAGGCTTTTGTTTCAGCTTTAAGGGTTAGTTCAAGTCATTTATCAGGCAATTTGGCGCCTTCAGCTTCTTAAATATGAAAGTTTACAGGAAAAACCCAAATGACTAATTGATGCGTAAATTGCTAAAGTAATCTACAGATAAATAATTATTAAAAGCAGTATATCTATATGCACATAGTTTCACATGTAGTTTGAATCTGGACTGGGAAGTCAAACTATTTTTTCAGTAAAAGCAAAGTGTAAGAATTTAGTGCTAACAGTTAATATGCATCAAGTTTCTCAGCTGCTCAGGACTGCTGGATACTTTCTTCAAACCGTCTAAATCACTGGACATAAAGTGGGATGAGAGGTAGGCGCCCTGGGCTTCATTTAAAATGAGCCGTTGTCTTAGTGGAATACAGCTGCAGAATCAACAATGTGTAAATGAATCAGGAAGCAGAGTCAACAACAAACTTCATTAGTTCAGACAAATATTTTGTTAACCTAAACAAAGAAAACTTTCAATTTATTCACCCACAAGTTTGGCTGACTGGTGGCACTGATAAAATCCTAAAATGCAGCCGCAGCCCAGCTTTCACCAAAATATCAAAATAGTCTCTTAAATACAACAGCATTACAACTATACTTAAAGATCTGTATATGATAATATCATCTTTAAACCGATTCTAGAGGGAGGAGGTTTTGTTTGAATAAGAATGTAAAAATCCTGATAAAAATACTGTGTCAGAACACTACAAGTTTTGAAATGACAACAGTTCAATCTGCACCTCTCTGTCACAGAAATACGACAATTACATTTTAGATTTTTTCTTTTTATGATCTTTCCCTTTTAGGACTCATCCAAATCCCACTGTATCATTTAATGAACGCATTCTCATCCTCATTCCTGAAAGGGTTTCAGTTTGTTACACACATGTGATATTTACTTTAGGAATCTAACATAACTGCTGGCATGCTGAAGCTGCGCCTCGTCTCTGAACAGTACTGCTGATTGTAGAGAGGCGTAGAGAATGTTTATGAAGCTATAAAAATAAAGATTCATAAACATTCAGGATTAGCGACATTCAAATTAGCTTTCAAATAGCATTCTACATACAAATTTTAAGTAAACCTTGAGTTTGGGATATTTTATTTCAAACACAGTTTGTTTTACCAGGATTAGAATGACGCTTTTGCTCAGTGGCCTAGTTGATATTAAGGTTAAAAAGACCAAGATAAAGTAGTGCTGTATGGACACACATTGTTTTTCCAGCTTTGTGTGAACACATTCAATCAACCCTATTCCTGTTTGTGTCAGCCAGCAGGAAATATGACAGGCCGTCCTGCTGTTGACAGAGACACCAGTCAGGCATGGCTGTAGAAGTGGCTGCCAATCTGATAAGGCGAAGGGGTGACCTCCCATTCAGAAATTAATGGCACCAATAAATCAAATGCACTGCAAAACGACAGGCTCGTTTAACTTCCAGTGTGCCCAGCAGAGCATAAGAGACGAATAACGCTTCCCGGCCCCATCCTCAACTTTTACAGAGTGGGATATTCATCTCTCTCGGCCTCACTCGCACCACAGCGGAGCACCAAAACCCCCCAGAGAGGATGAATGGCTCGCTCCTGTGCAAACTTCAGGATGACCTCCTCCGGCTCTGTTTTTACAGCCCTCCTGTCACTGCCAGGGCTGAAAGATTACAGGCACAGTGAGACGCAGGGGAGAGCTGAGCAAAAGCTAAAACCGGACCAGTGAAAAATAGCCAGCTTCGAACGTTACGCAGGATAGTGGACTTCAGGGGGGCTGAAAGACGGCCAACAAGCTGTCAAACTAAACAAGTGAATATGATGGTAACTTCTATATCACCTTGTGTGATTCTGACAATATATCAGCACTGCTTCAGAGCTCCATCAGTCACTTGTGTTTGCCTCTAAGTGCCTGCGCATTATGAAAGCATCTTTTATTTTTAGTGCAATAACTTCGAAGCCAATTAGGTTAACCCTCCTGCTGTGTTTCAGGTCAAATTCCATTTTAGAGTTTAAAATCAAAGAAAAAAGTACTTCTTTCAGTTGGAAACTTCTTCTGATTGACTGTAATATAAATGAAAATAGTTCATTTCACATGTTTCTGATTCAGAAACGACGTTGAAATATAGTTTACTTTCAATACAAATCCTCATTTGTCTTGATTTTAAGACAGCAAGTCAGTTTGGCCCTGAACAGAAGAGGTGTCTCATGTGGAGTTATGTGACGATCGGAGTACGACTGTCTGTCTGTTTTCAACATTATTCAAAAACAGACAAATGGATTTGGATGAAACTTTCAGGAAAGGTCAGAAATGACACGAGGACCAAAGGATTAGATTTTGGAAGTGATGTGGCTTATAGTCTGGATCCACGGATTTGGTAAGGATTTCTGTATCATTGCGAGATAGCAGCACGGCGTCACTGTAACTATGACAACAAGTGAACACTACATCAGCTGCATGTTGATGATCACATGATTGCGATCCAGCTACAAACCGACTACTGTGGACTTTTCGACATTTATCCATCGGAAATCATACAACGACTGAGCAGCTTTGGCAAAGTGCTGCATTCTGAGTGCTTTTCTTGTTTTCTAAATGAATTAATCAAAGCAATTTGGCATTTTTATTTTAAAAATTCTATTTTGTAGAATAGAAGAGTTTGGTTTTTTTTACAGAAAATGTGCTGCTAATATCATCATGACTGTACTAGTGTTGATTAATGAATTTTAAAATCCCCACAGTGTCCATTAATCCACGTCCAGCTGCGGAGGAGGCCTACAGTGGTTACCCAACAACTCTTAACCCCCAAAACCAGCACCCCCAGCCCACTCCCCCCCACGTCACAGCCTTCAATGGGTGCCTTGTGCAGCACATAGAGCTCCACTGTGAAACACCTCTGTGTGTCACAAAGAAATATTGACTCTTAATACTTCAAACATTCGACCTGTTCCGTCGTAAAGACCGACTGTGTTGATTTTTGAAAACCCTGCAGTCGCTGAGGTTTACCTTTCGACTGGAGCAATAAAACCCTGCTTACAGGGGTCCCACATACACATCAGTAGAAACACGGGGGGGGGGCAGCTGCAGATTAGAGGTTAGAGAAGCAGCTCAGTGACACTTATGGTGAATCAGATGAATCTAAGCTTGGAGCTGGCTTGTCAAACTGAAAAAAAAAAGTGTATTCTGGGTCTAACAGCTCCAAAAAGTCATATTTACACTCCATATTTTGATTATTTGTTGTGTAGAAATAGAAATGTAAAAATGAGAGATTGTGGTTTTAGGAGCAGGCGACCAATATGAGCTTTTTCTTGACTGAGGGTTTGGGTCATCTCAAAACTTTGACTGAAAACTGTAATTCACTTGTCATTGAAAAGCTGCTGGTTCAACTCCCGAAATAAACTGAGTTATTGTTTATGAAAGTTGCTAGTAAGTATTTTTCTCTCTGCTCTGCCTCAGCGTCTTGTGTGTGTTCAAATGCCAACATTGGCAATCTGTGGTTATCAATGGTGCCTTCTGGGGAAAAAATAAAGTTTTAACAAGTTTCCCTGAATAAATAAAGGTTGAGCACGCTCACGCAAAAAGTCAGTCTTCTCTGAATTTTGGTCTGTGTGAGTGGAGAAAACCTGAACACCCAGCCGCCTGTCCATCAGTACCTCAGCGCTATACTTGCTCTTTTTCTCCTTTTCCACTTCAGCCCTGACCTCATGTGAAACTGTGGAGGTCTGTGGGTAACACATTCAAGCATCCAGTTTAATGATTTAATGCCACTTCCATTTAGGGGCTTATACATTGGCAGCAGCAGGGTCGTTGCATGTAGCCAGGGCTCTTAGCCGCTCTTTTTCCATTTAGTTCCAAGGCAGATTTTAAGCTGATGCTAACAAGGTGGTGGAAAATGAAATGCAAAGTAAAACTACCGTACAATAATGTCTTTGACTGTTAAATAGCATTAAACGCACTGAATATGTCTCACATAATCTGTCCCTGGCTGTCTGCGACTAATTTTCCAAGCTAACTTTCAGTCTTTTCGCCTTTGTTCTGTCGCTGGCTTCATTTATTTCACTGTGGTTTGAATAATAACATAACAGACAAAGCTGATAAGATGTTGTGATGAATTACCCTCCAAATGAAACCAGTGGTAACTGTGATTGCAGAAAACACCCTCTCGTTTGTCAGTTCAGCAGTGAAAGGGATCTTTAGTGAACAACTTTTAATTTGTTTGTCTGGGGGAAAAAAATCATCTTCTGTATATAATGTTTGCTGCAATTTTGCACTGTGTGTTTCTAATTTATTTATTCTTGTACTGCCTTTATACTTTTTCTTTTGGGAGCTGCTGTAATGGTGAACTGTCCCCACTGTGGAATCAACAAAGTTTATCTGGATCTTAATCTTAAATATCTGTTCATATTTGACAGTTTTGGATGCACAATTTGTTACGTGTGTCACATGGACAAGACACAGTTTCCTACAACAACAAAAGAGACAATAAGGACGAGCAATGTCATTGAAACGTCTCCTAAAAACAGCATTTCTTACCTTTTGCTGGCAGTAACATGATTATTAGGCCCCAAAATTATCTTATGAGTTGTCCTGATGTTGTGTATGGCATGTTACATGCACTATAGCATTTTTAAAAACCGTCTAAACAGCTCTCTGAGAGGCAGTTTCTACTCGCACTCTTAAAAAAACCTTTGGGCTCATAATTTATTTACTTATTTATTCATTTACTTTAAATCAGCGCAGCAGTTTGTTTCAACCTTTTTGAGTTAACACAACTTCTGATGAAATTATGTTACGCCAACAAATATTAGGCTTGCAGAATTTGCTTTTCCTGTACAATCAAAGGCATTCTAAATGAGCAGATCTGAAACTATTCAGGCAGGTTGAGACACAAGAGACTTAAAAAAAAAAGTTATCAAGCCAATTTCATGAAGTTGCCTCAACTTGAATTTCATTCCATATCACCTAAAGCAGAAATTTGACTTTAAATTACACACAATATGAAGTTGAAGTAATTATCAGCACTGTTATGACAACACCACTCAAGAAAAATTTGATTGCAAATTACTGCAACAATGCATTAAATGTATTACTTTAGACTGCAGGTGCTGGTCTAGGTGCTGAAACTGGGTCATTTTAAAGAAGATGATGCTACACAACAGAACAAGGCATGAATGCATGAACTTTAGTTATAGGAACTTTTGTATAAATCAACAGTTATTTGGGATGGCTATACAACATTAGCGTACACCCTGGACTAGCATCTATTTGTCAAAGGCCTCACACATATACACAGGCAACCATTTAGTATCTATCACATCTACAGGCAGCTTAGAGCTGCAAACTCAGTTCTGCCTGTTTTCTGACCACCGATGCACTCATGTGAAGCAGCGGTCTTAAATACTGCGCCACCATGCCACACTGACTGGCGTCCATCATCTTGCAACAAGAGCCTTTTTTTTGCTATAACAAATAGTGCACCTGTGACCACCAAAGGGCCAGGTTGCACCAACACGCTTTTTCCCCCCTTGATTATTATTATAATTGATGCTTTTCATAATTACTATACTGTCACAATGCATACCAACCACTCATTCACTTGTCTGTTCTGTGACACTGTTAACATTAAGGACATTGGTTTGATTCTTGGTGGTCAATGATTGTTTTTCCACACGCTCCATATAATGGTCCTCTGACATCAACTAGAGCGTTGTTTTGACTTCTGTTCCAGCATTACTTTCACCCTCTTTTCCACAGGATATTTGGGGGAATGCCTTCATTGCATAGCTTATGATTGTGTAGCCAGAGATGGTATTTTAATGGTTAATGTTTTACAATTTGCATTTTGTTTTGAGGGGCTGCACAGTGGCTTGATGGTTAGTGCCTTGCAGCTAGAAGATCCCTGGTTGGCGTCCCAGCCTTCCTGAGATCTTTCTGCATGGAGTTTGCATGTTCAATGGGTAACTCTAAATAGTCTGTAGGCGTAAATGTGAGTGTGACTGTTTGTCTCTATATGGAACCCTGTGGTAGACCGGTGATCTGTCTTCACCTTAAGTCAGCTAGGATAGACTCCAGGCCCCTGCGACCCTAATGAGGCAGAAGTGATTAGATAATGGATGGATGTTTGTGTTGACATTGGTGCTAACAATGTATGGCTACTTCCTTGAATAATAATTTAAAAAGTTGTAAAAAAAAAAATAGGACTTTATTTGTAAATAAAATGTCATTTATGTGTATATGGCACATGTAGATTCATGAGTGCTTAATAAAGCCAGGGGCCCCAGACAAGCTATTGCACATGGCCTGCAAAAAAACAATAACAGCCCTGCTTGATGCATTTAATCTTACCTGTAATGAACATCTGGCCACACTGACTAAAGGAGGAAAGAAAGATTGGTGCACATCAGCCTATAATGAATTCAGCCAATAGATTTAAAGTTTGACAAACAGGTTAAAACGGACCTATGAAACGAGAAAAAGGTATTTTTGAGTCTTTGTGGATTTGAGATTGTGCTCAAAGGAGACTAAAGTCGCCTATTGTTGACCAACGTCAACCAGAATTGAATTTTTCTTCCAGCAAGCTTCAGGAATCTGTGTACTTGTTTCTAGCATTAGATGTTCAATAAAATAAATGTTTACTAGAGCACGCATGTAGCGCCGAATTAGAGGTTGGACCCCAACTACAAGATTCCTAAACGTTTTCAGTTGAAAAATGTTTTCCAGAAACCTTCCCATCAATAAAATTTTATTTTTTTAATGGAGTTCGGTCTTCGAACGCGGCGGCTCAGCGGAACAAAAGCGATGGATCGAGGAATGAAATCCATCAACTAGTCAATGAAATAAAGTTAATAGCGAAACGCGAACATTTAAAATGGAGCTTACCTTTCACACTTGAGCCATGACTGGATCCCCTCTGACTGAAGTTGGTGGAGCTGGAGCAGATTGCCAGCAGCCTGGTGTCCACAGCTGGAGACTCTGCTGCAGCCCTGAGAGCCGCTCCAAGTTATAGTGGAGCTCACACCAGTAGGGGTCCGTCAAGACACACGGGACCACATGTGCAATAAACTCTGGAGAAATAGCAGTCAGGGGTACTTGGGTAGAAGAGGGGTTTTAATGTGTGAAAGCAGCAACCATTATAAACAGTCTAGGATTTCGCAAAAGTCTGAATAATAACCAAAACTCTTTAGAAAATATATATAAATAAGCCATTTCTTTTGTTTGGCTCTATTTCTGATGGCCATCCCTCCAATTCGCTTCTAAAGCCAGTCTCAGTGTATGACATTTTGACAATAATAAATATTAGGACAGAGCTTATCCACTTTTTAGTCCCAGAAAAATCACATAAAGAACTTGGAAGAATTTTATCCATTGAAATTGGGAGGTTTTGATACAATGACACTTTATTTTGCCCAGGGGTATCTATCTGTTTATCACAGATCGCCTATTATATGTCTCATTTCTGACCTCCAATAGTCTTCTTTCATTGGCACAGGTAAAATGGTTTCATTGAGAAAATCCATCCATCCATTATGTATCTATCCACTATGTTTGTAGGTAATGCAGTCCATGCCAGCTGACTTCGGATGGAGGCAGAGGACACCCTGGACAGGCCAGGCCACCAATCTGTCACAGAGCTGCATATATAGAGACAATCATACTCACATTCACACTTACAGATAATTTAGAATTATCAATTAACCTGAGCATGTTTTTGGACAGTGGGAGGAAGCCAGAGAAATTTCTCCGAATTTGAAATCCACATATGCACAAGGAGAACATGCAAACTCCACACAGAAATATCTGAACCAGGGATCTACTTGCTGTGAGGCGGCGGTGCTAATCACCAACCAATCGTGCAGCCCTTCATTGAAAAAATGCACGACAGAAATCACTGACTAAAGCTTTGCTGCCATCTAGTGGGGGACTGTAGTTAAGGTGCACACACTTGTATTTTGATCATATCAAACGTATAAACTACCGTTCAAAAGTCTAGGGTGACTCGGAAATATCTTTTTTTTTGAAGGAAAAGCGCCTTTCTTCAATGAAAATAACATTAAATTGATCAGAAATACAGTCTAGACATCATTAACGTGATAAATGATTATTCTAGCTGGAAACGGCTGGCTATTAATGGAATATCTCCATAGGGGCACAGAGGTCCATTTCCAGCAACCATCACTCCTGTGTTCTAATGCTACATTGTGTTAGCTAATGGTGTTGAAAGGCTCATTGATGATTAGAAAACCTTTGTGTAATTATGTTAGCACATGAATAAAAGTGTGAGTTTTCATAGAAAACATGAAATCACCTTGTGAACAGTAGTGTACATTGATAAAAAGAACAATATTTTGCATAATAGATAAAATGAAATATTTTAAAAGACATCAAACACATCTGAACTTTTATCAAGAGTTTTTCAATCAAAATAAGCATCATCATGGAGTTTGCATTTGGTGTTGGACTAAACATTTGCAATAAAACTGCTAACCTTTACCTCCCATCCACTCTTCCTTTTCTTTTAATGCTTAAAAAAGAAAATATGGTTAGTTATATGTGAAGTTTAATCTGTAGCAATGACATATTTAATCAAAGCTGGCAAATGTGAAAAGTACAATGCTTTCCTTTGAAAATAAGTGAAGTGGAGGTCTGAAGAGACAAAAAATGGAAACACTGAAGTACAAGTACTTCAAAATTGCATTAAGCAGAGTACTCGAGTAAATGTACTTCGTTACCTTTCGCCACCATAAACACGTATGTGCACCAGCACAACGCTGCTTGTTGTTTCTATTTTCTTGGCGTTGATGTAATAATCTCCCGCGCTTTAGTGATTCACTATTAGCTAATAGGAACAATGCAGTCCCTTTCCTGTGTCGATTCCATCCATTAGGAGCAGAGAATCTATATCAGCCAATGACTTATATCTGGTACAGGTCACGGGTCCAACCAGCGTTGAGTAGAGTTAATAAAGCTAGCCAATGGGAGGCTAGTAGCATTGTGTGACCGAAGCAGGGTCTGCCGGGTTCATTTCGCCGCTTCTCCACCCGGCTGGTCTTTTTGGATCTCACTGCAATGGCGGAACAGCAGCAGTTCTACCTCTTGCTGGGTAACCTGATGAGCCCTGACAACAACATCAGGAAACAAGCGGAGGTAAGAGGAGAAAACTCGGCTGTTTTCACCGCTGACAACTTGGGCGATTGTAGAACGCAGAGCGGCCAGGGTTAGCAGAAGCTAGCTGCCTAGCCTGGCCGCGCGCAGTGAGCTCTCACGTCAGGCTCGGTAGCCCACGTGCGATGTGAAGCTGACACCGAGAACTAGTCAGCTAGCGCTAACTACCTCCACCATGTTGCGTAGTTATGTGGACATAATGCAGATCTCACAGATACGAGCTCTGTCGTGACACCGTGAGGTCGTGCTTGTGTGTCTGTGTGAAGCTCGAGCGGTTTGAGTGAAAGTGAAACGTTCAGTTTGTCGGGTACCAGTCTGAAAATCTCCAGCTGACAGTGGCGCTCGTCATCTGTAGCACGAAGCTAAGTAGCTACAACAGTGCTGCTAGTTTTGTTAGCTAGCAGGCTAGCGCTAAACATAGTAGTAGGTTTTCAAAAGATTAAATGTGGGAATCTAGGAATTAATTCTGAAAAAAACATGCTGCGTTATTGGGGAGATGATAAACAACAAAACCTCACTGGGATTCGTAATAGATGGAGTTAGCGAATCAGTTCATTCAAAGGGCGAAGCTGTGTTGGTGGTGCTTGTGCCATGGCCTTCACTTGTTTAAACTGAAAGTCACACTAATAGAACAGTGTTAAACATGCGGTTCCCTCCTCACATTAGTTTAACGTTACTCATGGGGCTGATTGCCTCAGTTTCAGACTCGTCACTACAGAGGCCAGTCTCTGGTCATCCCCTCTCACTGGATTAGTTTCTCTCATAGGATTTGTTTGGGCTGCGTCTAGCTGGCCTATTCACTTTTTTTTTTACCCCCACCATGATTAGTCTCCTGCCGCGGCAAAGCATTGTTACCACAGTTTCCCTCTTCAGCATCCGACTTTTGGATGAGGTAGTTGAATCTTATCACACTCCCCCCCCCTCACCAGCAGTCAGCGTTTCTCTTTATAAAAGACAGACTGTCTGCCGCGATGCTAAGCTCATTGGAATTCATCCTTTATAGAAACTCTCCCATTCTGCCTTACACACATAATAGGAATTGATCCATCTGCAAAGGACCTAACCCCATATATTAACAGCTAAAGACTACAGCCACTCAACATTTTGTAGGTGTCCCTGAGCCCAGTTTACCCCGTTTAAGACGTAGGAAAACACATCTTGAATTTTTGCAGTAATCAAAAGTTTCTTAAGCCTGTTTGAGGTGTAATCTGATTTCTACTCACTTTACCGACGCCACAGCAATGCTCCTCCCTGTCTTTATTTTTTGCAATGCAAATGTATTCACTTGACGACACCCATAAACCATCACTGTTGTCGTTCCATGCAATTGTGTTCCTCTAAAAGTAGATCTCCAGAGATTCTCTTACACCCTTTGTCTGATAGAGAAACTATTTTATTGTTTACGGCTAACATCGCCTGCACATGATCATCAGCACACACCCAAGGTTCCTCTGCATCCACATGGAGCCTCATGTGCTTGCATTTTTTCTTTTGACTTCAGTGAACCAGTTGAACAACAGTGGAGACCAAAACAAATGTCAGAACAGCCTGTCTTGTTCATGTGAAATTTCCTACTTTGTGAGGTACACATTCCATGCTGTGGGAAAGAAGGCAGTTACTGTAGGAAAAAGGGGAAGATGTTAAAAGATTTATACTGCAATAGGAACTCCTTTTTATCCAGTAAGGAGTTGGTAGTCTGATAATTTTAACTTAGTAGCTCATTACTTCATAAAACACTGATGCAGCCACAAGCTGTTTGTTAAAAAAAATGTTCACACTAATTCAGCTTAGAGTGGATCAGAAAGCTTGATTGTGTAAGATTAAAATAAAACCCCAAACCACAGATTCCCACTTTATATTCTAAATAATTTTATCATAAACATCCAGAAGTGCCCCGCTTTTATTACTCAGTACATTTTTGGGCCTTAGGGGAAAAAAGATTTCCAGCACAGGCTTTTGATGGCTTATTTCAGTTTGATATATTTTATATAGTCAAAATCCTCTACTACAATTCAATAGACTTTTGAATGTCAAAAATGAATGAAATTATGAGCATCACTGAACAGTCGTCCTTCCACTTTGTTTGACCACAACATCTGTTCAGGCTTGAAATGTGCAATACTGTGGAATTGCAGGCATGAATGTCATTTCTTTGTGACTACTATAAAAGGAACATGAAGCTGACTCAGTGATAAAGATCCATTTTTCAGATGACTTAAACGACATTTTTCATTCCACTCTGCGTTTGTTTTGTTTGCAGGAGACCTATGACACCATCCCAGGTCAGAACAAGATCACATTCTTGCTGCAGGCCATCAGAGATGCATCTGCTGCAGAGGAGGTTTGTACACTAAACACTGACATATCTGTGGCTTGACATGCTTAATCTTTTCAATGTGAAGGAAATGATAACCTCAGCAGGCTTTAATGTACAGTGTGCCCATTTTTCTGTTTGCTTTTAAATGTCTCCATAAACAAGTTTAACAGACTCCTACTGCCTCAGTAGAAAGTATTATCCCTGGCTGTGGCAGAAATTAACATGTTCGGGTCAAAAGTCAGGCAAAGGTTGTATTTTTGTTAAAATTAACGTGGCGAATTCAGTCTGCATTACCAGCTCACTTTAAAAAGGTGCAACTTTGACAGCATTTAAAGAATGCTGTCCTGTCATCGCATGTGAGCCCTCAGCACAGCCTGTCATAGTTCTGGCACTTGGGCAGTTATGTTTACTCTGAATCCACCAGCTGCTTGGTCCCTCATGCTTCCTCTCCTTTTCTTTACCTCAAGGCTGATATTTTTAGAGTCTTGAAATGGGAGCAGGCAGAGAGGTGCTTGGTCCAGAGAGAGTGACTCTGCCTTTCTGAGATGCTGCAGGTTTAGTCTGTGATTTTAGTTCTTGGGAGACCATTGAGATTCCAGTTCACCAAACTTCTGACTCATGTTTTGGACGCAGTAATCATTGTTTGTTCCGTTACACTTTTTATGGAGTATTATTTAAATGCAAACAGTCAAAATGGATTGTGATGAAATTCTTGTAATGAACTGGTTGTGTGAAAACTGAAAGCTGACAGTTTTGTATCCAAAGTCTGATGCGGTTTAAACCACGAATGCTGATGTTGAAGGATCATGTTGAAACCAGCGTTTTGTCTCCTCAGGTCAAACAGATGGCGGCAGTGCTGCTGCGGCGGCTGCTGTCGTCGTCCTTCGAGGAGATCTATCCAGGCCTGACCCTGGAGATGCAGACAGCCGTCAAAACAGAGCTGCTGACCAGCATCCAACAGGAAACCTCACCAAACATCCGCAAGAAGGTCTGCGACATTGCAGCTGAGCTCTCCCGCAACCTGATCGGTAATGATCCATTTCACCTCCTTTCCAAAATCTTTAAATTCTTGCAGATTTTTGTTTCTACATTATGGTATGTCCTGCATTCTCGTGGCTTATGAAAAGTATTGCGATAAACAAACATGGGGAATTATCACCTGCTACTAGGTTAGATGCTGTAATTTTATGAATGACTGTTAAAACTTCATTCATCTAGTGATGGTCAAAATAGTTTATTACTCATAAGATTAAGATAATAACTTATTTTTTTTTAATCTAGATGATGATGGGAATAACCAGTGGCCAGAGGTGCTCAAGTTTCTGTTTGACTCTGTGAACTCTGACAGTGTTGGCCTGCGAGAAGCTGCCCTGCACATATTTTGGTGAGCTCCAGTTACATGACAAAGTCAAAACTGCTCATATATTCAGGTAGACGTACTGGTGGCTGACTCATGGGTGACTTGTACGTCTTCTAGGAACTTCCCAGGAATCTTTGGCAACCAGCAGCAGCATTACATGGAGGTTATCAAGCGCATGCTTGTTCAGTGCATGCAGGACCAGGAAAACCCACAGGTATAGTTTTATGACTGGGAGTGCCCTGGTAGCCTAATAGTGGCAGCACATGATGCAGAACTATAATGGGTTTTATCTGTAAGGGACCTCCGCTCCAGGTCATGCACCTCTCTCCCTCAGCTTCACTATTATCTGAATGCACAGTACATTAAAGGTTGTTTGTCTTTTAAACTCTTCCAGATTCGTACCTTGGCAGCTCGGGCTGCATCGTCCTTTGTTCTGTCCAATGAAAGCAACACGGCTCTGCTGAAGCACTTTGCTGACCTGCTGCCAGGCATTCTCCAGGTAAGAGACCAGCACATAAGTGTCTGCATCTGAATTATCTGAACTTACTCTAAATATTAAATCCTTTTGTGCATTAGTACATCAAATTTTCACATTTTTCGTATGATGCCTCTGTATAAGTAATGGTTTTCCAGCAGTCAGAGAAAGCTGCTATGAGTCATTCAAGGTCCATTAATTCAAGTTTAATGTTGGATTTCCCATGTGGTCGGATATGTACGCATTAGCTAATGCTAGTTTAGGTCATACAGTAATGGATCCCAGTAAGGAATAGCACCTGCTGACTTACTTGGACCAATAGAGCTCTTTTGTGTAGGCCTGGGTTCTGCACACACTTCATGACTACATAAACCCAGCATCATTAAATGTAGAAACTGTCTGAAAATAAAGGATGGAACCTAAAAAGTACAAGCTGTCGTGCCTACTTGCAGTTTGTTTTTCTTTACTGAGAGGCATTACCGGTTTCATCATTCCTTGTTTGGCTTTGTGATGACAGTGTTTGCACTGAGGAAGACTAAGGAAGTTGTTTGAAATCATGAGCACACAAGAGGAGCAGACGGCTAACAGAGCTGGTAGCTGTTACTCCATGCAGCAATTATTCAACCTTAGTTAAAATGCTTCTCACTGCTAGATAGTAAGGCAGCCTTGTAGATTATGTTGAAATACTTGACATCCGGAATCCTTTAGTCATGCCTCTATTGCAACACTTTGCATCTTGTGTCTTTGACTCATGAAGGTGGGGTGAGAGGTCAGATTGCAGAAGTGGTATAAATTCAGGATTAGCAGTTTGCCATAGCTGACTGGATATACTTGCAACGCTAACCTGTCTGTTTTATCAGGCCGTAAATGAGTCGTGCTACCAGGGAGACGACTCTGTGCTCAAGTCTTTGGTGGAGATTGCAGACACGGCACCCAAATACCTGAGACCCAACCTGGAAGCAACACTGCAGCTCTGTCTGAAGGTAAGTTTTATATCCTAAATCTCACTTTACTACTGTTGATATTAAGCACAAAATGAGGCCTGAAGTCTGAGTTTGTCGAGTATAAAATCTGTATTTGCAACGGTTGACCCACAAAATTGTCCTGTCTTCTCAGTTGTGTGCTGACACAAACCTGACAAATATGCAAAGGCAGTTGGCGTTGGAAGTGATTGTCACCTTATCCGAGACAGCAGCAGCCATGCTGAGGAAACACACGGCTATTGTAGCTCAAAGTGGTGAGGATTTGGTTCAAACTAACGATAATTGTTGTCCTTGTCTTTGGCCACCCAGAGAGATTAGGTACAGTAGATTAGATTAATGGCATTTGTGTTGCGTTTTCAGTGCCCCAGATGTTGGCTATGATGGTGGACCTTGAAGATGATGATGAGTGGGCCATGGCTGATGAGCTGGAGGACGATGACTTTGACAGGTATGGACTAGTGCATCGCCACCAAGACAGAAAATTCACAGTATTGGATCCAAATTTAACCAGTGGCACAAATTTCCACCAAAGTGTTCAAATGAGTTATTACGTTTGTTTCTGAGTGTTGAGTCTTGTCCTTCACCAGTAACGCTGTGGCTGGGGAGAGTGCTCTTGACAGAATCGCCTGTGGTCTGGGAGGAAAGATCATTTTGCCCATGATCAAACAACATATCATGCAGATGCTGCAGAACCGTAAGTAACCCGCCTGACAGGCATTTAGATATTTAAATCGTGTGACATTAGTTTCTTAAGGTCTAAATCCATTTTTAGGATGTAGAACATGTGTAAACTTGTGAATATTAGATCTAGCTTTTAGATATTTTATGCAAAATATAACTAGCTGCTTGAGTTGTGAAGCACTCACATTTAGTTGCGTGATCCCTCTGTGTTTGTTGCTAGCTGACTGGAAGTACCGCCACGCTGGGCTCATGGCGCTGTCAGCCATCGGTGAGGGCTGCCACCAGCAGATGGAGGCCATCCTCCAAGAGATCGTCAGCTTCGTGCTGCTCTTCTGCTCCGACCCTGTAAGAAACGGAACGGTTGTTACAGAAATATGCAGCACATTATAAATGTCAGCTTGGAGAACATCATGTGATGTCCTGATTCTCAGCTATTTGGTTGCTAATATTACAAGACTATTGCTTGTACTGTCTTGTGTGGTAGTCTGACTTCCTTGTCCCTCCTCAGCATCCACGAGTGCGCTATGCTGCCTGCAATGCTATTGGGCAGATGGCCACAGACTTTGCCCCAACATTTCAGAAGAAATTCCACGATAAGGTATCTGATATGAAAAATTGTCTTAATTTTTTTTATGTCAGATAAGCAGCAGATTTTGCATGGCTCTATAGTTGATCAGTTTAACCATCAGCCATCAAATATACATAGTTACAATTCAATCAGTTGAACTAATCTTATGCAGTAGAATAAAAATGATGTATAGAATTACATGAGGTGTGGCCAGCTTATTAGTAGACCACAAAGTCTGATCGTGCATCCTTATTTTCAGGTGATCTCAGCCCTGCTTCAGACCATGGAGGACCAGAGTAACCCTCGAGTGCAGGCACATGCTGCTGCCGCCCTCATCAACTTTACCGAGGACTGTCCCAAATCACTGCTCATCCCTTATCTGGACAGCTTGGTGCAGCACCTTCATGTCATCATGGTTGCCAAGCTGCAGGAGGTACAGTAAATGTTAACATTTCGTCGTCTCCGTTTAGTAAGGCTTCTCGTTGGCTGTCAGGAGTCATTAATGTGTTTTCTCTTTACCCAGCTGATCCAGAAGGGCACAAAACTGGTCCTGGAGCAGGTGGTGACATCCATCGCCTCTGTAGCTGACACCGCTGAGGAAAAGTTTGTGCCATACTACGATCTGTTCATGCCCTCGCTCAAACACATAGTGGAAAACGCTGTGCAGAAGGAGCTCCGGCTGCTTCGTGGAAAGACCATCGAGTGCATCAGTCTCATCGGTCTGGCTGTCGGCAAGGAGAAGGTGAGTCTTTAACAGGACGCAAGATCTTAAATTCAAGTGACTGCACATAATGGAAGCTATTTCTTTGCACATCGAGGCTTCAGACGTTAACGTGCGCCTTCTCTCCTGTTCCAGTTCATGCCAGATGCCTCGGCTGTCATGCAGTTGCTCCTCAAGACTCAGACAGACTTCAATGACCTGGAGGATGACGATCCTCAGGTAGGAAAACGTCACTTAATTTGATCCAGTTCATGATTTTAAGTTTGTGCACCTTCAACCTGTCGTGTTTTGTGTTTGGGGTGTAGATCTCGTACATGATCTCAGCCTGGGCCAGGATGTGTAAAATCCTGGGGAAGGAGTTCCAGCAGTACCTGCCTGTGGTGATGGGCCCCCTGATGAAGACTGCCTCTATCAAGCCTGAGGTGGCCCTTCTCGACAGTAAGTAACACAATAGGAATTTTCAGCTATTTACTGTGGATAGTTTGAAGATACTTTGTACATGGTCTGCTTACGATGCAATTTGCCAGATATGCTAGGAAAGTATTTTCCTTGGTAATAAAATGCACCATATTAACATTCTAAGGAGCTTGACTTCACTTTATTTTGTTCATGTAATATTTTATAGCACTAATTTTTTTTGCTAAAGGTAAATGTGGAAGAAATGAACTCAAGCTATTCAATAATGTATCTGAAGATGACATTTAATTTTCAGTAAAATCATTTCCAAGTTACAAAATTAAACCACTACTGCTTTGAGTTTTTTTAAGCACACGATGGCTGAGTGGTTAGATGTTTCATTATTACTGTTGTAGTGTCAATATATTACATTACAGTCACCATTTTGTAAAATACTTGGCAAATTATTGCACTAATCTCAACAAACTCATGGGATTTGTGCTGTTGACAATGCTGAAGATGGAGGCATTGCTGCAAAACAAAAACACAGGATTGTTCATGTCTGTTCTATAGCTCAGGACATGGAGAACATATCAGAGGATGATGGCTGGGAGTTCGTAAACCTGGGCGATCAACAAAGTTTTGGCATCAAGACAGCTGGCCTGGAGGAGAAGGCCACTGCCTGCCAGATGCTGGTGAGTAGAAAAGCATTTCAAAGTCCAGAAAAAAAACAGTTGTGATCCTAGAGGAGGTCCGATAAAGTGGGTATAGATGGGAAACTTGATTGATCAACAATTAATTTGTTGCTAGTGCTCAGTCCTGTTACTGAGATGTTCTCTGTCCCGTTTCTTTCTAGGTGTGTTACGCCAAAGAGCTAAAGGAGGGTTTTGTGGAATATACGGAGCAGGTGGTGAAGCTGATGGTTCCTCTTCTCAAGTTCTACTTCCATGATGATATCCTTTTTGTTGTGATTTTTGACATACACTATGTTCGGTAGCCAAAACCAGCAAGTATGATCGTACAATGTCCAAGAATCCCAGATGGTAATCAATATGTAAAATTGTAGATAATTTGAGGAGTAACACTGGACCATACTTCTAACAACTAGCTCAAGTATTTATAAAAGCCAGATATATGATCAGATTTAAACTGAATACCATTGCTATTTGAGAAAAGACTGAGAAAAATATATATTTCACTGTATTTAGAAAAAGGCTCTTGTGATGCCAAAATTGAACTTGTGGGTTATTAACAAGGGGTTAAGTATGGCCTTAACTGTCTCACGTGTGCGGGTGGCGGCGGCTGAGTCGATGCCCCTGCTGCTGGAGTGTGCCCGGGTTCGAGGACCAGAGTACCTCACCCAGATGTGGCACTTCATGTGCGACGCCCTCATCAAGGCCATCGGCACTGAGCCAGACTCAGATGTGCTGTCAGAGATCATGCATTCTTTTGCCAAGGTAATTAAACGTAGTGTTTTCTTTCCTCCTACCTGCCCCAGAATTGAGACATCATGGACGGTAACAGGAGTAGATTGAGGTCGACATGTCCTCTCGCTATGATGGAGCATTTTAATTGCCCCCCCCCCCAAATCTGAATTTTTAGAAACTGTTAAGCAGTCGAGTTGGATTTGTGCCCTGACTGAAGTGTTCTTCTGTTTAAGTGCATCGAGTTGATGGGAGATGGCTGTCTGAACAACGAGCATTTTGAGGAGCTGGGTGGAATCCTAAAAGGGAAGCTGGAGGAGCATTTTAAGAACCAGGAGCTCAGACAGGGTGAGGCTTTACCACAGCTATTGAATCCAGTTTCATTTATCTGTTGTGCACATAAAGTGAACGTGGCACTAAGGACTCAAACAATTTTTCCATGAGTTGAGAATGAGAAAATGTTTGTGCATTCATATCCTAACAAACACTTTGTTGTGTTTCTCAGCCAAGAGACAGGATGAAGACTATGATGAGCAAGTCGAGGAAACATTACAAGACGAGGTAAGTATTTTCACCTCGGTAAAAGGATTACCACAGTTTGATTCAAACCCTTACAGGCATAGTGGACATGATAATGCTTGGCTGTACTGGCCCTCATAAAGAGTTTTCTTGTCTCCCCTTTTGTTTTTGGCAGGATGAGAATGATGTGTACATCCTGACCAAAGTCTCAGACATCCTGCACTCAGTGTTCAGCAGTTACAAAGAGAAGGTGCTGCCTTGGTTTGAGCAGCTGCTGCAGCTCATCGTCCAGCTAATAGTCAGTACTTCTCTTTACAAATATTAAGGAATCAGTAGCCTGTTGATTTATAATGCTTACCACATTGTGAGTAAGTTTGACAGTAACTGAACTGTCCTCTTTATCTCTAGTGTCCCAACAGGCCATGGGCTGACAGACAGTGGGGTCTGTGCATCTTTGATGATGTGGTGGAGCACTGTAGCCCTTCCTCCTTCAAATATGCAGAGTATTTCCTGCGTCCCATGGTGCAGTCACTGTGTGACTCGAGCCCTGAGGTTCGGCAGGCTGCCGCCTACGGTGTTGGCGTGATGGCTCAGTATGGAGGAGAGAACTACCGCCCTTTCTGCACAGGTGTGACTTTCTCTCTGCGATCTTAACACTTGGCAGTTTCTTGCTTTTAGTTGACAACCAGGTGACATGTGTCCTTGTTGCAGAGGCCCTCCCCCTGCTGATCAGAGTCATTCAAGCAGCCGACTCTCGCTCAAAGGAGAACGTCAATGCTACAGAGAACTGCATCTCTGCTGTTGGAAAAGTTATGAGGTTCCGGCCAGAGTGTGTCAACGTTAATGAGATCCTTCCTCACTGGCTCAGCTGGCTACCGCTCAACGAGGACAAAGAGGAGGCCGTCCACACATTTGACTTCCTGTGTGACCTCATTGAGAGGTGGGACACAGCCACCTGATTATTTTTTTTATTATTTCTTTTTTCTCGGTACTTGTTGCAGTGCAAGTGTTCTTCCTGCTGACTGTTCTTCTCTTCACAGCAACAACCCCATTGTCCTTGGGCCAGACAACTCCAACCTTCCTAAAATTTTCCTCATCATAGCCGACGGGGTCGCAAACGAATCAGTCAAGAGTGAAGATGCGTGCAGCAAACGACTCGCAAACGTCATCCGTCAAGTACAGGTGAGCAATCACTGTGTCCCTCAGAAACTATATCTGGATTTGGGTCACAGCAGGGCGTTCGACGAAAGGACTTTGTCTTCACTTAAGATTTAAATCACGAGGTATTAATTTCAGTAAGTGGTCACACAGTGTAGAACTTGACACCAAAACAGCTGAATTTCTGTTTTTGGGACTTTATTTGAATAGTTTGTGAAACAATCTAATTTGCTAACAGCTAGTGCTAAAGAAGTGAGTCCATCATCTCAGTGGTTCTTCAATCCACTATACATCAAGTGGTTTCTACTTCTTAAAAGTGAGGATTTGTTGTTGTTTTTTATCCTCTCTTAAATTGAAGATGAGTTTTGCTTGAGCCAAAAAATATGGTGAAGCTTTCACTTCTGGTATTTTCTGAGGATTTTGAGACTAAAAAATGCGTCTGCATTTTAAGCAGCAGAATTTATTTGCAGACCTAAAATCTTCTCAATAGTTGAACGTGTTTAGACATTGACTACTTTGTTGTGTCTTCCAGGTGTCGGCAGGATTATGGACACAGTGTGTTTCAACACTGAATGAGACGCAGCAGAAAGCCATACAGGACCTACTGAATACTGCCTGAGCCTGAACCCCTGGCCACCTCCCCGCTCTTTAAAAAGTCCATGAAGAAAAGTTGAGCTCCTGGATCTCCTCCATACACTCCCTCTTCTTCCTCCTGCTCTGATCTGTAGTGTGAATGGACACCGGCTTCACCCCTACCATCACCCCCCCGCCCTACTATGATAATATTTCACCTACATTCAGCCGATTGGGGGAGCAGGTTGGATATTAATGACAATGGAGGACATTGGCCATCCACCTCAAAGACTTTCACCCTGTATCCAACGAAATGGGAATGAGCAAAGTGTCTAACAGTTATCCCTGTCCTGTCACCGTTAACATGTCTTCTATCTGGATGTTTTGTTTCCAACCATTCCCTGATGTGTGACTTGTCTCGCCGCGCCCAGAGGGACTCATTCACCAAGTCGCCCAACACAGACTCATTGGAAAGTCAGGCTCAGAGGGGCCACAGTGGGGGGAAATGGGGACAGGACATTTGAGTGGACTGAGCAATTGAATGAAGTGGAAATGCACACTGGGCGATCACTGCCTGTCTCCTGTGAATTTTTCTCCTTTTTTTCCTTCTTCCTTTTTTTTTTTTGTATTTTTATTCTATTTTTTTCTCGTTCAGTGTTCCCAGTGTTACCTGGGGGGAAATGGCCTCTCTCTGCCACAGCTCAGAGGGTGTGTTTCAAAAGTAACGGCATGTTTAAGTGGCTAACTCTAGAAAATATACATAGTTAGGAAATGTACATCATCGTTGTCTGGGAGAGTTAACATTGATTTAAGCAGCTTTTCCTCCATAGCCTTCCAGACAGCAGTTCACAGGAAATGTTTGCTGAACGGTTCACAGCCCTTCTTGGTAGCAGTGTAAAGGGGCTCTCTGAAAAGAAGCGCAATAACATGTTGTTGGTCACGGCCCCACAGCGTGTAATGAGTTGGAGGAACATGAATTGTAGATTATTTGTAAAAGGAGTGCTATCTTACACTCAACTTTATGGTTTTGACCCTTTGCAGTCCTGCAGGTATGTGATGGAATTACCAACAATAAAATTACATTTGAGAATTCTGAGATGGCTTGTTCATTTTAATTGATTTGTAAACCTAAATGAATTGTTTGGCATTTAAAGATCAGTGTCGCCATGGTATTTTTTGAAGGCCCCGTTAAATTAAAATTAAGTTTCTACATTGCAACATGTTGAGACGTATCATGAATGAAATAAGCAATTAGTGCTGTGGCAAAGCTTTTCAGCCATGAAACTGCAGTGACAGTCTGAAGAATCTTTGGGTGTGTTCCAATGTTTATACAGGCAATACTGTAGTGTGCCAGGAAAGGATTTAGTATGTCAAAAAGTGCAGAGATGGCTCATTTCATGCTACAGACTGCCATTCTTAAAGTTTAAAGCACAAAATTCTGACAAAGCATGGCCTAATTGTATGCATGCTGCATGCACCATTTGAAACTGTCATGGATCTAGATTTCTAGGCCCGCCTACATACAAACCTCAGGCCACAATTCTATCAACTTGCTGCATACTGATTGTTCAAAATCCATTTCTGGTTTAAACCTGTAAAACTAAATAACTCCAAAGTTACAACTTACCACTGTGTAGCACAGAGTACATTTACAGCGGTGGAGCGTTCAAGTCCTCTGTGAGCTGGTGTGCTCCAGCTGTAGAGTTCTGGGGGAAGACTGAGGGAGGGACTTCACAGTGCTGCAGAGTGAGGAAGTAATGGTGGAATTCATTCAGGGCCTGAAGATTATTTTTTTCATGGAAAGAAAAAAATGAAAATGTAACTGTTCTATCTTATATTTATTGGTTAATCATTATCCCAAACCACAAGAAGAAATATGAAATGCAAGCCCAACCAAAACTGGGGTCGTAGGAGATTACAGATATGAGTTAAGATTTTATTTAGTAACTGGCAGGAGACTGAAGCTAAAAACGGTTAGCTTAGCTTAAAGCAGAGAGGAAATGGCAAACAAGGCTCACTTCAAAGCCTAGACATAATTCTGTCATTGTAAAACTCACATTCAGTGTTAATTATTGCTCTTAAAATGTAGTGCTAGTCTGGTAAAATATTTGGACAGAGCCAAATAAACAGTTTTCCATTGACAGTCTGTGTTAGCCTTAAGCTAACAGGTGTAGAGTCAGCTCAACAACTTTAAGCTAATTTTAAGGGTTTAAGCTTTGTCACCGCAGACATTTTGGCTCGTCGTAGGATGAAAAGCACAAGTGTAATTGAAGATATTGACGAAATATGATTCACTTGTGCTTTTCCTACCATTCCCGCCGTTTAAATTGATATTTGAGCACATTTATCTTTCTAGGCACTGTGAATTGAGGTAAATAAGCGTACTCCCTGTGTCGAAATCAACATTTACCTCAGTGCTCTGTGGTGTTTTCTTAAAAGTAAAACAAGTTTTATTTACAGTTTTACTCACCAAAACCTTGAACGCCTTAATTTAATGTTCTACATCTAAAAACATTAACAAAACCTATTTAAAATGAAAAAAGAGGCAGCATTAGCATAGAGCATTAGCTTCGAGTTTTTCTCTTTGATTACAGCTCGTGCTCACCTGCTAAACAAAACGTCACAAACTCCCCGGAAGTGGTAAATGAGCTGAATGTGTTCATCGTGTTATTATCGGCAACTTGAAAGTTGACTACTAGATTACTAAAGACACAGATATTTTCTGACACACACCAGTTGTTGGAACAGAGCAGCCATGCTTTATTAGGACATCTACACCAACAGAAAAGTTTAAATTAAAGCTTTCAACCAAACTCAGACAGTCATGGGTTATTACCTTCTGCAGACGGCTGGAAATTTTGTCCCACTTTTACAAAGTCTCAAAATATACATATGTATGTTGAAAAGTGCACACAGTGAGCACACGGAGTTGCCAGTTACTTAAAACTAGTGTAATCTAATGCAACTTCTGACTTAAACTATTGCGGGTTCAACTTAATGGTCACTTCAAAGGCTGTAATTTGTGGTGGTGCAAATTATATTGTTAAACTGAGGTTTTTCTTTCCCTTTACACCTTAACAGCACCACAAATCACAGCCTGCAAAATGATGAAGGGTTGCTGTATTAGGTTTAGCTACCTCATTAACTGGCAACTGAGTGCAGATCCACAACAAATTGCCTCCGCATGGAAATGTGTGTTTTCTGTACATATAGGGATTGCAGTTAATTCAGTTTAAACTCCTCTGGGGCTATTTTAACTTTGAAGTTGGCAGCTTAAATCCCCAGACCAGCTGGGAACACCCGGCTAGGGACAACGACTGAGCGTCTCTTCACTGCTGCTGCACTGTAAGCAGGACATTTTTGAATTACAACACGGGGCACTGTGAGGATATGAGCAAATTTCTTTACCGAGACCAGCTTTTCAAGATGTCAGTTTTTCAGAAAACACTCTTCCAGAAGCCCATGACACGACCCATTCTGTTTGGACTTGTAGAGTAACACTGGCTATCTTTCACTGTCAGCTCCGATATGATCAGAAAGGCCATAATGTGGAGGAAATGTTCAGAGGCAAGCAGTGTTCAGCAGGGATGGAGAAAGGATCAAGCTACAGTTTAACAAAAACCACAAACGCAGGTGGTCTGTCCTTGGATTTGCATGGCTGTCTGAAGTGACAGAAAACCCCATGATTTCTGATTACACGCTGACGATGAGAGCAGATTTGTGCCACACGGAAAGTCGAGATTTTCATTTAAACGCTACCAGACCAGAGGGGGAAATGTGTGTGCCAGTGTCAGAAGGGATCACGCAGTATTTACAGTGAAGACGATGATCTGTACAAGCCGAGAAGAAAAAGTCAGACATGAGGAGCTTCACATTAAAACACGGTGATTTAGTGTGAGTAATTCTCACAGACAAACAACTAAGGTCTCCAGTCTGCTTCTTCCTTTCATTGTTTTTCATCTGACAACATCCATTTTTATCTTTTCTCGCAGGTAGTCCGTCTCTACTTTCATCCTTTGCTTCTCCAGTCTACTGAAGCATGTCCACAAAAGCGTCAAACTCATCAATGTTTTTCTCGTAGACACGGAGTTTTTCTGGCAGTGAATCCTGCGGAGAGAGAACGCAAATTAACATTACTACGAACAATCATTCACGATTTTTCTCGAAATTCTTTACAAGAAAAAGAGAAAGGTGTTTACAAGGTCGTCTGCCATCGACTGGGAGCTGATGTGAAGCGAGAGGCTGGCCAGCTGTGGAGGATTCTGAAACTCTCTGTAGAAGGTGCCCAGATCCATTGGCAATAAGTCGTCTTTAGAAAAAGCCGGACGCTATGGACAGATAAGGACACGCAGATTGAGTTTCACAAACATTAACCCCATGACACCTGAATTTACTGAACAAAAAAATGAAAAAAAAAAAAGATTTTTTTGGGAATGTTCTTAAAGAAAATATTCAAAGTTTTACTGACATATACTTAATCACTTTAGATATTTTTAGGATTGTTTTGGAAGATTTTTTTGCTCATTTTTTGAAAATATTTACAAGAATCTTCTTGCCACATTTGAGGGATTTTTTTTTATAAATAAATCTTTTAAGGGAAACTTTTAAGGAATTGTTGGAGTTTTCTTCCTGAAGGTTTTGCAAATTTTCAGAAATTTGGGGACTTTTTTCAGACAAGGAAACAATATTTTTTGGTGCCTGTAAATGAGGACAACAGGAGGGTTAAGTTACTGGATTGTTTTAAAGTTATTTTCTTGTTTTTTAGTCACCTTTTGGGCTGTTGTAAAGGGTTATAAACATAAACTTTGATTGATTGATTGTGCTGTATAGAGAGCCTTGATAGAAAATTAAGTACAAAAACATTAAGTACGTACAAAGTCAACCATTACGAAATCATCCTGCTGCCCAGATCCCTCTGAGCCCTGAGAATGAAGACTGGCCTGCAGGGGTGACGGGCAGGGAGGAGAGTCTGGAGGCTGCACCTGAACACAGAAAGTATCTGTCAGCATATTACTGCTATATCTGAAGCTGAACTGCATCTGTTAAGTTTGTAAATACATTACCATGGGATCATTCTCCTCTGAGTCCAGGCCTCGAGGAGCGAATGCAGCAAATGGCAGGTCCAGACTGGCTGCTGTTATCTACATACACAAACACAGATTCAGTGCACTGGGCACAAAAACAATTACAAGCTCAAAATGTTAGAGTCGCATTATTTACCTGTGTGCTGGGTTTATTAACAAAGGCTCCGACCTTCCTTGTGAATGCACTGAGAGACTCCACCGGGTCAGACGGAGAAACGCTCCTCCTTCCTTCATCCCTCCGTCCTTCTGCGCTCTGCGACAGGCCGTCATCATCCCCACTGGGAAGAGAGATCAAGAGATGCCGTTACAAAAAGTTTAAACTCACAATTGAAGAGTATTTGCTCTAAAAACATTACGCAACACGACAGGAGGACGCAGAAACCAGAAAATGTTTCTATTCTCAGAGTTATCTAATTAAATGAATTAAAAAACGGAAGTACTGTAATGATAGAAGCACCTGCTGCTGGGTGTGTTTGGGGCGTGCTCTACTGTTAGATGGGCATCGGCTCCATGAGGAGGCTGAGCAGGAACCAATACAACCCCACCTTCCTTCCCAGCATGCAACACCTGAAGAGGAAGACCAAGAGCAGAAACAAATGGTAAAAATTCCAAATCATCCAGAGTTGAAAGCACAAGAAATTGCTACTTTGTGTCATTTTTGATGATAGATTAAATATCTTTAGGTTCTGAACTGTTGGTGGACCAAACAAGGAATCAAATACTCATTGATTAAAGGAGTATTCAGGCCCTTTACTATAGTAAACATACACTATTGATCAAAAGTTTGGATTTATCCAGTCAATTTCATATTTTCAATGAAAACTCACACTTTTATTCATATGCTAACATATTTGCACAAGGGTTTTCTAATCATCAATGAGCCTTTCAACACCATTAGTTAACACAATGTAGCATTAGAACACAGGAGTGATGGTTGCTGGAAATGTTCCTCTGTACCTCTATGGAGATATTCCAGTAGCCCTTCTTTGGGCGTTTTCATTGATGAATTAAAGTATGCAGATGTCATTCTGACCTGTAGTTAAGTGTTTTGTCTTGCACTTAAAACATTTTTGGTTGGATGTGTCTCTTCCATCAACTAAAATTGTAACGGTCAGGTTCTGCTATGAATCTGTAAGTAACATGAATGAACTACTGACAGATCGGCGTATCACCTGGTTTGGATTGGCAGCAGGGTGACAAAGCTCAGCAGCTCCTGCTAGAGCTGGAGGCTGGTAGGATAATCTGGAAGTATACAGCTGAACAGCAAGAGAGAGACACACACACACACATGAGGGAACATTATTCACCAAACATGAAGGATTCTGGGTTTCATCACACACTGTGCTGGCAGAACATCAAAGTTGTGTTGCTGAGATGGGTCAAACATTAACAGGGTTTACTACTGTCATGGGGATGATCAAACAGATCTAGTGAACAGCAGCAAACAAAAGCTACACAAGCACGAAGCTCTGCACTAAACTAAGTGCTACAAAAACTACATGTGATGGGGGGGAAAAAAAAAATCAATGAACACACAAATGTTCAGCCTGTTCAGTGAGGTTTCAGACCGTCTCAGTCACACTTTGTTAAAGGCCAGTATAGACTCACAGTGTGAGTGACAAGTCCAGGAGCCAATGGAAGCTGCAGACTGTCCAGAGGGAGGGGCTTGGACAGTTTAGAGGGAGACGGACTCAGTGTGCACACACACTGAGACAATGCGCACACACACACACACACACACACACACACACACACACACACACACACACACACACACACACACACACACACACACACACACACACACACACACACACACACACACACACGTAGAGATAAACATACAATAAAAGCACAACAGGAAGGAGAACAGACAAAGGAGAAAAAAGAGAAAGTGAAATGAAAAACAGGTGTGAAAATGAAGGGAAGAAGTCAAAGGTTAAAGAAAGAGACGGTGAAAAAGAGCGAGGGGAGTTTCCTACCTGAGAGGGAGGGGAGGTGGAGAAGGAGGTGGTGCAGACCTCCTGTGAGTCCTGAACTCCTGCGAATGTTCCTCCATCCTCCTCATCTGGAGCTCTGCACACACAGTGGCATTAGAATTTACATTATTCAAGTTCTTCTACATCCGAAATGGAATCAGGAAGGCATGAAAGAGAGTAGCGACCCTCACATTGTGTTTTTGAAGCAAACATGCACTGTTTCCTGGAGCTCAGAGTACTTTCAGGGAGCCTAAAATCCAAGCTGTGTTCTTTAATTGTGTTGGTGTTGCAATCTGACTCACAGACATGAAGGTGCGGACGTTTTTGGGATCTCCAGTTAAATCTTACTGTTATGTCAAGCAAGATTGAAACTAAAACGTAGCACGTGTGTTTGAAGGCTGTTCAAACGTGTCGGTCGATGATGTTTTTCTTTTTGAGATGAACGCCTGTTTTCCAAAGCTACCTGTAGTTGCAGGGCTGTCCCATGTGTGCTGGACGCTGGCTGCTGCAGGGAGGATCCACAAAGTGATCCACAATGATCCCCATGATTGGAGCTGACCTTTCAAACTGCCTGTTGAGAAGCACATTTCAACAATTTGAACTTGTGCCAATTTAATGAGTCAAACCAGGTCCTGAAAAACTGAAATGTTAATATCTGCAAATACATGCTTCCGTTTAAAATAAAATGCTAATAACTTACTTTATTGGTTAGATATTTTGGTTTGAATGCAGTGTGCTGGTTACCTGTTAGACATGAATGCCAGGTTGGTGCGGTAAGCACATGAAAGTGTGACTGTGCCAACAGGAGTTCCAACGACACCGACACGCACCGTCTGAAAACCTTAGAAACAAACAACACACAAGAATATTAACAAATGCAATCAAGCTGGGGTATTTTAAAATGTATCTATCATCAGAGTTGAGAGAGATTGTCAGTGACGTTTTAGTTCATTTTCCCTGAATATGCCGTTTTTGGTCTCATGTTAGAATAAACAGAGACTTAAACAGAAACACTTCTCTTTGATGTTTCAATTTATGCATAACTGATGCCAAAAAATAAGCTAATCTTTGAATGCAGTAATTATTTGTTCATTTCTTGGAAGTGGCAGGCACCAGATGCAAAAGACAAAAAAAAAAAATACAAAAATACAAAAAATGTGATTAAATAAATAAATAAAATGGACCGACAGTGAGGAGCAGAGGTTCGGTTACCTTCTCCTAACCCACTCAGCTGGACTTCCCCAAAGTAGATCCTGGAAAGAAGGAAGGCGGAAACGAGAAACACTTGAGTTCAGATGCATAGACTGAATGTTTGCTAGCAAAAACAGCAGCTGTGTTCATGCAGAGAGAATACACCTGCTGAGGGGTATTTTGCAGTGACTCAACAACAAACTAAGTGTTTATTAGGATAGATCACCTGTATAATATGACGTAATCGTGTCCCTGCTTTCTGGACAGTTTATAGGCAGGTGTTACTCTGGTGATGGCCAGCAGGGACTTCAGAAGGACAGACAGACGGTTATAAACTGTATATGACACCTTGATGTCCTTATCACACCTGCAGCAAAGACAGAAAATACAGACACTCATTACATTAGAGCAAACTGTCAAATAAAACCAGACATTACATTAAAATATATCTGCAGGTTATTACTTTTATGGACTTGGTCTTTAATTTGCTTCTTCAAACATATTATCGTGTATTTATTTGGTGATGTCCTGATCAAGATTGTTGTCCCTTTGTCTGTCAAAACTGTGCCTAAATGTTAAGCTTCATTTGTCCTTCATAACACAGATGGACAACCCACACTTATCGTACACTAGATCCAAAATTAGAATGAGGACATTACAACATGTGCAAGTTCTAGACCTATCAATTTAGTGAAATAGTCACTGAAATACAGACCCATAGAAGTAACCCATTTGTAACGCAGAGCGGCTGACATTTGCTGCCAGCTTCGGTTCCTCTTTTACTGAAACTACTGGCTGTGATTTCATTCTTGTGTTTCTCCATTGTTTGCTTGCTCACAAAGCTGATACTCAGCATGGATGTCACACAGCCAAATAATTCTGGCAGAGAGCAGCCATGACCAGAAGTGCTGCACATGATGAGGCAGCCATCACAGCACAGCACTGACATAACCGACGCATTTACCACAGATAAAGGGTGTGTGTTCCTCCAGGCTAATCCTGTGCATTGTGTAAAGCCTTACAGAGGCAAAGATACACCCACAACACTGACAATGTGTTATTTTCCGTACACATTCCTTCATCATTTGCTCACTAGAAAACCCAAAATGCCACTCACTTTTCATTCATCTCCAAGCACCAAGTCTCTAACTCCATTGAATCACCCTGAGAAAGGAAGACAGAGACAGAAACATCAACATAAAGTGGACTCAAAGATAACTGCGTATTTCATACACATCACTGCTTACTCTTCAAACTCTATAAAATAATGGAGGCACTTTAACACATTTATAAGTTTATGCTTCGAAACCCACACAGCATTATATTTAGTTGTCAACAAAGTTGATCTACACCTAACTGGCAGACAGACTGAGCTCAACGTAAAGCTACTCATAGAGGTAATTTTACAAAAAAGAAGCAAGAGGTTTATGATCCAAGGCTGTCCTGTTCAGAGAGATTGTACCTCTGACGTCTTCAGGGAGATCTCAACACACATGGAGCGCCCGATGCCTGGAAGTTGGCCGGCCAGTGCCTTCTTGGCTTCATGAGTAACCTCTGGGATGTCTTTGATGGCCAAATTAAACTAAAAGGTGAAAATCGAAACAACTAAAATCGACAGAGGCAGCCCAGTAATCTACAATGGTTACATATATGTGAAGATCTACAGTGAATCTCAAAGATATTTTACCCAATCGGAGCCAGTAGGTGATGAGGAAGAGCGAGTGCAGATCTTCTCTCCAAGGCGAGCTTGGACGATTACCTGGACAGTCTGAAAACATACAAACAGCCCATGAAAAAGCTACAAAATGAACAGCTTTCACATGGACAGGCTATATACAAATGTTGATATGTCTATCCAGGATGACAGGAGCATTGTTGTGGAAAGAATATTGAAATTAATATTTTAGTTGTCATTTTTCAAAGCTTTGAGCACCACCAATGGAAAGCTGTGCTACAAAAATAAAAACTACAGATACCAAGAGAGATAAGAGAGAAAGATTTGTTTTTCAATTAACCTCAAAGGAGCACAACAGTCCTTACAAAGCTACACTTACAAATGCTCCATCAGCTGTAGAAACAAACCCTTATAGTAGTTTCTCACCTTCAAGGCAAAGAACTTAATGAACTTGTCTAAGTCTTTTTTATCCTGCGGACTTAGGTCACTGTCCATGTTGTCACGACCCTGCAATGACACGAGAAAAGCCATTAGGAATGTCTACATGATGACTCCAATGAATTTTAGTAGATACACATATATAAAACAAATATAGACCATCTATTACACATTTGTTAGAAGCTAACTTTGAGTTGTAAAATAATAAAGTCTAATGGCAGTATAAGATTGCATGTAAGCATATGTTTAGTCAGTGCACCCAATTTATAATAGCTAAATTAGATTTGTTTAATGCATGCCTGTCCATTTTTGCTGGTAATCACACTATAACCTCTCACATGCCATCACATAAAACAACTCAGTCACCAAAAAAAAGCTAAAAATTTGACCCAGTTAACACCAAAATACATAAGGCTTTGGTATTAGGGAATTTGTTTAAACAGGAAACAAGTAACAACACAGCAATAGTAAAACCTTCGACACTATCATAAAAGCACGGTTTATCTTTGTTGTTTTCAACCTTCTAGATAACAATTGTATGTAAAGTATGCTAGCGAGCAGAGGGCCTCCACGTTGGCATGAAATTGTACGAATTAGATTTGGAGGTCATTTTAAACAATAGAACACTGACATCCACTTTAAATTTTACACAACACCTTGTGCTAAATCTAAAAGCTACATTATTGTATTTTCCCAATGATTATTTCACGCTTTAGGTGTACAAAGGCGAGGCAGAGGCACTGGTGAGTGACTCACTGACCAACTGGCGTTAGCCTATAGCTAACGTTAGCGAGCCTGCTAGCTAAATAACGCAACACTTTAACTTCGTCACAAAACAGCAAGACTTACATTCGCTGTTCCCTCTACAACGAAGCTTCAGTAAAGTAAAAATTAGTTTAACAAAAATGACACGTGACGCTGTGTTCGACAAACATTTAGACGCCCAAATCAGCTGTACACAACGTCAACAACGGCTGTGCTACTTTTCTGTTTATCTTCTCCATGTCGACGTGTTTAGATAGCAGTAGTTTCGCAACGGCACTTTCGTTGAATTAATTCGTAAACTCTGGTAAAGTTAGGACTAGTGAAAAACTTTGAAGAGTAAAATAGGATTTTTTTTGGCAACGAAATTACCTTCTTCATCTTTCCTTTTCGATGATCAAGGGGAGTCCACAAAAATCCCAACGCCTCTCAATGTGTCGAATCTGCGAACTCTGTCGCAAGTTAACGCGAGACTTTTCTGGGAATTGCTTTGGTTGACAAATGCTGCATTTCTTAACTAAAGGTGAGAGCATTGTCCTCAGTTACGCAAAAGTAATTGAACTACACAGTTGGTTCTATTTGCAGATGCCCCACTGCATGTTTTAGAATAATTTTCTTCAGAAGCAAATATAGGTAAAACTAAAAAAAACCTCCAATGCTAGCTAGCTAGCTAGCTAGTTAGCTTGTTGACTTGACTTCATTCAGTAATAGTAGTTCCAGTGTTGGTTAGGTTGAAAAAAAAAATCATTATTTTATATATCATCATCTTCAATGGAAGGTGTAAGTCTGCTTTAGCTCCACAGACATAATAAACTAAGTGATCAGGTCAGATCAGCATTCCTCATTCAATGCATGAATGTCATAAACATGCAGAATTCTTCAAGTAGCAACAGCTACAAAAGAATACTAAATAAGATTGTGAAAGTCTTTGAAAATATACGTTTTAAAATATTGCAATTAATATTTGGATGTAAAAATAGTAACAGGCTTTAGGCAAGGAGGGAAGTATTTATTCAAATGAGTGAAGTCTGTGTAATTATCATTTTTCTAATTCATTAAATAACATGTTTTCTGACCCACAGCATGGCCATCCCTATAGCCATCTTGGACTGCGATCTTCTCTTACATGGTCGAGGCCACAAAACTCTGGATCGCTTTGATCTGGACTCCGTCTCAGACAACACCCTCCTCACACAGTTTGGTTTCCCCAGAGACTTTATCTTGTATCTGGTGGAGCTACTCAGAGAGGCGAGTATACCCACGTTCTCAGTTTCTAGTTCAGTTTGACTGTCTTTCTGATATCTACATACACTCTCAGGCTCTCTGCAGGCGAACCCAGCGGTCCAGAGCCATCAGTCCTGAGGTCCAGGTGTTGGCTGCGTTGGGCTTCTACACATCTGGCTCCTTCCAGACGTCCATGGGGGATACGATAGGGATCAGTCAGGCGTCCATGTCCAGATGTGTGTCCAATGTGACCAGAGTGCTGGTGGAGAAAGCGCCCCAGTTCATTACCTTCAACGGGTGTGATATCCATGATGCTTTGCAGCTTTATGATGTGACTTTTGTCTTTTTATCATGCAGGGATTGTGAAAAAGTAGCAGGAAATATTGACCTCAAGAGGTGTTTAAATAAGAATCAAAAACAGCTTGTTAAGGATTCACTTGTGCATAATTAGGAAGTCCCAGGAATAGCACATTCCTGGGACTTCCTAATTAGCTATAGCTAATAAAAAATACTTCATTCTATGTGTGTTCTGCAATTTCTAATGAGAAAAAAGCATGCATTAGGCTTCATTAGTTTTGTACCTAACAGCAATCATAATGCTCTTCAAACAGAGATCCCTCCAGCAGACAGCAGTCGTTCCAGGAATTTCAGAGGGTGGCGGGATTTCCAGGAATTCTTGGGGTGCTGGACTGTGTTCAGGTTAGTTATATTACACTGCATGAACAGTTGATGATCAGTTTCCACACAAGGCAACTGATTTTCTTCATCTTCTCTACTCTTCGCCTCCAGGTTGCCATCAAAGCTCCAAACAGCGAAGACTCGTCGTATGTGAATAAAAAGGGCTTCCACTCTGTGGCCTGTCAGTTGGTTTGTGACGCTCGAGGATTGTTACTCAGCGCGGAGACGCACTGGCCAGGCGGGCTCCAAGACACCGTTGTTCTGGAACGATCTGCTCTGTACAAACAGCTGCAGGACACGGAGGAGGGCTGGCTGCTGGGTGAGAAGCGCGTTTGGCATCATTATTGGATTTAAATGTCAGTTTGTGGCATAGAGGTTACAGGTTTTGTGCTTCCTAAGGTGACGGTCGCTACCCTTTAAGGAAGTGGTTGATGACCCCGGTGGACTGCCCAGAATCCCCTGCGGAATTCCGGTACAATCTGGCCCATACAGCGACTCATGAGATCGTGGATAGAACCTTCAGAGCCATCCAGACCAGATTCAGATGTTTAGACGGCACTAAAGGATACCTGCAGGTATTCTATTCGACTGATAAATTAGCATTATTTTTGACCAATTATGTGTGTGATCCAATCAAGAATTCTCAGTAAATATTAGCATCATCATCAGCAATCATCCATCCATTATATATACACACTATCGATATATTACAGTAACGGGGGGGGGGGGGGGGGTCTAACCCAGCTGACTTAGTGTGAAGGCAGGGGTAACAGTCTATCTTAAAGAAAATATTAGAAGTTTTACTGATATATATGTATGGAATCACTACATATTTTTAGGATTTTTTTTAGGAAGATTTTTACTCATTTTTTGAAAATATTTACAAGAATTTTCTTGCTACATTTGGAGGATTTGTTTATTTTTTTAAATAAACCTTTTAAGGGAATTTTTTTAAGGAATTGTTGGAATTTTTTTCAAGGTTTTGCAAATTTTCAGAAATTTGGGGAAATTTTTTTTTGCTAAATTTTTGGATTTTTTTTCAGACAAGGAAGCGATATTTTTTGGTGCCTGTAAATGAGGACAAAAGGAGGGTTAAGTGCAATTAATATGTGTAATAATCATGTGTAGAGCAGGTCTCCAACCACAAACTCTTTCTACACTGCATTTGTTTTTTAGCCTGTGTGTACTATTGCCTTATATTGTTTGTTTTTAGTGCTGCTATACGGACCTTTTCTATTCTAACCTTTCCTTGTTAAAAACAGCAAATACTCTGGGTTTGTGACAGTAAAGTGAACAACGGGTACCTGCTGAGCCCTGTTGTCTCGCCTGTGTGCAGTATTCTCCAGAGAGGAGTTCGTCCATCCTGCTGGCCTGCTGCGTCCTCCACAACGCCTCGCTGCAGTCCGGATTAGATGCCTGGACTCTGGAGAGGACGGAGCCTCTGGAGCAGCCCAGCGGCCTCAAACAGAGACCGGAGGACCGCGACAGCCAGGCAGAGGACCTCCGAAAACAGCTCATACGCAAACATTTCAGCTGAGGTTACATCGGCGCCAAAGGAAGCGAGACTTTTCAAGACCGGGACCAGAAAGCACGCAGACACTGTGTTGCTGATGCAGTTTTTTAATATTTTGCTGGTTTCTACTCTACTGACTATACTAAGATAACATACTTGTATATGGAGGAACATGCAGGACGCTATACACCAAACCAAGACGACGACATGTCAAGACACATTTCAAATAACTCAACTACCCAGAAAGTGCGCGATTATTCTCTCAGGACATTCAATTTCTAATGGAGAGGTTGGAATAAACGAGCACCTTCTGGGTGTTTTACAGCGATTCAAACTGTGTGCAGCTGCTGTGTCATCCAGGTTTCTTTACAAGTGGAAAAATAAAAATAAAATAAAAAAATCACCCTCAATCCCCCCCCTTTTTTTTCCCCCTCTTATCCTCCCCAGAAATCCACTGCTTTCCCCGCCTTTTCCCCATTAGATTCCACAGGTTAAAATCTTGGACTATGTCACACAAAAAAAAAAAAAACAAGGCCCTTATTTACAACAACTGCACATTAAGTTGTCATTATTTATGTACACCGGTGTGTTCAGACTGTTGTGGGTGAAGAGAATGACAGGATGTTTGCAGTCACATGATTTTTTTTTTGTGTAAAATGAAAGAAAAAAGAGAAACATGTAAAATGAAACTGATACAAACAAGTAAGAAAAGCAGATGACCTGTGATAACTGTCACATCAAGATTTTGGAGGTTTTTTTTGGAGTCCGTTTTAGTAGCTTGAAGGAATATCATGACATGGAAAAAGTTTTTCTTGGGAGCACTGCTGTTTCTATTAGAATAGTGGTAAAGAAATACAGACTTTTTAATCAAATTGTGGAACTAGTGGTATTTCACTTCCTGGAATGTATTAGTCCCCTGATTGGCTTCATCAATATATACACACTTTCTACAAAACAGGAATAAATACAACATACACTGCTGCCGCATGAGGACGTTTAGAACACTGTTGATACGCTTCATCATACATTTATTTATTTTTTTGAGCCAAGAAACATCATCTTAAGGGTGTTTTTTATCGTTCGATTGCACAAAGTGAAGACGTTTTTAAATCCCGAAGGGACAAAATAAAGAGATTTTCATGCGGCAGCAGTGAAACATAAACACTGTATTACAGTTAAAAGACACAAACGGATCATGTCAAAGCTTTACACTCGATGAATGAGCATGCGAATGACACGCCATCACGTAAAGCTGCACATCATCCTAATTGCCGATACACAACATACAATTCCTTTTCCTGTTTTTTTTTTGCATAAAATAAATATGCTCTTTTTTGATGCTCAGAATATATTACAAGGTATATTTTTGTTTTTTTGAAACATTATTTTAAAAAAAAAACAGACAATAAGATAAACTAACTTTAAAACTTTATTTTTTTGTTGCATAAATTAAATATGCTCTTTTTTTCGATGCTGCAAATATATTACATATACAATTTATATTTCCATAAAAATACTTTTATGCCATGTTTCCCAACCTCCTTATGGTCCCTAGGTATGAAAATATGGTCCGCCCCACAGAAACAAAGCAGAATTTTGGTCAGAAGTGGAAGTGAAAAACTAGTTTTAACTTCAGAGACGGATTGAAAAAGTTGAAAAATAACATGTCTGGTTGGAAAAGTCAGACAAAAAGATTCTGCTAGGAGCGCATTTAATTGACAGATCTTCGTCAGGCGACTGCGGTGTCTCCAAACATAAACAAGTATGTGAAATAAAAGGTCTCGCACTGATAAATCCTCAACATTCATCCAATTTCCGATGACAAACGGGCAAAATGTCCCTTAGAAGGTCTCAGAAGACTGAGGCCAGACCTGATTTAAACAGACAGAGGAACATTTCCAGGTCTTCGAGCAACTTGAAGGCACTTTTAAAATGGCACAGTTTCCTTTTAAAATCATTTTCAAAACACCAGCATGTCTAGTTAGCAATACTAGCATGTTGTGCTCACATTTCAGTCAATTATCAAGCAAAAATGCCAATTCTTTTCTGGGCCCTGCTCCTCAAATGTAGGGATTTGCTACTTTTCTTCATCTTTCAGTCATTGGTGGGGCAATTTTTCACTCTTTTCTATGACAATACTGATGACCAAGATGAGTTAGTTGCAGCCCTTTGTTAATATATGTGATGGATTAAAAAATAAAGCACTGATCCAATGTAGAGCACCCAAAGCGCCTTGGAAGTAAAATACAAGCGCTGCATGCTAAAACTAGAATCCCACAGTGGAGGTCTATTAAGTTTCCATATTATACATTTAGGTCCTTGACCTCTTAACCCTCCTGTTGTCCTCATTTACAGGCGCCAAAAAAATATGGTTTCATTGTCCCCAAATTTCTGAAAATTTGCAAAACCTTCAGGAAGAAAATTCCAATAATTCCTTAAAAGTTTTATTTTTTAAAAAATCCCCCAAATGTGGCAAGAAAATTCTTATGAATATTTTCAAAAAATTTGTAAAAATCTTTAAAAAAAATCCTAAAAATATCTAAAGTGATTTTTATATAAATCAGTAAAACTTGTAATATTTTCTTTAAGAACATCCACATAAAAATCAACCAAAATACAGCGAATTTCGCTGGATTTTGGTTGATTTTTTTGTGGATGTTCTTAAAGAAACATTTTTAACATTTTTTTTCCCCCACTAAAAAATGTTCAAAGATTTCCCAAACATGTTGAAAATGTGGACATCGGAAATTTCACTGGGAAAATCTACATTTTTTCCCACATTTTCAAATTTTAAAACGGGTCAGTTTTGACCTGCAGGACAACAGGAGGGTTAAAGGTGTCGAACATTTCCCATAATGCTCCTCAGCTGCTGTGTTTGCTTTTTTGCCTGTTCTAACATAAGACTATTCTGTACACATGAGCATCATTTAAGAAGTTCATATCCGTCTGTTGTCTGAGTAACTGTCTGATCTAAGGAATTATTTTATTAAAATACATCAAATCTGTAAATTCTCACATTTCATTTAGAGCTTCTTTGATTAAGGTTTAATTTAGGCTACTATGTTTGCTTTAAATTGAGTCACATGACTTAGAAACTAAAGATTGAACAAGTTTGCTTCATGATAAGTTGGATATTTTAAATGATACCAGCTTTTTTAGTGCAGAAAAATTAAAAATTCCAACAAGGAGGTCCATTTAAAACCGATATTCAAGTATAACAGCGAAGTACAAGCAGGATACCACATGAGGAGGTTGGGAGGACCGCAGAGTCTCAAAGCTCATTAGAAGGGATGATGATGGATGGAGATAGGAGAGATGTAGACGCAGGTTTAGCTGGATATGAAGTTGGCTGATTTGAGCAATCCGGAGCATTTCAGGGCTTTTTAGGGGTGAGAAGTCATGTGAGGAGGGGTCAGGCTGTGTCAGAAAAACTCTGACACTCCGTCTGGTTTTGTTTGTCTAAAGAGAAGCAGAAAGACAGTGAATGTTTGCCATGTAGCGTGTGAATACGACAGCATGAAGGGAGTGAGTGTGTACCTCTGGTCTGATTTGGGCCCACTGGTCTGGTTGCTGTGGGCGTCAGCTGTGTAGCGGCTCGTCTGGATGTGAGAGTGTCCCTCTGATTGTAGCCTCTCCCCTTCTGAAGGTGTTAAACTCTCCTCCAGTGGAGACCCTTCGCTGTAGAAGAGAAGGCTGCGGGAACGGACTGCAACACACAAGCAGGATAATGTTAATTCCTGTGTGATTTGGACTGGAATGATTTGATATTTTAAACAAAACCCTTGAAATATCTGTGATATGCACATTAACGCTAGCCTAGCCCTGCTAGACCCATTTTCTGACGGCACAAGGGTCTAGGCACGCTCGACAGAGAGGGAGGCGGGCTAAAAGGTTGTCTATCAAATCACTCTGCAGCAATTGGGTAGGTATACAACCAATCAGCGCAACGAATAGGCTCCTAGAGCCCCGGAAATCAGAGGATACGGTAGTTCGATGAAGCCTTATTTATACAGTCAATGGGTGAAGCTCACGTATATTACAGACATGTTAACAGAAAGATTATTCAGAGTCGGTGCTAATGGAGCTCAACGACTGTTGTCGTTTTTGTTGTTGACCCTGGCAGAGAATTAAATTCGTTGCCGTGGGTTGTCTAGCGCGGCTAGGCTAGTTGTTTCCGGTTGTTTCTGTCAGAATCGTCGCGCCTCTGTCCTCACTTAGTTACGCCCGCCTTCTGACTCTACACTTCATGGTGATTGGTCCGGCCAGTTTTAGGAGCATCCAACCTCGAGCCTTATGGAGGGTAACTAGACCCACCCTGGCAGAGAATTTAATTTCTTTTCCGTGGGTTGTCTTGCGCGGCTAGGCCACATTAACGCATGAAATCTTCAACACTGCAGCTGATTCCTTGTATTTTACTGCAGGTTGTTGTGAACATTTTAGCCTCTGGGTGCCACCAGTGAAGCTTTAGACGATAACTTATAATCTTGCCATTTTTCTCCCCAGACAGTTGCAAAGAAATGCGGTCAATTTTAGACTGTTAGAGTCCATCAAACCTTTTCCTTCACCACTCAGAGGATGGTTGCTGGTAGTTTAATGTCTGGTTTCAGGAGGGCTTCCCCAGGGGTGTGTGGTTACAGGAAGTGAATTTATAGGAAAGTAGAATGCAGCGAGGAATCAAAGTCTAGACTTGTGTCCACTGTCTAAACTAGATTTGATAAAAATACTTTTGAGATCGACTGAGTTGTAAAAATATTAGGTTTCAGTACAAGTTTCCTTTCTAAAATGTGACGTCTCCTTGGTCATACACATTAAACATTTTTCTCGACCTACCCTGACTGGTGGCGTAGAGGTCCGCTGACGGAGAAGGATTTGAGGATGGGGAGGCGTGAGAGGAAGAGGCGGAGGTGTGAGTGAGCAAGGAGAGCGGGGAGAAGCAGGGGGAGAAGGAGCCCAACACCAGGACAAAACACAGGGCCACCATCTGCAAAGAGAGACAACAAAACACTCCGGTTGATACAGAATCATACAGAATGCTGCTCAGTGCTCTGATTTCTTCTTCCAGTTCTTGCAGCTTGTTGTTTGTAATGCTCATGAGGCACTGTGCTGGTGTAGAAGTTTGTAATCCTCCTTTATGCAGACAGCTTGAAGAGAAGCTTAAGGAATCTGGATGAACTGAATGCATCTCAAAGCTGTTTTGCTCCTACAGCGAGCAGAAGAAAACTGATGAATTTAATCTTTTCCCAGCTAAACATTGCTCAGTTGACAAGAATTTCATTTTGAATTCTAGTACAGAAAGTTTCAATACATAAACTACTGCTCAAAAGTTTGGGTTCACTTAGAAATGTCCTTATTTTTGAAAGAAAAGCTTTTTTTTTCCCAATGAAGATACCATACCTTGATTGGATCAAGACAATAGAGAATGTATCTGCGACTGTTAGACAGCGTTTCCTCTTTTTTGTCGCATTTAGTAAAAAAAAAAAAATAAAAAAAAAAAGTCACTGAGATAACAACTATTATATATCCACATGTATATATTTTACCATGAGGCAGGTTCCTGTTTGAGTTGAGGCCATTTTACAAGAACGAGGGACGACTTTCCCCGAAATCAGCGACTGAAACTTCTGGAGTTGCTGTAGGAGGGACCTGGAGAGAGAAACGGAGCAAAAGTAGATAAAACCGTGAATAGAGAGACAGGTAGTGCCTTAATTCCTGTTACATTACTATATTTGAATGTTGTCTTGCAGATGATCAAGTTTGGGATGCTTTCAGAGCTTTTGTTGGAAGGCTGATGATTTGCGTCCATCCACAGAGCATTCAGGAATTTGCCCTAGTTAATGAATGTTTGTGCCCATATCGTGCACACACATGGCTAAACCCTCCACCCACCACTAAGTACAGACATGCAGTTTATATTTCACCTAAAATCGACTTTGTCCCGCTGCAGCATTATCGGGTTTATCGTACTTCAAAGTAGACTGGAACCACCTGATTTACTGGTGCACTGACAGACAGCCAAAGCAAGCAAAGACTACAGGGGAGCCGAGTAGCAGAAACCACTAGAAAGCAGCACATCAGTGGGATCTGGAGAGCAGGGTTCTGATGGTATGCGCCGTCAGCGGCTGTAAGGACACAATCCAACCACTAAGTGGAGACAGAGAACCAGTTTCGTCCAAACACACTTTGAACCTGTGCTCAGAACGTCTGTAAAGCATTTGATAAGTAAGAAAATAAACCAAACAAGAAGCTGGTTGACCCATTAGTCAGATTCTCAGGCGGTTAAAGGAGTCAGTCAATCGCTACATCTGTTGTTTCAGATTTCCACACTGAAATCTGTGCCATGCTGCTGAATGTATCCAAGAGCCTGCCAGCTATAATAAACTCATATGGGATGATACTGACCAGCATCACTCACATGAGTCTTTGATGTAAAACCGCAGTGATTTACAGCTGAAGTTATTGCTGCTTAAAATACACAGCAGTCACAAAATAAATGTCACGCTGGTTGTCTGAGTGAGTGGACAGTGGAAAGGTTTTAATTAATGGATGAAATGTACATGAAATTGTGCTTGGAGCTAAGTGCTGTTTATTCTGGCTGGAGCTAGGCTAGCAGTTAGTCTTCGTGCTATTCTGAATCTGCCCGTCGACACACACATGAATTCATCACATTTTTTGAAGACAAACCTAACACAAAATTGAATAAAAGTTGAGATTATTTTTGTACAGCTAATTAACTCGCAGCACTGACCCAGTTTTGTGTGAACCAGACTCTGCGCGGAGAACAAAATGACCACTAATAACTGCATTTGAGGCATTCTTAGGAACTACAGGCTTAAATTTAGTCATTTCGTTTCTAGCCTTTTTTTAGACCCCGCACACACTCTGAACGTGCTGACTCATGTTTCCCAGTTTATGCCAACTCATTGTTCCTCCGTGTGGTGGTTTTAACATATTCATCGGTGTGTGTGTGTGTGTGTGTGTGGTGGGAAGGGAGGGGGCTGCCTTCCATGATGAAAGCTACAGTTAACTCGCCACTTTAATGACAGACCGAGGCTGCCACAGACAGACAGAGACAGACCCCCCTCCTCACCCGTCATCCCTCCACACCCACCCACCCACCCATCTAACCACCCACTCTGGGATAATAGCAGATTGGTTTCATATTGTTATAATAAAAGAGGAGAAAACTGCAGCTCGGTGAGTCGACCCTTTGCTTATAGAGGAAATCCAGCTTAGGTTTCTCAGTGGAGTGCTCATGAACTTCACATGCAGTAATAATAAGTCTTGAATCGGACTTTTTAACAATTATGCTGCTAATAATCTTCATTTTACTCGGACACAGCTGAGCAGCATGTACCAGGTTTACCAGGTGCTTCTAGTGATGATAATCCAAACATGATTGCATGAAGAGTGAGTGTGCGATTAGTGTTTGAAGTGAGCTGCTTCAGGCTGTGTGTCTGTTTCTAGAAGCCTCACCTGTTGGCAGTCTCCAGGTTTTCTACTTTCCTCCACAGGTCGCTGTTTTCTGACGTGTAACTCTCCACCCTGAAACAGACGCAGATTCTCCTTAATCTGTCCATTGACTCATCAGAAGCAGTATTTCTAATGAAGGCCAAAGTATCAAGAAATGACACAAACCACTGAGCATCAACGAGACAATTCCTCCCGCAACAAAAAACAAACTAGATGGAGAGGTAGCGCATTGCCAAAGGAAGAATCTCGTGAATGTTGGTGTGGATCGGCTTCACTCACATTTAAAATGGTGATATAATGAATTGGTGTTGGTGGAGGGCTGTTTGTTGATGCAAATTTGGGCCGCTGCAGCTCTACCTGAACTAAACAGGGTATGGCGCGCACGCAGCTTTGTCCTTGGAATTATATTATTTCAGTTTATTCTGTCCTCTCATGTCACTTTCTGAAGCAAAAAAAATTAAAGTTGTGCATCATCATAAAACCCATAGAACATAAAGGCCAAGCAGTACTGCACCGAAAAAACTCAAAATCTTACCAAGTCTGTTTCTTATTTTTTGTCAAAATGTCTCATCCCACTTGTTTTAAGAGAATTTCACTTATTGAAAGGCATTTCAGCAAAACGGAGGGACTTGTTTTAAGACAATGCATCTTAAATATCTTGTTAAATCAAACAATCTTGAAATTATCTTGTTTTCACCCTCCTGCGGGTCAAATTGAAATTTTACTTTTAAAAATGCAGTTAAAAATAAAAAAATCACAGTGAAAACTTCCACATTTTCAACATTTTTTGGTCAGAAAAAAGGAACGTTTAAAAAAACGTGTAAGCTAATATACCATTTAAATTCCCAGAGGATCATAATTTAAATCAAATATACACAAAAGATGAGACATCCTCTGCTTTCTTCTCCTCACCCCCTTTCTCTCTCGTCTCCCTGTCCGTCATCTCCTACTAATCCTATTGATCTCTATTATCAAAACTTAACATCTAGCTAATCCCTTTCCTTCATAATCCTGCTCCATCTCCTCTTATGTTTGAATGTGCCTCATTCATCCATATTCCTTTCAGCAAGGCGTCCTGCTGTTTTCTTTCAGAGGGATCATCCAATAATCCTGTCCTTACGTCAAAAGAAGAAACACAAAAGATGATATAAAGAGAAAGATGTCTGTTTCTACACATCTCCTCTTATCTTTGATTCGCTTTAAAAATACTGCACTTGGACACAGCTCTTACTTCAATCTCACCTCTCTCCATTTGTCCCCGTCAGGAGAGTAAGTGAATTTGGCCCATGCGTTCTGCAGGTTATTGGAGTTCCGCCATAGCAAAGAACAGCCATAATAAAGCACAGATGAGAGGCAAGACGTTTCTGCTAACTTTTGCTGTTGTTTAATGAATTAGAACACGCCGACGGGAGAGTAGTGCTGCTGAAATACATGCTGTAGGTGGTAAACGTTGATCAGGCCTGACCTCACAGCGACTCGCCTCCAGTTTAACCCTCGTCTGTTACCACACTCCGCTCCGAAGCAACTGGGGAAACCTCTAAATATAAAAAAAAAAAAAAAAGGAAGAAGACTGGCTCCTAACTGAACTGCTGCTGCCAAACTCACTTCAACATTACACAACACTATACTTTCTCTCTTTGGTCAGCTGAATTTTGTTTTTTTCAAGCGCAAAAACAGCATAAAAAGGCCAATGGTTGGAGACATCTCAGGGAAAACTTTAATAGCAAACATCGCTGCCTGCTGGACTCAAGTCAACACTCATAAATACATTGTTAGGTCAGAGAAGTTCATTTCAGAGATACTGCTGTGCAGGACTGGTACTAAAAGATCTCGATGTGTGTGTACAAGATGGCTCATTTTACAGCTCTGGATGCTCTTTTTGACTGCAGATATATTACTAAGACGATGGAAGGAATGAGGAAAGAAAGGGTTTGGAAGAACACAAAATGAAAGAAGTAAACAAAAGGGAATGGAAATGAATTAGAAAAAAGATATTTTCCAAGCCTTACTTTTTCTCCAGACATTCCACATATTCTTTTTTCTTTCTCCGACTCTCCTGAGCTGAGATCTGCATACAAAAACACACAAACAAACATGCTTATTAAAATGTTTTTGACTGTCAGCGCATATTTGGAGTCACCGATTCTGGAAAGTAGCTCAAGATTTAAAAAGGTGCAGCATTCACCTTGTTCTTAATCTTCCGCCGGACTCTCTTCAGTGCCTTCTCTTCACTTTTCGTGAGCGGAAGTTTGTTAGGGACTGGGTAACCCTCTGCAACCAGGGTCCTCTTCTCTTCTTCTGTCAACATAAGGGGTCCTGAACCCTGTAGTTTCTGTACAAAGACACGAGCACTTCATCAATGAATAATAATCAGAAATAGGTACGAGAACAACGATGTAGACCGTGGTTTCAAAGCAGAGCAGCTGTATTATTACTAAATTGAAAAAATTGCTGACCTACAACGATTCTGTTTAAACATTTCCATTATGGCTTCAGCACCAAAGTCTTGCATTCGGCACAAATGTTGAGAGAAAAGCTGCTGAATCAGACAGACAATGGTCAGACTCTGAATCATCAGACGTTCATTAAGTAGGCCCCATTTTATCAGCAAATTATAGGACTGATTAAACCCCAAGATGGAGGATTTATAGACCAGAATTCCAACTAAGCAGTTTGTAAAATCACCAAAGTAGAGAAGAGAACAAAGCGACAAAGAGCACATCATACAATTTAACACAATCTACTAAAGTGTATCGTATTTTCAAGCACTACATTATCCACATCATCTTTCTGATCACCTGTAATTTCACTGTTTTCCTTGATACTATCTGCACTTAAAGAATAGTTAGGCCTTCACACATGGATAGTTACAAAAGACATGTAATTTATATAGCACTTTTTAAGCTTGAACATGTTGTATTTTCCATGTATGCACCTCTGGAGAACATACAAAGTTGAACCCTCCTAATGTCTCTCCTCGACCTAAATTTGAAGCTAAATAAATTTCAGTAATTTAAATTCAGCTCATCAGGCTGAAGTATGAGTTGCAACTGTTGGAAAAACAACTGTTTGCGTTTTAAAGGATTACCTTCAGCCTATACAGCTTACTTTCAAACTATTTCTTGACACAGTTTACTGAATCTGATTATTTACAGAGCCTAAAATTGCTTCTGACAGAAAATTGGTGTATACTAACCTATAAATTTAATACGCCACATGTGTTAGAGAAAGAAAAAGAGTGGAGAGGGGGAGCGGAAAGACAGATGTTCTTCAACTCACATGTGGCGCAGTGAGGAGAGGTGAGGAGGAGATGGCTGAAGAGGAGGAGGAGGAGGAGGAGGAAGAGGCGCGACCTCCCGGTCTCTGTTGTGGCTGTGGGGACGACGGTGGCAGGGGGAGGTGGGGGGAGGAGGGTGGGAGGGAGCCGTCGCTGTCGCCGTGGTTACTGCTGGGAGGAGTGGGCGGGAGCTGGAGGGCATCGTCTAGAAGAGAGGAAAGCGTTGAACGAGCGCTGCCAATTTCAGCTGCCGAGTGTCAACAAAACTCCACAGAAAACACTATTTATTAGTTTGAAAACATTTTGGTACAAGAGAAGAGTTTTGCTGCTGTAAAAAAAAAAAAAAAAAAAAACAGAAAATAGGGTAGTTTAAAACTGACTGATTGATCCGGAGATCTTTGTATTGCTGTGATTACTCTGGAAGACAGCGGCAGAAACACAGAAAATGCCTCTCAGTGAGAGAAGTCAACAAACTCCGGTCACATTTTCAGAGTTGTTCTGAGTTGAATTGTTTGCAGTCTCTGGACTCTGTATCATGGTGCCTTAAGGTTCATCACGGGTTGCAGAGCCCTCACTCACCACTGCAGCTTAGATGATCGAGTTGAATGGCCCTCTGTAACGACTCGCCGTCTTATCCACTGGTACACTTTTTTTTGGGTGCGTTTGTGTTGAACTGAACTGTGATACTGCTGCGGCAAGTGTGTGTGTTTGTGCATCTGTGTGTGTTGGGTTGTGTACCGCTGGGCAGGCTGAGGTACTGTCCAATCTCTCTGGGTTCATCTTTTACAGCTACTGGCTTCGCTTCATCTTGACAGCGCTCCTACAGCAACAAAAACACATCGACAACGGTGAACATCAACGGCAACATCATTCGTTGTGGTTCGTTTTCAGACAGACCAGATAAATGCTAACCGTGTGTTTCCATGGTGATCCTCTGTGCGGTGGGGCGGGGCTTAATATGAGAGGCGGGCCTTCCAGAGGCTGAGGATCTAACCTCTGACCCACATCAGGCTCCTCCTGTTTCACCAAGATGGCCGACAGGTCCTGACTGAAGCTCCACTCGAACTCTACAAAAAAAAAAGACAATACCAGACAATAAGCTAACAAATTTGTTCTGCTCCAAAGCAACTGTAGTGTTTTATTTACCCTTGTTGAGTCACTTTATCCGATTTACCTAAAAGAGTAGACCATCTTTTCAAATGAAGCTACTTGAGCAATTCTACTTAACAGTTTGTCCACTTTTTATCAAAAAATTGGCAGAACCGCATCATGCATTTTTGGATTTTATGAAATGGTTGAAACTACATACAGCATTCACGACAATGATCAAGCCCAAATTTGAGCCCTGAGAAGATCCTTTACAAAAAGCAAAAAAAAAAAAAAAAAAAAAAAAAGAAAAGAAAGTTCACCAGATTCCTCCCCAGGCAGGCTTTGCTGTAGGTCTGCCAATGGGAAGTAACTGGTAGCTTATAAATCACACTTTGAAAGAGCTTCCCCAAAATATTTGAGCGCTTCCTGACAAGGCTGGTTATTACAGACTGCTGGACAACGTCGCTCTGGCAACTGTGGTGCATAATTTGTCTCCAGCGAGTGTGTGTATACCCTGAAATAAAAGACGGGCTGAACCGGCAACTCGTCTTCATTATCCTTCCTGAGAAAAGGAGCAGTTGCCGCCTTTAAACACTGCAGAAAATACGCATAATCGAGCCATCCGACGAAGAGGGGAGAGTACAATTTTAAAGGAGGGTCACCAAAACACATTGTGGGTATATTTCTAAGAGTATCTCACAGGTACTTGACTGTTTAGTCTACTTTCAACTGCAGGAAGTATTTTTAGGGACCTGCAGGGCTGCAGAAAAGCTACCAACCAGTACTCCTGGTATCCTACTGGGATAGAAACCTTCTGGATGGATCTCTGAAAAGCTAAAACTGACAAGGACTGATGTTAACTGCTGAACGAGAAGCAAACTGTAGTGAGTTGAGACAGTCTGCAATGAGCCCATAAAACGGTGTCAAAGTTGTATATTTCTTTCATTTTTTTAAAAAATCATTTACTCATTGAGTCAATAAGAGCTTCCATTAAGGCATCAGTGTCATGCCGACTTTTTATGAATGCTTTTACCATGAGATGAGAGCATCCTTTAGGTTTCTGAGGCTGTTCAGATTTTTAATTATAAATTTAAGGGACTTCTATTGTCAAGGATGTGATAAGATGACAACAATTATTCACTGGAAGGAGGATGGTGCAATCATTCAGCAGATTAATTAGCTTTTTTTTAAATTTTGTTTTTAGACTCAAATCATCCTTCGAAAACCAGATTAAATCATCCCGCTGGTACGTAAAGAGACCGAGAGCTGCTTATATCATTTTAAAATCTTTATATTTTGGTCTGAGTGCTGTTAATCCCACACAGCACGGTAACCCCACTGAGAATAACTTACAAAACCTCCTCTGACATTATAAAACATTATTTTTCTATTTTCAAGAGGGTCTGAGGAAAATCGATTGGCAAGAGAGCATCATGTCCATGAAACACGATAACCAAGTCAGCTGGATATAAAACCTGGATCAGCCGTTTTAAGGCCGTGCTCCAGATTTGGTTGTTTCCAGATTTTCCTAAGCAGACTATGGCTGCAATTAACAGTGTTACATAATCTAAAATAAAACAACTAGCTGGCCTTTCTCTTTCTTAACTCCGAGCTTTCCATTAGGTTTCTCATTAAGACGCTTTAAAGGAGTATTCCATTAATTTCTCCATGGGAAGCATTACTCAGCCTGTAAAGAAAGGCACACATTGTCTTCTGCTGAACAAAGCTCTGGTTAGATTTGAGACTTTGAATTCAAAGCAGAAAGCCTGTGGTAAAAACTGAGGATGCACAGTTTGAAAAATGTGGGAGACTTGTATGATTCACAGTTTTTGACTCGCATTGTGGGTTAAAGTTAAGGAGTCGCTGCTGCTTCAGATGTGAAAATTCTGCCTGTTCTTCTGCATGATTATATCAAATGGAAATTATGTAGGTATTCGCAACCTTTGGTCAGAGATAATAATGATGGACAAACCAGTGGGTCTAGCACAGTTGGTGGTTTGCTGCATGTGCTTTGAATTCAGGCCCTTTAAAGGCGAGCTGCTCCAAAGGAATCTCATTAGGCAAAAAGTCACACATAAAAGTTTCTTAACTTTACCTTTAAAAGTGAAACCATGACTTAACTTTTCAAAAGTTAGATGTTAAGTAAAAGGTAACTGCGGGCGGAGACGGTGGAGCGAGTGCGTTTCATCAAGTCAGCATCAAGACGAGAGCTTTGATGTTTATCACAAAACACACAACCAAAAAGCTCCCATGGTGAAAGAGAGGAGCTGCTGCTGCTGTGTGTGTGAGGAGTGAACATCACATTAATCACCTCCTGGTCTCCTAGCAACATTCTGCTGGTAAAACGCTCTGAAGTTTACAAGCCGTGTGTGTGTTGGGTGGAAGCAGAGGGGGGTGGAGGTGTGTCTGTCAGGGAGCTGGTAGCTTGTCTCGTTATCCTGTCCGTCACTGCAGCAGAGATCAGCGCAGACAGAATCCATCCCAAAAACAAGCCCTTGTGACTTCTTTCTCTGCTGTCCAAGGACGACCAATAAGTCAATGGTTAGGGTCAATATCAGAAAACAAACTGTCTTTGAGATGAGTGCTGGAGCTGATGGAGTCATTTCTTATTAACAGCTGCACTGATGCCATATCTATTTTCTGTTGTTCATTTTAACCCAACAGTACAAATATGTTGGGCCTATGGTGATCTGTCCATTAGCCAAATGGGTGAAGATTAAAGTGGAACTGAAGTGCAACAGAGGAAAGATCTTATTGTTGTCAAATCTCACTTTTTATGGTGCATATTTCACCTAAGTTGCTACATCAGCAGGTATATGAAGATGCAGTGAGCTGGGCTGCTATGAGTCAGTGGCAATGTCAGTGTTGTCACAATCGCAGATTTCCTCCCAGAGTTGAGCAAGCCGCAGTCCAAGGCTGCAACTAACAATTACTGCTCTTGCGTTAACTCATTTAATGCGCGATTATTTTCTCAGATAAGTGATTAGATTAGGTTTTATCAACGCCCTTTGGAGAAACTTGTCTTTGTGTTCACAGGAATCAAGTAGACATAGCAGCACACATCCCAACATGGATTGTTACACACACCAAGATATTACACATTTCCCGCATATAAGAGCCATAATCCCCCACCCACATTGATTCTTGATTATTCAGTCAATCGTTTGGGCTATTTTAAAACCCCAAAAGGACAGGTTCACATGCTTTTAGAGAAAATCCTCACTAGAGAGAGTTCAGCATTTTCTGCTTGACTTTCAAATTCAAACAACTGCCTGATCGATTAATCGTTCAAGCTCTACTGCAAAAATAACAACACATTGCGCCAACTGTAGGGCTGGAAATAAACCGTATTATGCCCTTCACTTTTCCTTTTTGAGCTGTGGCAGGGGAGCTTTTGTCTCAGACCTCAAAACTTAACTTCATTTCAAATTCGGTAATGGAAACGGTTAGATGTACATCGCAGGAACATGTTACGTTTGCTTAGGGGACCTTTATTACGGTGGTTCCATGGTCTGGAGAGCACAGCTGAATCTAATAAAGTCATATGCATGTTTGATATAAACAAGCTAATGAGCACCATTTCATATTTTCATGGCAACCTCACTGGACAAACCTTACTGGCGCTTTGAGGACCCCACTGTTACCAAGCACTTCATCATGCATTTTGTTTTTTTGTGATTTAAAGCAAATCTTTCCTTCCATTTAGACTTGAACATGACGGCACATTCGTTACAGCTTGTTATTTCAAAGACATCATTCAAATGTCATCGATTAGCAGCGTGAAATGTTTTTGGAGAATCAATGCACACATCAAGGAAATTCAGTTTTAGGGTTGGGTCAACCATTCCCCCCCATTTCCTCCATCCTCTGTATCAGAAAGAGCCTCACAAGCCTCTCCTAATGAGGCCATACCCGCTGCTAGCCTGAGTCCTCGTTAAGCCCGCTGCCCTCGTTAAGCCAGGGCGTGATTGGAAGCCCTCTACCAACATTTTTAATGAAGACCAGAAGCTTTGAGCTGTGAGGGGATTCATGGGTATTCTGGCATTTTCATCAAAGAATAAGAACGGCACAGAAGCTGTCAGCATTGGAAAAGTAAAAAGAATAAAAGAGACCGATTATTTTCTGCAGTTGCACTAATTATCTCATTAGATATTTGTTGATCTTTGGTCTCGAAATCACCCAATAAATAATACTTTCATTGTTTTATGACTAGAAGTCCTACATAACTGCAAGTAAAATGAGCTATTTAACAAGGAAAAATTAAAACTGGATGTATAGTAGATAGATTTTCATGCCACATAGTAAGACTTAAATAAAAGCAAGCAACAAATAATTATTAAACTATGTGCAAGGGCTTTCAATAGTGTTCTATATTTTTGTAGTTCTTTCCAGTGGGGAAAAAAAAAAATGTAAAAGACACTGAATTAAAGTAATAACCGTAAAATGTGATGCTCTCTGCTCTGACTTTATGGATTTTCTTTGGATGTTGTTAATAAAAAAAAAAAAAAAAGTCTTCCTGTGTGGGTAAAATACTGTAAGGCCAGGTAAGAGATCCTGTGTTAATGACCAAAGGCCGCGGGCAGTCATCACAGGGGGTTAATGGAGGAGAGGTGGAGGCTGTGTTTGATCTCAGTGGGGCAGCAGTAGTATTAAAACATTAGATGGATCAGCGCAATAGGAGCTGCAGTAAAAGCACACAGCTTCTCTTTCACTGAATAAGAGCAACAACAACCACGAGGCTGAGAGAGAAAAACAAAAATCTTGCCGCAAGTTTCAATAATATAGGGTGCGAATGTGTGGGCAGTGCCATAAAACATCATATTTAAAACGGCCTTAGATGAGCTGGACACTCCTGCGACATCTTTATGAGATGTTCTGTCAGCGCTATGGAAGATTCACTGGGAAGTAGACCTTTAGTTGTTTGATTATTCAAAGACTTGTGACAAACTGGTGAAGCATGAGGTTATCTGCATCTGTGCTGTTACATTACTTCTTTTTATATTTATATTAAGCTCACATGGAGCAGTTTGCTAAATAAAGGTATGTTTCAATGAATTACTACAAAGTAACTTGCAAAAAAATTGTTTTCAAGCAAGTTCTAATTGATTTCTTGTTTTTTTTTGTGGAAAACATATTGAATTTCCATCTATGGTGTGCTGTGTTTGTTGTACTTGATGGTTATTTTTGAGCAAAATGGGTCCAAAAACAAGTTCACTGGGAATGATATTATTAAAATATGTACAGATGTGACCAATTTAAGAAGGAACCAACACGAAGTGGGCGAGTAAAGTCTCTATGGTAACTCTGCTGGAGGGAGGAACATTCTTCCATTTCAGTTCAACTGGGTTAAGATCTGTAAATATCAAGGTCATAGCTTGAGATCCACACAATTTTCATTCAGTCAGTTAGAGTGCTGATGCCCAATGCATATGGGAATTGTCATCCTGGAAGAGACCATTCCCATCAGAATGTTTCATCATAAGACAAAGATGATCATCCAGAACAACTTGATTTGCAGTGACTCTTCCCTCTAAAGCAGAGGTGTCAAACTCATTCCAGTTCAGAGGCCACATTCAGCCCAAACTGATCTCAAGTGGGCCGCAGCAGTAAAAATCACAGCATAATAACCTATAAATAACCACAACTTCAAATTTTTCCTTTGTTTTAGCGCAAAAAAAAAAAAAAATACATTCTGAAAATGTTAAATGGTCATTGTCTAGAAATTATTTTAATTTACAGCAAATGTCTTCTCTGTAATTTTTACACTTTACAAAGTCATCCCGCGGGCTGGATTGGACCCTCAGACGGGCCAGTTTTGACCCGCGGGCCGCATGTTTGACACCCCTGCTCTAAAGGGACAATTGGACCCAAACCTGGCAGCAAAATGCCCCCTGCATCATAACACAGCCACCAGATCCTGTTTATGTCAAATGAGGCAAACTTTACCTTTGACTGACTCATGATCAGAGCACCAACTGCTGTACACATCTTGTAATCCTGCCTAGACAGGGCCTTAAGGTGCTGTCAGTGTTCTTGTCAAACAAGACACACCAAGATCAGTGAATCCTTTCATTTAGAACAGACACGACACGGTATCTGAAAGGTCAAGAACTTCTACCATCCCTTGGTACCTAATTAACCAGACTCATCATGACAAACGAGCAGCTGCTCCTCCTGTCTCTCTGGATGTGGAGAAGGCCTGTGAAAGGCAGCGAGCTCAAGGATCCTTGGCAAGAGTGCTCTTCTGAAGTCTGCAGTGAGCTTCACCGCAGATTAGAGTTCAATACCGGGAACTGAGATAGCAGTATTTATGGCCAAATCTTTCCAGATCCTGCTGCCGTTTAGGAAAAATGCCTGCGAGATTCCAGGACTTTTTGTGCCTTTTCATTCACGTATCTTCTATATATATTAAAAGAAAGTTTCCATCGCTGAACTGCATTAATTAAAATCAAACAATTGTGGAACTGCATTCAAACATATTCTGTGACTTTTCAGATACAGCTGTCTCATCAAAATATTGTTGATATCAAGATGGCAGGAAATCCTCAGGAAGTGCCATAAAATATTTCTCAGGGTGTAAGCAAATCAGAGAATAAAACTATCCAGCAACTGTTCAACAAGTGGCTAAATCAGATACGCGGTTCATAACGGAGTGTAAAGTTGCACTCAACAGGCGTAACATCGCCCTAATCTTACAACTAACAGCCAGACAACACTCCTTAAACCATGACCTGTAGAAACGGCTGCATGCCTCCACTGCAAATAAAACTCTTTGGTCATTTTCTCCAATGTGCCCTTCACACAAATGTAATTTAATGATTATGACTGATGCAAATCCAGTTTCATTTGTTGGCTCCGGGGGAATAAAAGTGATATTTTACGGTATAATCTCAGGAAGTAATGAAATGTTCAACCCCGGTGGAGCCTTTATGACACTTTAAACTTCTACATGTAGCAGCAGCAAAGACAAACAAGTTATTGTAGTGCAAGAAAAGCACAACAGTATCATCACTACTTGTTTTGCGTGTGAGTCTAGAAAAGGTAAAGACAGAACCAAAAGCAATGTTAATTAACAGAACCTGAATCGGTCAAACTGTAGTACGCCGTTTCTCTTTTCAAAAAAAAATGTTGCCTTAAAATTGCCTACCTCAAAAGTGAAATAAAAAGTAGTATGAATATTTCTATAAGAACCCATATATGCATGGGCACACTGAGGTTGAAATGTAAAACGGCATAAAGCTAAAGTAAACATCCGAGTTCAAACTTTGGCTTTATGGAGCAGATGCGGGTTATAAAATGCATGCATGCAAACTTTCAAAATAAAAAAGGCTGGAAAAGATTCAGATCCATTTGATGTGTGTTTGTGTACCATATGTGAGCGTCGGCTGATAGTTACACAACTACAGACAGAGAATGAACAAGAAAAGCTGCAGAAAAAAAAACAAAAAAAAAAAAACTACCTTGAAATAAAGGCTGTCTCAGTGTTTTATTATTTAATGCTGATGTTTAGTGCCATAAGATGTCATTTTACCGTTTAGAATGTCCCGTTTGCTTTGGCATCAGTGCATATACATTCAAATCTAACTATATAAGCTAGGTTTGGACTGACTGGAGTGAATCTAATCCAACGCTGATTTATAAAAAATTTTATTGTCTCTGAAGAGGAAAATATTACACTAAGAAAAGTCTAGCTCACAGTGTTGCACAGAAAATAGGCATTTGCTAAAAATACACAAGCCAGAAAGTTGTTTTTTCATGTGAGCCATCTATTTTTTTGGTAAATGTGGCATTTTCTATGCAGGTAATGTGATATTTATATCATTAAAATGGGTTTAATTGGATTAAGGGGGACAGAGAAGCAGAATGATAGAAAGCAGGAGTCACAGAGAGAAAGAGAGAGAGAGAGATAACCTGACAGAGGAGAGAAAGAGTTTCCGCTGGCTTCGGCTAAAGCTGCAGACTTAAAACCATATGCTTGTCATAGTGTTGTGTGGGTCTGTGTGTGTGTGTGTTAGGTGGGCAGGGCTTAGCTGGAGGAAAACTACTCAGACTGGGATCCTGCTGCTCAAACAGCAGGATCCCCGGGACAAACGGAGAACAGACGGCACACAGAGACAGACGGAGAGGGAGACAGGTACAGACAGATGGGTAGAGACAGACAGAGAGGATGACATGAGGAGATATTGAAAAGGATGAGTCAGTAAGAGAGAGAAAGATGGGCAAAGCAGGATCTGAAATGTACAGTATCTGTATGGTCCACTGCAGCAGAGATATACTCCTACAGGCACTGCTTACAGTCAATATAATGGACAGCAGATTATGCCAATCACAAATGATATATGACAGACAGTGGATGTAGCCAATCAGACTGCACGCTAAGTGTAATATCAGACAGGAAAAGTGAGCCAACCAGATAACCAGAGAGACAGCTAGCATGACAGGAACCAGACTAAACACCAGCAGCACAGTTCGTTGGCTCTGCGCATTGTTCAAATGAAGTATCCTACCAGACTCTTGGTCCATTTTGATTGACAGGGCAGGACTCTGGGGGGCGGAGTCTTCGCTCAGAGAGTAGCTGTGCTCTGCTTGAATATCTGCGAGATTAGAGGGATGGAAAATGTAACCGTGCTGGGTTCATCTCTCTATAGTAAAAAAGATTTGTTGGTGGATTACTGGTAGCAGCCAGTGCAGGTGCACAGAGCCTGAAACCCCCCCAGCGTCTGCATTCTGTGGCGTTTCGTATCATTGATCTCAACGATGATCGTGTGTTTAATGGGAAGATTCACCCTCGCAGGATCCTTGACGCTCAACAGTGCGGCCTTTTCCGACAACTCTAAATGCACAACTGCTATTAATGATCATTGAAACATTTGTAGTTGTGTATACTTTACAAAAAGGAGCCACAATGCCTGTTCAGTTCTTGGCACCTGATATACGAGCTGTGACATAATGATATAACTAATACAGGAAAAAAAGGCCACTGCTTTCAGACATTTTTGCCTATTTTGCCACCAAGGCCTTGATGATAATCAGAAGAGCTCGACCTTCTCATAAATGTTCTTCTCAATATTCATTATTTACTATCAGCAAGCAGAGTTTGCTGCATATTTTATGTCCAACAGCGCACAAGCATAGAATGACAATTACAAGACTCTCGCCATCACTTTAAATCAGTTTTGATGACTTATTTGTATGAAAAGGATATCAGATAAATTTTTAGGTTTACTTTTTCCTCTCAGCTGTCAAATTATTCTGTATTTTTGTCGTGTTGTTGTTGCACTTGAGTCTTGCATTGGCTATTTTAGGTTTAAATCAAATTTTTTTGACAATTTTATACTGTTATTAGAATGTCCTATATGTAAATTACATCCATGCAGCTGGCATGAAAGATGATTATTACTGGATAAATGCATCACAGAGCCCCTGACATTTTGAATATGCACATTTGAATTCTGTCTGTGCATATCTGACCTTCCTCTGCTGTTCAGGCTTTTATGTAAAAATGACTCAGGTGCTTACAGAGACATGACAATGATAAAATTACATACTATTTTTTCTGTTCCTCATATCGTTGTCCTGGGAACCACAATGACGACAGCAATGCTAATCTGTCTGAAGTGAGCTTAAGAGGAGAGTCGCGAGGGAGCGTGTGCGTTTTCCTCCCGTTGAAAGGCAGGGGCTTTGGAACTTTCTCTCATATCATGAAATTTGATGTCTTTGGAGTGCAAGAAGCCAGCGTTAAAGTCAGCGAGAAGCAAAGAGTTGATACAGTTGGTCTCCAGGGTTTCAAATCAAACCGAATCTTTTCTATATAAAAGCTGGCTAAAGAGGGGAGCAACTGGCTGCTGTGCTGCAAAGGAAACACTTGGACCTGAAAGCATTTCAAAGCAGGATGATAGTGGAAGGAACAACCTCTGATTCAACCCGAGTGAACTTGTATTCCACTGGATTGTTACACGTTATATGCATTCATTTTCAACTGTTGTATTTAAACACTATGTTGCATGTGTATTCTTGTCATAATCATTTATCCTAATAAATGAGGGGCTCACCTGGGCTGCTGTCCATGTCGATGTGTAAAAGTGAAGGTCTGTCTGCCAATAGGGGTCGCTCTAATACATGGTCGTCAAAGAAACTGTTGAACAGTTCACTGCTGAAGTCGTCCATCTGGTCACCTGAGAAAGGCTAATAAATACAAACAAGGAGACACAAAGCGTCATTAGCCGTCTTGTATAAAACAAACTTTGCACAATTCAGTGAAAGCCACCCAACAGAGCTGTTTGTCCTAGCCAAAGACAAGTTCATGTTTTGGAGACATTTGTGGAAAGATGTGGCCGTGTGCTTGATCAGGCATGCTTTGTTAGTAGTTTTATAAGCTTGGCATGTCAGGAGACCAAAGCTTCTAAATGCATTTGCATCAGCCACAGCAGATTAATGCTAACAGGATCTGTGGTTTCAATATTGTATCAAAGTTTAAGACTTTTTGATGCTTGTATAAAGTTTTTGACCCTGAAAGAGATACTCTAGAGACTACAGACTGCAAATAGGAACCATTTGCATTTTTAATTCAGCTGATCATGTCCCCGATTCAAAATCTGATAATACTCAACTCACAAGAGTCTAGCTAGTACAAAGAAAAGCAGCAAATCCTGGAGAAGCCCGACCAAGAGAAATGTTGGAAAAGGACTCAAATGACAAATATTCAACCTGTAGCTTCAGTTCACCTCTCAGGGTCAGAAATTAGACATAGACCGTGTTGATGCCTTGAGGAGTCAGTCAATGGGAAACAGCATTGATAGATAATCCTCAGTCTGGATGAATGAGTCACTGAGCTGAGAGCTGTGTTCTGGAAACCTAGGACAGCATGGTGCTCTGATTTCACTGGTTTTTACACACACACACACACACACACACTATGAGTCACCATGGTCTTCAACAAACATGTAGAAAGCAGAACAAAAGCAGACACTCATACTGGCGGGTCGGGGCCCAGTAATATACTCTGCTTGGAGGCTCCTCAGACAGTGAGAAAAAAAAACAAAAACAAAAAAAACCAACTTGATTTAATTAGCAACAATCACAAAAAAAAAAAATAAAGATTTACATTTTTTATTCCAGGAAATTAGTTTAACCTCCTCTGCAAAACCTGCCAGAAGTGTCAGAGCAGATAAAATCGGCCCAGTAGCAACAACACAGACATGACTGGATAATAAATACAGCTCGAACTTCAGCATGTTTCTAATACAAACAATGGATCAAATGTGTAGAGTGAAAGGTTCGCTCCTTTTCGTCAGCTCTGTGGAGGGTTGTCTGTTTTAGCTCATTGTTTTGGATTTCCATCCTGTAACCTCTGCTCTCATCAAACAAGTGGCAGCAGGCAGCTTGGATAAACTCATCCACCCAACAACAGAGCATCCGTAAGATACCATATTTATCTAATTTTTTTTTTTTTTTTTTTTTTTTTTTTAGTGCATACTTTACTTGAGATAGGTCTACATCAGGACTTTCTGAGCACTACCTTTATTTAGATTACCAGATTCCAGTTGCCTGTAAACACCCAGTATGCTGAATATTTGTGCGACTCATGTTATGCTCACACGCCAAGGATTTACATAAATTTTACGATTTGGATGTGCTTTAAAAGGTACTTTTGGCTTAATTTCCTTTGTCTTTTTAATGTATGCATATTTAGAAGCTTCAGCATTTGTTGAGAGGGTGAAAGAGAATAAATATGCCAGATGAAAGATTATTAAAGCAACATCTGCTTAAAGTGAACAATCCTGCCATATTCCTTAAAACTGGGGTAGGCAGTTATTTATTTTGGTATCACTGAGCCAAAAAAATCCACAACAACATTTCAGAATATTGTAATATTTAAGTAGATTGGCAGGAAGATGGACTTCCGTACCAGTCTTTGGCTGTGTTTTGAGCTTTAGAAGATTAAGCCCATTCTGCAAATGCTGATGTACAGTGGAGGGTTGGTACTAGATTTCATTATCTCTTCTGCCTGACCAAAGCTACCTAACCTGAACCCTCTGAACCTCCAATATTAGGCATCTTGTCTTCAAAAAAAATCCCTAAAATTGAATTAATTTATCAGAGCTGGTAACTGTTAGCCTAGCCGCGCTAGACAACCCACGGCAACAAATTTAATTCTCTGCCAGGGTGGGTCTAGTTACCCTCCATAAGGCTCGAGGTTGGATTCTCCTAAAACTGGCCGGACCAATCACCATGAAGTGTAGAGTTAGAAGGCGGGCGTAACGAAGTGACGACAGAGGCGCGACGATTCTGACAGAAACAACCGGCGCACAATAAACGGTTATCTTTCGACTCGGCTTTGGACACAGCCCTTAAAGATTTGAAGCTAAAATTCAACTTGAAAGATAAACAAAGGACGGCACTGAAGTGTTTCATTGAGAATAAAGACGTATTTGGACGTATGCCGACGGGATATGGCAAATCCTTAATATACCAGTTGGCTCCGCTAGTTGGGAAGCTAACGGGACTTAGCCACAATCCGCCGGCGCTCTAGGAACTATGTCAGCCTATTCGTTGCGTTGATTGGTTGTATACCTACCCAATTGCTGCAGAGTGATTTGAAAGACAATCTTTTATCCCGCCTCCCTCCCTGTCAAGAGGTCCTAGACCCTTGTGCCTTCAGAACATGGGTCTAGCGCGGCTAGGCTAGGTAACTGTAAGAACAGAAGGATTATTTGGATTTTGTGCTGCAAATCAGTCCAAAACAGGAAGATGGCCTTATTAAAAAGAGAGTCTTACACAATAAAACATCAGTCAAGACTTTCAATGCATACTTATAGAACTGAAGTTACACAGACTTACTATTTCACTTTGACAGGTAATTCCATTTTTCTAATAATATCTGCATCTGCTGTAGTGGTCAATGAGGCTGTGTAGTAGATTTACCTGCCAGTTTTGCCAATTGTAGCCAATTAAATTAGATGTTTACGCTAATTTTTTAGCACCATGGCTGTGCTCTGTGTGCACATATGAAATGTGTGCCTATTCCTGTGCTCCTCTGATGGTAGGGGCTTAGGACAGAAAGAAGAGACTTGCAGAAAAATGGCTATATTTTCTAACTCTGATAGCCGTTTGCTCTTTTTTCCCCATTTCTGCCTTCCCCTTTAAATACAGTCCAGACAACCACATTTAACAGCAACATTCACAGCTTCACACACGCATTATCTCAAAGTCTGTGCGAGTCTATATTTGTGACTTTGAGAGGTCAAGTGTGTCTCTAGTGAAAGTCTGGGACACATGCAGCTGCCAAATGAAAACATGTGGAGCAAGTACACACAAACACACACACACTGGGGGAATGAGTGCAGATGCTGGGTAGGAAAAAAAAAAAAAAAAAGCACAGAAGCACAACACATGAAGAACAAGTGATGTTTTGAAACTCAACAGAACCATGCTGAGGTCTGTAAATAACAAAAGGGGAAAGGTTTGGGATTTGGAAGCTTAACAGACATTTTTCACACATGACATTTTGATTTGTCGTAGCAGGAAAAAGTGCAGGTGTAACTAATGGCATTTAAGATCTCTGTTACATTTAGCTGCTGCAGTAGCCCGTGGCAATGAGCCAGCTTATACTTGACAAGAAATAGCTCAGCACACAAGTGCAACTTGTACTAATCTGTATTTCTAAACTATGTGGACACATCCAACCTTTAAAGCCTACTTTTACTCACTGCAATCTAAAATCCTGCACCTTTATGGAAGCAGCAAAACAAGGCTAGAGTGACATTTAGAGAATTCAAATATATAATTTTTTATGCAGTGGTACACAGCTATAAACCCAACTAAAATAATGGAAGTTGATTTCTTTGATTATTTAGATGCAAGGCTTTAAAAAAAATAAAAAAAAACCTGGAATCAACATGTGCACAGGTTGTTACCAATACTGGAAATAAATGTATTTTTACCACTTAGATTTTTAATTTGCTTGGAAACTTCTCTTCAGCCTGCAGTTCAGTCAAATATTCCCTGAATTTTTGCTGAATTGATCACAGCTGAGTTAGTCATAGCTTCTCTGTTGCACCAATGAGAGCTGAATTTTTCCTTTTTTACAGAACCTGCTTAATGCAAATGATATATGTTAAAAATGAGACGCGTAAAATAAAGCAATGTTGTTGAAATATCACAATTGCAAGCTCTGGCTCAGATAAATGATGCAATTCAGGTAATTTTTTTAAAGATAGCATACCTTTCAAACCTGCCAGTGGGTTCAGAGAGTTAACTGGCAGCGTAACTGCTGGTTCACCTTCACCAAAACTAGAACTGGAAATGAGTCAGTTGATTCCTTACCTCAAGACTCACTACAGGATAAAGAAACTGACAGCCGCTGCTTCCCCAGATGTGCGTGCACACAGTCAGTGATCCTACTCCTTCACATACAAGTGAATGCCCACTCATTCATAAACACCCACACACAGGAATAGTGCAGGTATCCTGACAGAGCGGCCTTGTTCTCCTGCTGCACTAGATGTCAAAACAATATCCGTTTAAATAACCTCGACATGGCCTCTTTCATACTGCTCCAATAGGGAATATAGGTCACATTTAAGCTAGCCGGCTTGTGGATAAACAGTGAAAAGTTTCCTAATTGGTGTATAATGGAGCAATGCAGCGAGAGAAAAAGCAGAGAAAGGTCCATAAGTGAAACGCTTACATATATAAGATCGAAAATGATCTTTCGTCGCTGCATTCATCCCAAAGCGTCAGCCCATATGTAGCAGTCTACTTACATTGCTAATGTTATATTCTGTGGCACTTCCTGTTCCAGCAATGACCATGTAATGTGACATTTGCAACCCTGGGCCTCAGTTTTGTATTCAGCCTCACTAAGTGACCCAATTTTGCAATATTTAGCCGGGTTACGTGGGTTTTCCACTCACTTATTTCCAACACACCTGTAGCTTGTGATACAGCTCTCACCTCCTACTAGCACAACCTTGTATGAGGCTAATCTTTTATATTCCATCACCTGCCGCAGTGATAAAGAATCCACGGCCATGTTGACGTGTTTTTTCCAACGTGTTCAGGTATTCCTGCTGGTGAGAAGACCTCCTCTCAGGGCTGAACATGTAGAGATTGCTCCACTGAGATCACCCTGATTTTTGCCATTGTAGAAATCTACAGTCCCTGTGGCGCAAAAACCTGGAGCTGGATGTCACACGGGATAGAAGTGTGGCTCCCATTTTAACACTGATAAATGTCATTACAGTTTGCGTTGTGGGAAATCAAACCATGCACTGTTGCGCTGCAGCCAGAAGTAATCATTAAAATGTCCTGTTCTGCAGCCATCTGTCTTTTGCAACTTGATGTGAAACCTGTACAGCAATGTGGCTTCAAAAATGGGTAATTTTCTTCATACACTATGGAAACGTTAAAAGCCTAACATGACAGGTGCTGCTTTAATCAGCAGACACAGCACACAAACCTAAACTCTGCATCACAAATTCAAACCTACAGCATGCTGTCAAAACACATCTGACATCAATAAATGATTGAAACCTTTCTCTAAGATTTCTTCACTCCTGAGGTCTCAATATACATGCAAACTTGTGTCGTATAATTAAGGAAGTTCAGATAGTATTTTGTCTTCCATGCCCATCTGGATGCCTCTTTTCTACCGGCCATGTGGGTATTGGTGTTTGCAGCAGTCAGAATTCTAATTAGATGAACTTTGACTACTTCTGAGTCCTGAGCTCACTGAGCAGATTGTGTTGTCTCTCAAAAAGAGAATATGAAATCATCTTCAAAATCTGATGCCGCTGGAAAAATCAGTTCAAGTGTTTAGTCAGCAAATGATCAAGAACGGATTTAGTTTACATCATAATACTGAGGAAAGGTGGCACAGTGGCTATATAGAGGGATATATTGAGGAAAAGAATAATATTAAATAATAAAAAAAAAGTAGAAATGTCTAATCAGAGTTCATCAGGATACTGCAAAAACATTCAACGAATAACAACTAATCATATGTGACTTGGTTTTGTCAGGAAAAACAATCAAATCCAAGCTTGATATTGGACTCTTTCATGAAACCCATTTTCTTCCACATTTCTCATTTAAAGTTTTGCCACAAATAAACATTTTTGCTCCAATCTGATTCTGGAAACATAAGAATTCAAGAGAAAACTTCTGGGACTTCTCAGCTGAACTGTAGGCTGTTTGCACAGAGCAGATGGGAGACTTGCAAAAGTGAAAGTAGTAAAATACCCATAGAATGTAAGGTCGCCATTTTTTTTTTCCCAGTAGTGGCAAGAGTTGTGGGCACTTGGAAAAAAAATGTCAATGTTCATTTCAACTTTGTTCATTTTTATAAAATGAGCAATCAAATAAATTCTACTTTGGTCCAACTTCCAACCATGATTATTTCTATAGAGGTGCAGGATTTTATATTTCAGCAACAAAATCTGCATAAATGTGGATGTATAAATGTGGGAAATAAAACACCCAGAAACTGCTTGGGGTGCAGAGGGTTAATTCGTGAAGGGGATGGAGAATTTCACCTAATTAAAATGCAGAAAATATTGTGTTTCACCAATCTATTGTTCAGACAAAAGGTCGACATGTGGACTGTTTTCCAAAAGCTAAACCCAGTGCTGATGCTAATCTGTAACACATCGCCACTGACATTCAGTAGCAAATGCAAAACAGCATTTTCTCATAACCGTCTTGGTTCATCAACTTTAAAATGCAGAGATAAACAAAGAAGCATGCATGCAGTAGAAGCTGGGACTGTCAGCATTAGGACAGGAAGCTTAATGAGCCTAGCGTGGATTTAGATGCTGATGCTGGAACAGCTGCAGTCAGTGTGAACAGAGGAACTGAAGTCTGGACCTGTCATTACCTGAAACACTGCCCTCTCTGCTGGGAAAAGAACCACAATGGGGAGAGAAAGAGTGTTAAAAAGCAGTTGACAGGTTTTATAGCTTATTTCGGAGCTGGTGTGTCATTAGGAGGGACGGAGCTGAGATGTAAACCACACAAAGAGAGCTGGGAAAGACACATGCAAGGAGTAATTATAAATGCAGAGAGCGACTCTGTTATGCCTGTAATTAACGGTGTTGAGTCTCAACGCATCTCTCTCTCTCCTTTCCTTTCATTTGGCTGCCTCGCTGGTTCAGGTGAAAGAGGCAGAAAAACCAACTCCGGTCCGCATGTGAAGTTTGGTGAAGTTTGGAAAGCACGGGGACAAACTGGATTATCGAGAGTCGGGCCAAAAAGCGTGTCATTGCGGAACGAACATTTGCAGTGGAAACGATCGTAAAATCTTCAGGACATCATGTAAAGGCCAAAGGAAAATAAACCAAAAGCAAAAAGATATTGAAGTCATGTCGTCTCACATTCAGCCTTCTAAAATGTAACTGCCAATCATTTATCAGCTGCATATTGCAAGCAAATAAAATGTGGACAGCAGATTTATGCTGCCATAAACAAAGAAAAGAGGTTAAAAAAAATTAAACAAGGGAATGCAATCCCCAAATGTGTATGTTTGCATTGAAAATTTGAGCTTCTGGGCATCAAAGCAGCTGCATTTTTACACTAGACTGCAGGAATTAACACTGATTATCAAGAAATTTGACAGCGTGATTGAGAGATGAATTGTAAAAGCCCTACCCAAGATTTTTTTATTTTTAAATTTTTAAAAATAATGCCTGTGTGGGGACATACATTTGCCACTTTCCCGTGTTTAAAGACTTTCTTCTCATAAACAATATCAGTTAAAAGCCTGTTCAAGTGCTGCACAGTGTTTTACGTGTAGCTGTCTGTTATCTTCAGCCTCTTGCAGTCAGTTAATCACGACGACTGTTTTTAGTTAACGCAATTTATGAAGCAGCAAGTTCACTTTCCCACCATGAATGAAAAACAAATTAAAAGCAATTGTTTGAGGAGAGACAGCCACACATTCAATCATCTGAAGAGGTTTCAGTTCAAGTTGGGAAATCATCAGTCGGGCTGCAAGAAGTGAATAATTTCATTAGTGATTAATCTTTGAGACGGTAAATCAAGAACAAATATATTTAAAAAATGCTTGTTTTATTTTGCCAGTTGGGATTGTAAACTAAATATCTTGGGATTTTGTGGGATGTCTTTTTCCCCCCAATTTTTGGACATTTCATAGACAAAATGACTCATTGAGAAAGCATCTCCATATTAACACTAACCTTTAACTGCTTGAACTATTCTCATATTAATCACAGATAAACAGATGACGGAAACAGATTAATCTGTCTCCACTGCATTGGCAGACTATTTAAATAAGACAGCAAAATGAAGCGTGACCGGCTGACATTTTTAAATGAAATTGGAAATTTGACAGACCTGAAAACATCAGGTCATTATCCTGTAATCCTGCCTGCCATAGATAAGAAAATGGCAATGTTCTCTACTGTATTTGGCTGCGTGTGGTGCTGAGCGGCTGCAGTGGCTTGGCTGGATGTGGCCTCAGCTGAACTACATTTCAGAGCGAGAGAGCAGCAGTGGTTACTGTGTGTGTGTGCCGAGACAGAAAGTGAGCGATAGTTCCCAATAAAACAGGAGAAAAGTATTTTTCCTGCTCACACACACGGCGCTGCATGCCTGCACACATTCCTGCTGGCGGATGAGCAGCCAATCAGCGGCCGGCATGCAAATGAGATGGGTGTGTCTCTTTTAAGCTGGAGTACAGGGTCTGAATGGAGAGTAGAATAGAGTAAAGTAGAATAGAATCTAGGGCGGATGGAGGGAGAAGGAAGAGCAGAAAATTAAATAAAGAGAAAGTGGAAGTAGGGTGGAAAGTGTGTATAGATGCATGAGGCTAGAATTCAATCAAACAGAACACCCAGTGAACACTTTACAGCGAGAATATCCTAAACTGTCCTCACTTGACCTCATTTTCTGCATCTGTGTGCCTTGAATGATTGAAAACAAATCTGCACTAAATAAGAGCTGCAGGAATTTGCCAGGTAATGCATTTGTCAAACTATTTTGATAATAAAATTAGCCATCAAGTCGAACAAAAAAAGTCAAATATTCTCCAGTTTCAGCTTCCTAAAAATGAGCATTTGCTACTTTCAATGCCCAAATGAGAATATATGAGATAAGTAATATGAATATCTTTGGTTTGAGGTGATTTTTTTAATACTTTATGAAAATTTTATCGGCAAAAATAAAAGATTACTACCTGATAATGAAATACAATCATGAAAAATACGGAAACGGTTCATCCGTTTCAACATTTATACCTGCATTTTCCATTCATATTCAACATAATCTAAAACTGGCCCTCTTGTGTGTCTCATGTGCACCTCTGGTCAACAGTTAATAAAAAGTTAAAAGGGTGCATTGTGTTACCATGGCAACGACGGCTTGCATCTCCATGAGCTGCTGAACACTGGGCTATAGATGACATGATTCAATAACAGAAATGAATGGCATATTATTATCCCATTATGAAGAGAACAGTAGTGGCAGCTCTGTTCCTATTTTCCTCCAGGATTTAAGGAAGTCATTAGGAGTTCTCAGCTGGTGCTAAAATCTGTTATCCATGTATGATCCTTGATCCAGTGTCTGGATTTCACTTCCAAAACGAAGCTGTACTCCATGATGCCAGCGTATATGTATTTCCAGCTCAACTTAATCCTGCTTTTATTGTCTGGTTAGGAGGTGTGTCAGTAAAGGTAAATTTCTGAGCTATATTTTTAACATGATAAATCGATTAAACTGCTCTGTATGGGAGGCCATTTCCAGCTATCGCAGCTATTCACTTCATTATTTTCTTAAGGCACCTTGACCAGCTCTATGCTGCGTGCATGTATTCCTTATTCCCCCTGGTTATCAACGGGGCACAGACAGTACTGGAAGAGGTAAACATAAAACAGAGCAGGGAGAGAATGAATCCCTGCTGTAGTGCACCACAGAGCTCACCTCAATAAAAACAAGTGAATGTCTCTTAGTGCCCATTTGTTGGTCAGTTGTTCCCATTTTAACCAACTTGGAACAAAGACATGATGAAAAAGTTACTAAAATTTAGTTTAAAATGGCAAAGATGAGGGAAAAAGTTGACAAAAATCGAGTTCTCTGCTAATCTTAAGCTAAATATTTCATTTTTACACCATACATCTGAGAGTAGATACAACGCAAAAAATGATTTCAGAATCAGAGTATTGCCATTTATAGTAATTACAGAATAATATAACAGCTGGGCGACACAACCTAGAGTTAAAAATTAGGGCAAAAAGAAGATTTACAATAAACTACACAACACAATTTCAATTCTAATGTTGATCCATATCATGCGACACATATGCATTATTGTAACCAAAGCTAAAGAGTGAAACAGCCAACACCTTTTTGAATTTCCCTCAGGATTAATAAAGCATCTGTCTATCTAAAAAGAAACAAATGTGACATATATGAGTAGAAGCCACACTATAAAAAGGAGCTTCACTTTGACAGCCATATAGAAAGCTTGTAATATAATAAACACCTCATCTGCAGCCATATATTCAAAGTAATTTATGAGCAAGTGCTACACACAAAGTTAGAGACACAAAATAAATAATTTGCAGCTCATTCCACCGATTTCATTCATGGTCATCTCAGCATCTGTCAACAGAGACCGGCAGGGACTGAAATGTGGTGGATTCACTGCACTAAAGCACGTATAATCATGATATCCTGCAGAGCGGCTAATCAGCCATCGTTTCCCATGTCCTCAGTGGTACAGCCCAGCCTAGTGGCTTCACAGCACAGTGGACTACTTTATTTAGAACACAGACGGGGGGGGGGGGGGGGGGGGGTTTAAACCACAAGCAGACTGCTCGGCTGACTCACTGACTAGAATAGCGGTCTGCCTAAAAAACCTGCGGCATTTATAAAAGAAAAAAAAAGAAAAGAGGGGATGACACAAAGTGGAAAAAGAGGCATACAGAGGCACAGAGCAGAAATAAGCTGACACATTTAATGATGCTGTGATATTGTTAACTTGTTAGCGAGCAGCAGTGTCACAGTGTGTTGTTTTTATGAATTAAGAGTGCAAAGCCCAGTCAAGCATGGCAGCGTACTTTTGGTATTTTGTGTAGCCGGAGGTGCACGACACACCTTCAGCACACTTGGAATGGCATGAGGATTATTGCATTGACTTAAGGCTTGGCATTAATCATGTCAGGTGTGATTATTTAAATGCAACACATGCACAAAAACAGTGCGTAAGCTCTCCATCATGACCCATCACTGTTTATAAAGCAGTTTGTACTGTTTTGCACGTCTTACTTTTCATTACACATCTTTCAGTGTTGAGATTAAAGACTATATTTCTCAGATGCTATGAGCAGAGGAGGATTTGCAGGAAGCACTGGAGGAAACAGGTGGTTTCTGAAGAAGGTCTGTGATTTAGAAAACATTTAAGTGTCCTGTGATTCATCATGCAACTGTGAAAAAATAAATAAATATGAGACGATTTTGCAGCAGGACTGAGCTTGCAACTGCTGTAAATTAATCCAAGATAAAGACATTACTGGGAATAAATGAGGAAATATGCTTTGATTGAGGCTTAATTAAGAGAAACACTTGAAAGCATAATTGAAAAGTAGCACATTAGTAGTCAGGTGTGCCAACTGAACACACACACACACACACACACACACACACACACACACACACACACACACACACACACACACACACACACACACACACACACACACACACACACACACACACACACACACACACACACACACACACACACACACACACACAGGGTTTGAGCCCCGGATGTCTGTCAGGATCTAATAACTGCACCGCCCAGCTGAGGTCCGGCTCCGGGCGGAACAGGCAGCGGAGGTGCGTTTGATTAAAGCGGACTTCCAGCAGAAATAAACGAGTCAACAATTTGCGCTCATAATAATGTGGAAATGATGAGCAGCTGAGGGGAAGCGGGTTTAATTAAAGCCAGGACTCACCACGTTAGTGAGGAAATCTCCGTCGCTGAGTTCCTCCAGGTCCAACAGGTTGGTTCCCCCGGACGGATAGAGTTTCTCAGCCGTTAAACTGTCTAAAATAGACTCCATCATGACTGTGTGTCTGCCTGCGGCTCGCTGGACGGATGGACAGCAGCTCTTTAAAACCAACTCATTAAAAATGAGGCAGTTTTGTTGTCAGACGACTGCAGAACCGAGCAGCACCTGTGAGTGAAGCCGCTGAATCCGGCTGCTGCTGCTTCCTTTCAGTGTCAAACTTGAAAATGTAGAAATTTCACATCCTCCTGCTGCGAGGACGATGATATGATATACTCATCCAGCTCTCACCTCGCGTGCGCTGTCTCAGCCATGCGCTTATGAATATTCACAACGGACCCGCCCACCGCGTCAAATGACGACCACGCCCAGAAGCAAGAAATTTCTTCCTAATAACCACAGAATTCGTCTGAATAGTGCACCTCAAAATTACACTTAAAATACACCATGCTAACTGTAAAATCAACATAGTGAAAAGTTTACTGTCATTTTCCATATTTCAATATTTTGTTAAATCACAGATAACATCTATTAAATTACAGAAAAACTTCAAAAAGTGAGAAAATAACATTTCAAATTATTGATCACGAAATAAGACAACAAAACACTATTATTTTACAGATATTTGTCATGATAAAATATGTATAAAATCATTTTTAAACTGTTGTTTAAAAATAACACTAATAAATAATAATTTACGTTAACAGATTTTTTGTTTAAAATCATGTTTCATTGTGGGTGCATCTAGCATCAAAATGTTCTCCAGACCGAAGAGTTCAAACCTGGACTCATCCGACCAGAGTACCTTCTTCCAGTCATCTACACTCCAGCATCATGAGGAGATGATTTAGGCGTCACCTTCCTGAAATAATGGCTTCTGTAATTTTTTGATAAATGGTAATTGTTTTACCTAAATCATCTCGTCATGATGCTGGACACCTCTGGTAAAATCAAAATGACTTAGAGGATTAAGCAGTGTAGAGATGATGGATTTAATGGATATATATGCAGTATGCTGTATTAGTTCCACTTTAAAATGACTCACCTAATTGGACACAGGTGCAGCCAGTTTGTACTTAAAGTCACACAATTAGTGAAATGGAAATCAGCTGAGTGCAGTGCATATGTCTCTGTGATTGTATTACAAAGACACCCAGGCAGATTGACACATGTGCCATAGTCCTTCCATTTCTTAATGATGGATTTTTACTGCACTTCAAAGGATATTCAGTGACTTGGAAAATGTCTTCTATTCACCCTCTGACTTACACCTTTCAATCACTATTTCTTAGGGTTGCTTGGAGTCTTCTTTTGTCTTCTTGGTGTATATTACACTCACTTGAGACACATTCACTGCACTCAAATGATCTCTATGTCACTTCTACTAATTCACCTGCGTTGAATTAAATGAGTCACTTTAAAACAGCCAAATACTTATGCAATCACGTATTTTAAATTTATAGATGTTGGATATCACATTGCATAATTTTTTTTGTAAATTATTGTCAAAAAAAGCCCACTTATCTCGACCCTGATTTAATGTTATGTTAGGTTTAAGTAAATCAGCTTAATATGACAATTTGATGTTCTGTCAGGAGCGTGCAACCAACTCAGTTGCATCTATCTAAGATTTTGATGTACTTGTGTAACTGCGAAACCTCAACCTGAGCAGAGGTTTGCTCAGCTAGAATAAGCACATGTAGAGGCCATGATTGATCCATTTGTCTGGTAGATCTATTTCATGAGTTCGTGGCTCACTAGTGTGGCGTTCAGGGACTCAAATGAAACTGAGCCCTTGTTATTAAACGTATTAATTCCAGCGATCTTTTCTTGCTGTGAGTCACAATGTTCAAATCAGGCAACGGACATTGTAATATCACATCTGCGTCACTTCTATATGTATCAACAACAGTGATCGCATTGAGCTTATTATTTATTGCAACCAGTGCCACCTGAATTCATCTTTGGGTTTAAATCCATGTTGTGATCTGCGTCTGAGTTGAAGAATGTGCGTTAGAAGAAACGTCGAAAAAGACAAGCGACTCTCGAGACTATTATGACAGCCTGAGATACTGCCTGCAGCTATGACACACACACTCACACTCACAGGAAAGAGGGAATGAAACAGATATTTCTTTCTCCTCCATGATTGCTCAGGCTCGCCCATCTCATTCCTCCCTCTCATTCTGTCCCAGATTGTTTCTCCTCAGAGAGCCGGAGACACAGAGATTGAAATACAGCAGGGCGATAGAAGCCCTGTTCATTGTGTTCCAAGTATCACAGGTGCACATGTGTGTGTATTGGATCTGTGACCTGTTACATAATGCGGGTAGAGTTAAGTGAGCTGAGTGCATAAAAAGGGCATTTCCAAGTGTTTTATGTATCTATTTGCTTTGTTGTTTGCCTCTTCAGTGATGGATTTCGAAGGTTTTGTGCTTCCATGAATTTGGTTCTGACTGAAATATCTCAACAACTACGTGGAGGATTGCAAAACAAATTTCCACAGTCATTCATGGTCCCCTGAGGACAAAGCGTATGAAGGTTATGATCCCCAGGATGAACATGAGGTTGAAATTTGTGGTGGAGACAGAATTTGGCACAAACACTCATGTCTTCTCCAAATGGATTGTAATCATATTGGATTTAAATGTCTCTTTTTCTAAAAAAAAATATGACAAAATATGTTAATTTATGCAAAATAGATGGAATTCGTCTCTGTGTTTAGTGTAAATTAGCACATGTTAGCATGCTAACACGCTAAACTAGCATAGTAAACATGATAAACATTTTACCAGGTAAGCATTAACACTGTCACAAAACAGCCCTCTAAAAGGCCTTATGGAGCTGCTAGTTTTGTCATTTAGCAGCTCTCCATTTATTAGCAGCTTAAAAATGAATTTTGCTGTTTTTGTTCAGTAAATAAATGAGAAAAGCTGAATGATATGACAACAGTTGATTCAATTTCTCAGGATTTTTCTTTTTCTTTTTCATTCTGGCTGGAAATGTGGGAAAAGAGAGCAGCACATGCAGTAAAGATCAGCCTTAATGAATCCCACAGTGGGGAAATTTGCATTGCTACAGCAGCAAAGGGGATATTGCAGAAATCAGTACAAACAGAAAGTAAAATAAAATAAAATTAGAAATATACATTTGCACTGTTGCTATTGTAAAGGTTCTTCTGTATGTAGAAATTGAGCTATTGCACATTGATTGATTGCTTTGAATGTGGAAAATCACTACATTGCATAGGGTTATTCTGTATACAGAAAGATACTGGTATACAGAATAGATTGAAAAATCAGGCAGACAGGAATCTAACTGTTCTGAAGTTACTGCTAACAGAATTTGCACCTATAAGATTTGTGCCCTAATCATTCAACTGTCATGTTTCCCTTCTCTTATGTAATGTAAATAACATGGCTAGATGAATGCTAAAGCAAAAGGTTGCAAGTAAAGTGCTGTAAGACTCAGTTCTGGGTCCTTCAGGATTTGTTATTCCATCACAAATCTGAGTCTGCCCCTGACTGTATTGTTCACATTCATGCCATTATTAGGGTGCGGTGGAGGTCAAGAGAGACAAGTCCTCCTCGTCATAACGGACTACAGTGATTATCATCAGGTTTTTGTGTGTATGTGCTATGTTCCAAATCACACAATGGTTTGTTATGTAATGATCTCCTCTTACTGTTCTGGATTTTTCCACCTGACTTCTTACTCCTTTCCTGTTTTTTTTCCTTTTTCTCCCTTCTCCTTATTCATCATTCTTTTCTCTTTTTTTCTATCTCCTACCACCTATCAGTTTATGGAGGTGTCCCATCCCAGTGGACAAGGTGTCTCTGTGTTTTTTTTCTCACACACATTGGTATTGTGTAACTGCGGTGACCTTTTATTTACTCTACAGTCATTTCCTCCCAAACCTCCCAGACTCTCATTCATATTTGAGGACAGTCAGTGGGATTCTGATCATTACTGGTGATCTAATAAATCAACCATTATTTTGCTTGTAGAGATGTGTTGGAGCCATCACTCCTGTGTTCTAATGCTACATTGTGTAAGCTAATGGTATTGAAAGGCTAACTGATGATTAGAAAACCCTTGTGCAGTTATGTTAGCACATGAATAAAAGTGTGAGTTTTCATGGAAAACATGAAATTGTCTGGGTGACCCCAAACTTTTGAACAGCTATAACAGTCATTTACCACATTAACAATGTCCAGACTGGATTTCTAATTAATTTAATGTTATCTTCATTGAAAAAAAACTACTTTTCTTTCAAAAATAAGGACATTTCTAAGTGAGCCCAAACTTTTAAACAGTAGTGTACATTTTTGATATATTATTCCTAAAACTCTCAGAAAAATACAACCAACATGAAGTCACAGTGCTGTTTGGAAACTTGGCAAATGTAGGTCAAATACTGATTAACTTAGTCACCTTTAAGCTCAGTTTTGGTCCCCACCAACCTCTGTGAGAATCACCCATCTGTTTAGCTGTTCAAATCCCATTATGTCCACCAGCATCCTGCTAACTTTACTGCCCGTGTAGAATGTATTTTTAGAGCTTTTCTGAAACATAAATCTGTCTGGTGCTGGTAAAGTAAGGCTAATGCAAGCGAATAAACCAAAACAATGACAGTCTGCAGAGGAAGGAATCATTTCTGTAAATCACTGAGCAACACACACACATAGGTATTATTCTGATTGTTGATATAAAAATATTGATGAGTGCCGCTTTAATGATGATACCTTTAATGACAGTCTGCGAATCATGTAATCACTGCTGATCCCTTTTTGATGAGTGTGTTGAATTGTGTTGGTTGGTTTGTGTTCATTAAATCAACTTGATTGCTAAACTGTGGTGTCCTGATGTAAATAACCGTCTGTCAGTAAAGTAGGAGGAAGATCGTCGGTTTACAACTGGCTTTGATCAGCACATATAAACAGCTGTCAGCTTTTCTGGAAAGCAAGCATTCACCTCCTCCTGGACAAAGGCACACACACTGCATGAATGAAATGATCATTTCTACGTAATGTATTTAAAATAAGCACAAACTTATAAAAAAACTCAGTGCTCTTTCACTGCAGGTCCACGACTGGCTTTTCATCCATTGATCGGCGCTGTGACAGGCTGCTTCTGATTGGCTGCTGGTGCAATGATGCAGGCATGACTCATCTTCTATTCTGAGCTGGAGAGTTGACACGGGGTCCTGACCTTTCATCTCCTTGGTGACCGGTGTGATGTCATCCCCTCTCCCCGTTGCCATCATCCTATTCAAGCCTTCCTCGTCTGCCTCCCTAATCCACTCAGGTTTGTTGGCATCACAGGCGGCAGGAGCGGCATCATCAAAGCCTCCGAGGTGGGGGACAACACAGTTTTTTTTATGTGGTTTATGTGTCTGTGTGAGTCAGTGATGGGTTCACTCTGCTGCACACTGTCACTACCAGACAATTAGTCCTCACGTCAACGCTCTTTCTCGCTCCACCGTTAACACGCTTGGGCTTATTCACTGTAGCGTCCGCTCATGTGGGGGAATAGCAATTCATACTTTGCTAGTAATGACTTCTGTTCCAAAGCAGCCTTTTAATATTCAACAATAGTTAGCAAGAAATAACCACCGCAACTCAGTGCCTCAATAGTGTCATGGGGAGAAAACGGAAATAAACCAGCATATAAGTATTAGTTTTACCCATTATCTTATGAATGACTGGATGATTATCAAACATGCCATGAAAAGCTACTCAACAGAAACAGAGGAACTTGCGTCTGTTTACAATGCAACCAAGCCAAATTATACGTTGAGAGGACTCATTAAGTTCCATTTCAAAACCAAAAAATACAGACAATAATTTCACTTTGTCAACAGTGAGAGCGACATTGCAAAAAGGCAATGACAGAATGATAAATAACAGAGTGGCTGTTGCTATAAAAAGCAGCAAAATGTGGTTTGATATAAAGAAAATCTAGAGCCGAAATCTGTAACTGTCTGCACATTTACATCTTCTGTGTTTATATATAAGTGCATGGAGCTCTGTGGTTGGTTGGTTGGTTGGTGGCAGCTGGGTGGAGTAGTTGATGGGTAACATGGTGAACGGTCATAGGGTGGTCAGAGCGGAGGGATAAGAGAGAGCACACATCCAATTTCCTATAATGTCTTCACAGATAGCTGTGGCTGCAACAGAACAGCTCATATTCTTCTTTTTTTGCTGCTTATAGATGACAAAGATGCCAAAAAAAAAAGCCCAGAATTTTCCTTTCCTGTTACAGTCTGCTTTATTTTCTGTCTCTCGCTGTCTTGCTTTTTCCTGTCTCTTTTTTTTTCTTTTTACAGATGTCTCTCGAGCATAAAGTTCACAAGTTCAGAAGAAAGCAAGATGCATGGGGAGAAACGTGAAGACACAGTCGAGTAACGCCAAGACTGAAATGAAAGCCAGCCTCATTCTTTACACACTCTTACATCATCTGTACGCTCCAACTGCAAGGGCGACTTTAACCGCTTTACTCACAGACTCATGAACTTCGTTGACTCTTGTGTGAATTACACACAAAAATGTCTAATTATTAAAGTAAACTTGAGGGAAGATAATGAAGCTGACGGACCTAAATGTCATTTTTGATTGGGTTATTGCAAAACGGTGGCATTTCCTCTGTTACTAATCTGCTCTTCTGGGGAGGTTTTCCACAGAATTTTGTGGAAAAGACCTCCAAAGACTCTTCAAGAGGTTGAGGTCCACACAAAGCAGTTCAAACTGTACACCTCTGGCCAAATAGTGCGCCAAAGTCTCCATCAGATAAAGTGCTGCACCGCCCTCTACTGGAGAATGGATCACACAACAAACTGCAAATGCACAATAAAATGCATTGCTTGTAAAATATACAACAGACACTAATAAAAGAATCTTATTTTACTTGTGTTTCAGTGTGTTTCTATCCTAACTGCACAGGGATTGCTGTCTTTCTATAAAATTGGAGTTGTATGGAAAATTCAACCTAAAAAGACATCATCCGTCCAGCCTTCTCTGACCGTTTTGGACTCTCATCCAAGCTGTCTTAAACTGTCTGCTGCTTTAAAAGGTGATGAGAGGAGCCCGTTATTAAAGCTTTACCTGTTGACCCCTTGTTTCTCCTTCTAGTACCGTCTTCAACCTGCTTTAACCTCTTTTCCAGATTACTCCTGACTGAGCAGGAATGTGCGACACACATATTCTCCAAGTTCGAACGCTCATCTGCTTTATCTGCTTTGCAAAACAACTGTCCTGTTGTGCATGTTTCCTGTATTACTTTTTGAAACAGAGGCCTCAAGACGCATGAGCCCAAAAAGCCAGACGTCGCAGGTTTAAGCCAGGAAACAGGCAAATCCTCTGTGCTGCATAAAAACTCTGAAACCGGTCCTCATATTCACTAGATGTCTTGAATATTAACAGAGCTATAGTTCAAAAAATAAAACTCTTCAGAGGATTTCTTCTTTCTTCCGTTTCTCTCCACACATCCTGGCTGGCAAAGATTAGTGTTTCAATCATGAGCTCTAAATAAAAACAGACAAATGTCAAAAGTTTGGATTGTTTGTCACCACTGCATGGTCTTGGATCGGGTCAGTTTCCTGGTCAGAGCGTGGCGAACAGTCAGCATGTAGGAGCGGCGGTCAGGCAGAGGGCGCTGCTGATCCAACACCTGCCTGTCGCACACATGAAACAAATCATCAATCAAACATGTGCAACACATTTGCAAAACCTTCTAAACTGAAAGATTGTCGGTCGGGGAACAGAGGAAAAATATGGAGCAAGACAGCTTCCCTCTGAGAGTACATCTGAACAGCTGAAAATCACTCACTTCTGCCGGATCGTCATTCTGTGCAGCATGCTGCTTTAATGGTTTGGAAGCTAGTGTGAATAAATCAACATATTTTTACTCAAGCTGAGCAGATTTAACTTTTCAAAAGGGAAATAAAATGTTTTTCTTGATTTGTTTTCTCTCCCAGCTCTTCTTAAAATGAGTGTAGCATGGAATTGAATCACAGCTTGTGTCCTGTGCTTAAGTGTTAGCAACAGTTAGTATCAAATGTGTTGTGTGTGTTCAGATTATTTCAGAATCTAGGAGTGATTTTACTCGGTCACACAGAGAGTAAGAGAAACAAACCTAATGAGCTGAAACACAGCTGCTTCCACGGCTAAAACTGCTTCGGCCACAGACAACTCCCTGAAACCACACCTGCAAACACACTAAAACTTTAGTTCATGAGAAAATACGCACACAAGGCAGAGCAGAAGATAAATGTATATTGATATCTTTTCCCTCTCCTCATATTTTCGTCCAAATAACAGTAATAATATACAGGGTTGACCAAAAGTAGGCTTATAGTTGTTTCATTGTTTGCTTCACATTTTAGATCTAATTTATCTGAACCAGTATTTCATATCCCTTCTTCAAATTTTGCGAAAGTGTGAAAACGCACACATCACAGCAAGGAGCCTGTAACACCGTCATACCAGGCAATTTATCGCATACGAAACAGATTTGAGAGCACAGGTTCGGTGGTCGATTTACCGAAATGCCAGATGTATAAAGAAGCAGCCATAAAACAAACAAAAGGAAGACTATATTGATAGTAAAACTTCAATTTACAATTGAAAACAATAAATAGTACAGTCATGCAAACATAAGCGCACAAACCTTAAATCCTTCGCAAGTCTCTGTCCTTCCTCTGTTGTCACCTCCCTGCCAATTTCCAAATCTGCTTTATTGGCTACCAGCACTGTAGGAACAACTGACACACACAGAGTGAGACGACAATAAAGCAGCAGGATGATGTCGTTTGGAGTTTAATTCTGTCTACCTGCAGAGCACAGGATCAGCTACCAAACATGGAATGTGTCTTTGCTCCATCTGTGCATGTATGTATGTGCAGAAAGATGACAAAAGGCAGATGCCACAACAGAGTTAGAACAGAGATGCAAACGTAGTGAACACACTGTTCCTGTGGAGATCATGTGGCTGGTTCAGTAGTTCAGTTTCTTTCTGCAGAGCAAACATAGAGTTGCTACTGGTGATGCAAATATTATATTGTGGACTGAAGACATCTAATTAAATATTTCATGGATCTCCTCCCAAAATTTACACAAGATATGTTTGCACTTATCCAGCCTTTACTGTGAAATGAATGGCATTAAAGCTGAAATGTGTCGGATTTGTAAGGCTTTTACTCAATAGAAATGAAGTATCCTCTGATAATAAGTAAGGCATCTCCATACTCAGACTGTGTTTGGTCTTGTCGATGAGCGTCTTGAGTCGTGGGACCTCCAGGAAACTGCGGCGCTGTGTGATGGAGTAGAGCAGCAGGAATCCATCAGCCCAGCGGATGGAAGACTCCAGAGAAGCCACAGAGCTCTCCTGGAAGAGATTGTATCATGAAGTAACTATGTGCATTGCAGGAGTTCGTTTGGAAAAGCAGATAAAAGTTTTGAAGTTACCTTAGCAATTTAAATATTACAGTTAAGGCCAAACAATACATACTGATAACCCTATAGATATACCTTAATCGAACAAAGCAACACCAGTTTAAGTGATATTCCTTGGACTACAAAATAAGAAAGATACAACTTAGATTTTTTTTTTAAATGGAGACATTTTATTGAAACAACTCAACACCAGTTTGACTGATAACTATTCCCTTGAATACATAATTAAAATTTGTGAATTAGGAAGATAAATAAAAATAAAAATACTTGTTTTTGCATCCAAACATTGTTGTATTTATTGGTATGAATAAAGTAACAGTGGGAAATATGCTTATTTTCTCTTTTTCCAGAGTTTATGAGAGAAACCTTTTTCATGCTAAACATGAATCTAGCCATTAGCAATGAGCTATAGACTTAGCTAATTAGGAGCGAGTAACTACTCTGTCTCTGTAATGTATAAAAAAACACAAGCATAAGTGTAAATTTGATGAATATTTCTGCTCTGTTTCTTGTTTTTTTAATCTTTTGGTTTATTTGTAATGTTTAAAAGTTTTTTTTTCTAGTCTTGGCAAATTTAGCCAACTAGGCTAACTGACGTAGCTTCACAGTTAGCACACAGACATTAAAAAAGCCAATGAAAGCTAATATTTTACAAAATATCAAACCTTTTATAATTCTCTGATGAAGTTAAGTATTCGTAGAGGTGACTGTCAACAATACATTTATTAAATGTGTTACACGTGGCCTTAAAACTTTAATGCAGGATAAATTTAAACTAGCAGGAGAAGCTTCAATGTCACAGCCGCATTTTTGCCAGTATTAATTCTGTATTTTAAGTGTCATTATCAAATAAATCAACACTAATGGCATTTTGGTGACTATGAATTTACACCACCGTTCAATAGTTTGGGGTCACCCAGGAAATTTCATGTTTTCCATGAAAACTCACACTTTTATTCATGTGCTGACATAAATGCACAAGGGTTTTCCAATCATCAATTAGCCTTTCAACACCATTAGCTAACACAATGTAGCATTAGAACACAGGAGTGATGGTTGCTGGAAATGTTCGTCTGTACCACTATGGAGATATTCTATTAAATATCAGCCATTTCCAGCTAGAATAGTCATTTACCCATTAACAATGTCAAGACTGTATTTCTGATTCATTTAATGTTATCTTTATTTTAAAAAAATACTTCTACTTGAAAAATAAGGACATTTCTAAGTGAGCCCAAACTTGGGAACGGTAGTGTGTATAATACAAGTTTACCTTACAAGCTACATCCAAGATCTCCAGATCAACAGTTTCCTGGTCGACCGCCCGGCTGCATCTGTAGGTCACCTCTGCAGAAACACACACCTTCATAATTTCATCCTGCCAGTGAACAACGCAGGGAAGTAATGCATCGTCCATTTATTTTTCCATGTCAGAGAAGGAAAAAATATTTACCAACCCTTTTTATGGTCGTATTCGCCAATAAAGCGCTTGGTTATGAAACGAACACACAGTGCTGGAGACACAAAACAGACATGGTCACTGGAGAGAGAGCTGCCTGAAACACAACAGACTAATATTTCTGTCACATACTGCACCTTCACACACGAGTAATGATGTGAAACATTTGCATCAGATCTGCAGCATCGTATTCTCATATCATGTGATTGCGGCTTTGTAGAGTTATCCTCTTTGTGACATTATTTGCCTTGTTTATGGAAATGCACAAGTGCTTTGGCTGTGTTTGGGTGGAAGGAGTCTGGAAGGTCCATGTTTGTTTGACTTGTATGTCTACTGTTGAAGGACTCCTTGTATTTTAGCAGGACACATTAAAAGGCTGTCATTTGAACCTTTACACCTGGGAAAATGTTGAGCTTTCATTCAAGCTTGCCAGCATCCCACCATGAAGATAAGTCACTGAGATTTCTGCTGCACCGACGACCACAATGGAAATTAATAGAATTTCTTGTGTGGCCTTTTAAACCTCTAATGGAGACATGCCATGCTTAAGTCTCTGCAGGGCTGCATATTCTGCTAACACATCAGTCAAACATAGTATGATTTATTCTGGGATTAGAATAATGCTCCCTTTCAATTGTGGGTAAACCATTCTGACTTCCTCTTTTTCACTGTGATAGTTAAGGTTGCAATTGTCTTGAGTTTCTAGGGAACATTGCAAGTTATGCACACATGGATTCAAAAATCAGGCATAGGTAAGCAATTTAAAATGTTGGAGTTCTTACTGCATGCTTCTTTCATTTTATAGCAGCAAAACAACCCAACAAATTCTTCACAAATGATGCAAAATGTGCACAGCCTTTCAAAATAAAATGAGACATGCAGTAGTTTGACATCAACACTTGGCTGGATACATTTACACTTGAACGCTCAGGAGGACAGTTCAGCTTTAGGTCAATGTAAGGTTTCCATTTTTAGCAAAACCTTTCAAACCGTGACCACGACTTAACCCTAAACTTAACCTTTTTCATTCGCTAATGAACATGTGAGAACTTGCAGCACGTTATATAATCCAGAGTTCACAAAACACATCCTTCGTACTTGTCTGCCTGTGTTCTTTCTCGATTCTGTACCTGTTTTTCCAGTGTTCTGAGCTCCCAGAATGAGGAGTTTAACTGGAACCATTTTCCTACCGGAGCTACGAATAAATCAATCCACCGTTTGTCCCTTCATGGAAGCCCTGCAGGAGAAAGCAGAGGAGTTAAGAACAAGTCACAATAGAAATGTAAACCTACAAATATGACATGTAGCTGTGCAGAAGTGAGGAAAAACTTCCTCTTTATGATTTTACAAACAACTACGGGGCTATAACTAAATATACAACTTGTTAGTAGTACTACATTACAGTTTGCAACCACACTGACCTTAAAATAGAAATAAATTCCAGACACTGAGCAGGCAGAGAGCAGATGGATGTGACTGCCTTCTCTCTTCTTCTGTCTGCCTCTGTGGTTGTGTTTGGTTATAAGAGTTCTCTCTCTCTCTCTTTGGGAACAGTATATGACAAGAGCCATTTGTCTGGAGGAATGGTGTCCAACTCCACACACAAACCTCATTTAGAATCCATTCAGGACACACATAAAAACATCTTTTTCAATGACTTATAATCATCCGAAAGCCTCTAATCTGGAAGATAAATGTGCTTAAATATGGTGCAAAAGTCATAAAGCAACAATAAAATGCCTTACATACACTTCAAAGCACAACTTAACTTATTATGGAGTGGTTCACAGCGAGTTTTGCTACTTTTCTATTAAAGAAAGTCAAAGAAATGAATGCGTCTGTTGTAATCTTTCAAATAATGTTGATAAAGCAACAGTTGAAGTGCTTTAAAGCTGCTTGTGTGGGTTATTCTGTAGTTTTTGGTCAAACAATCGCTCTAAAACAAGCAGGGAAATCGCCTCATGAACGCATTTTTGCATGCAACGACCTTAACATTACCTGTGGACTCCTCTATGACTGACCTCTTTCTGCATTTTCGCAGCATTGGGCCAGAACAATGGTTTGGCAGCTGATGCCTGGAAAGACTGAATATCTGACATTTTAATGCCTTAAGAGTAACAGTTTGTGGAAGATATCTTGAGGGAACTTGTCTTTTTCTCTGAATTTTCACAAAAAGACACATTTAACATCTAGAAGTGGCTTGTGATTGCAAGAATCCAACACAATAAATAACAACCTCTTCAATTAGGAGTGAATACATTTGTAGGGTTTTATTCATATTTCATACGTTTCTCTGATTTATTCAACAAAGGTCGTTCTCAGCGTGAAAACGATTCAACTGTGTACAACATTCATCAAGGACAGGTTTTAAATAAAGGAGCGACACCGGGTTTTTGTTCAGAGAAGTGTGTGTTGTTTCAGAACAGGAGAGAGTTTTTGTCAGCGGGTGTTCAGCAGACAGACGGCTCGTCGACGGCGGCGGCTCCTTCTGTGACGGCTTTGACGCATTTAGCCATGGTCTGGGAAGCTCTGCTAATAGAATCTGAGGACAGGAAAAAGGAAAACATTTCAGATTTGTTTCTACTTGAACATTTGCATTTTTGGGGTAGGTATTTCTAATAATATGTGTCTGTATATATGTGTTTGGGTTACTTATTTTTAAAGGAAAAGCAGTTTTATACAATAAAGATAACTTTAAATAAATCAGAAATACAGTCTAGACATTGTTAATGTAGCAAATGACTATTCCAGCTGGAAATGGCTGATTTTTAATGGAATACCTACATAGGGGTACAGAGGAGCATCTCCAGCAACCATCACTCCTGTGTTCTAATGCTACATTGTGTTAGCTAAAGGCTAATTGATGATTAGAAAATCCTTGTGTGTCATGCTTGCACATAATTTATAAATCATAAAGAACTTTATAATATATAGGAAACTTGAAATGATTCAGCGATAATTTATAGAAAAGGGATGGGATTAAATTAGTGTTTGATTACTTCTTCTCACTCCTTATCAAATATATAGACCTATTGCAGAGTTGTGGAATATTTCTTTTGCTTTTTGATTTTTTTTGTGTATATGCATATGTACGTATAAAGGGTGGACCAAAAGCAGGCTTACGGTTGTTTCACGATTTGTTTAGATCTAATTTATCCAAACTATTATCCTAAACCAGTATTCCATATCCCTTTTTTAAGTTTTGGAAATGTTATTCAGCTATTTCTTCCAATTTTGGTTTCAATTTTTATGTTGTTTTTTTTTTTACTGGTATTGTGAGGAATGACAAACAAAATGAAGAGGACTTATGAGCTTAAACACTGCTAAAAAAAATGCCAGTAAAGTGCTTAACAAATATACATAAACAATATTGAACAAATGTGATTGTAACAAATCAATATAATTGTAATAAAATGTTTTTAAAAACGTAAAGTGCATACCTATAAGGTGCAAGCCCACTTCTGGCCCAATCCGTACATAATATTTGCTACTTGTTTTCTTGTTACTTGTCTTTACATATTCAAAATAAATATCACAATCAATCAATTAAAAAACATCAGAAGTAACCTGTCATGTAGAAGTCCTTTGCTGAAAGCTGAGGTGGCACCAGAGGAGCTGCTATGAGGTCCTGGTTCACAGCCTGAGACGAACAAAGTGGGTTTAGTCAACAGAGAATCCTCACTAAAAGAAGAGAAACTGTGTCTGTATGCGACTGTGTACCTGAGCAAGTTCGTGAGCTTGTTTGAAGTAGTTTGCCTCCTCCACATCGTCATAACGGATCAGGTTAGGAGAGACCTCGGCTAGCCTGGATCGGACCTCTTCCACAGAGTCGTAGGGCAGCGTCACACCGGCCAGCTGCAAAAACACATTCCACTCAATATCTGTGCTTTAAAGTGAAGTCAGAGTGTGAACGTCAGCATGTGAATGCACGTTTCCTTACTTCAGATACAGCTCTGATGATCTTCCAGTCCTCTCTGGCCATCCCAGGAGGTGTGACAGCCACCTTAGTGTGTTGGCTTCTCCCTTCAGTGTTGACATAGGTGGCATTTTTCTCTGTGTATGCAGCGCCAGGGAGGATGATGTCTGCCATTGGTGCTCCTACGTCACCGTGATGACCTAGGGAGACACAAAATAGCAACGACAGGTTTTTGTCAAGCTTAGAATGAAGACCAGTCCACATGCAGTCAAGAGAATGAGTCCGTGTCGCTTTACTTTCCATTATTTCCAACTGTTTGATACTTCAAAATGTGCATTCTGCTCAAATAAATGAAAAGCCAATTGAAAAAAAAGATTCTTATTCTTCTAATTTTGGCACTGGTGATTTTTCTTAACTGGCTGGATGGTGCCAAAAGTTCCTCTATACAGAAAAAAGTCTGTCGTGGTGTCCGTTAAGTGTGTGTCTCTATGTGTGTGCGTACCCTGGTAGATGATGAGGCTGTTTTTAGGCAGGTCGGCTCTGGTGATGCAGCCGGCATCAGCTCCCAGCAGGAACAAGACTTTGGGTGGATTATTCCTGATGGCGTCCACGCCGGCCTTGTACCCGAGATCCAGCGCAGCCACCTGACTGGCCACTCTGTTCACGCACGCAGAAAGACCAGCAACAAGAAAACATGAGAAAGAGACAAATCCATTTCCAATGATACAGAAATCTTTGGCAAATCCGTCGATCTACACTATAGGAGCAAAAATTTGATCACAAGCAACGGAAATCTGCAAGAAACGTCACCTAATTTGCCAAGTTGGTACCTGTGCAGAACATTGAGGACCTTCCAGCCCTCCCCAACTCCACTGCTAGTCCTGGCATTCTGAGCGATGGCGGAGACGGAGCTGAAAATGGCAGCTCCGTCTTCTCTCTGCAGAGCGCTGCTGCCGACAACCACCACCGGATGCTTAGCGGATGCAAGGACCTGTGGGTGAGGAAAGAAAAATGCTGCTTTCTGGGAAAAAAAATTCTCTGGAAAGAGCTTCATCCACGCTGATGTGTGTCCACTACCTGGCAGAAGGGGTGTGTGCCGTTAGCCAGCTCCTTCAGTACTGAAGTCTCCTCTCCCAGGTGGTCGTATGTGTAGCTCAGGTCGACATTGTGGCCCACCATGGCGACACGCAGCTCATTATGGAGCCAGCTGACAAGGAAACAGGAAATAGAGGCAAGTTACACATTCAGTTACAGCTAAAATAACAGGCAAGCAGGTGACTACATGCAGTGTGATGTTTAGGTTCACCTCTTGCGGATTCTAGCGTTGAACAGAGGTGCTTCATATCGCGGATTCGTTCCAACAAGCAGCAGCAGGTCGCTGTCCTCGATGCCGGCAATGCGGGAGTTCAGCAGGTAGTTGGAGCGCAGGTCAGTGCTGCAGAGAGCAAGAAGAAAAATGTCAGCTCATGAAGCCATACAGCTGAGAAACGACAGGGAAACGGAGCCTTCCTTACCCGGCTCCTGCCATCGGGAAGAGCTCCTCAGTGCAGAGGTTTTCAGAGTTGAGTCTGTTGAGGAGATCTTTGAGGGAGATGAGAGTTTCAGCGTCCGCCATCCCTCCTGCTATGGCTGCGACGTCGTTGCTCTGCACGCTCTGCAGCTGTACGTGCACATAAATGCAAGTGTGACATCACTAACAGAACCTCAGTCAAATAATGAGCTTGTTTTGCTGCAGCAGAAGCAAACACTTACAGCTCCGGCTACACGAGTGAGAGCTTCCTCCCAGGTGGTCGGTGTCAGCTGACCTGAATTGTCCTTCACCAGTGGTTGGGTCAACCTTTGCCTCTTCAGACCGTCATATGCAAACCTGCAAATGCACATTTTAGTCAAGCCACGCAGCAGAGGATGAAACATTTTGTGTGGAATTGACTTAATTGAGCCAATTAATTATATAGTGACACAGATGTTACTTTTATAAATTCTACCTACATCTGTAGAAGGTCATGTTTTCTGGTTTGGGTCTATTTGCCTCTGACCTGGTCTTATCAGAGATCCACTCTTCATTGACGTCTTCGTTCAGCCTGGGCATCACCCTCATCACCTCCCCTCCTCTTGTGCTCACGACGATGTTGCTGCCGACAGCATCCAACACATCGATGGATTCGGTTTTTCTGCAAAAACAACAGAAAGCGAAACTAAAGAGAACAGTACGGCACAAACATGATCTCCCTTACTGTTACTGTACCGCCTTATCTAGCTGATGCAAGCAACAGTACCGGTAATTGTTTGGTTCAAAACCCTTCCTGTTGCTCGCATCAAACCCTTTCCTACCTGGTCTCCCATGGTCGTGCGGTGAAAGCATACGGTTTGGAGGTGAGCGCTCCGACAGGACACACGTCGATGACGTTGCCCGACAGCTCTGACATGAACATCTTTTCCACGTAAGTTCCAATCTGCAAATTGTTTCCTCTTCCTGTTGTTCCCAAGTCTTCAACTCCAGCGATCTCACTGGCAAAACTACAGAAAACAAACACAGAAGGGCATCACATTATGTAAGATTAAAGCATTCCATCTAACACGGATGTCTATGGCAGGCATACCGGACGCAGCGTGTGCACTGGATACAGCGAGTCATGATGGTTTTGATGAGAGGCCCGATGTTTTTGTCCTCAACGGCTCTCTTTGCTTCTGAGAACCGGCTGCGGTCTGAACCAAACTGCATGGACTGATCCTGAGAACGGAGATGAGTTTTCTGTCAGGGCTTCCCATTTACTGAGCTGGTGCGTCAGCAAACATAAGGGCATCAAACACAGCACCTCAAAATTTCACTTGTTCTTTGTAGCCTGCGTGAAATGACTGCCAGAACTGGAATTGCTTTGGACGAGGTTACCTGCAGGTCACACTCTCCTCCCTGATCACAAATAGGGCAATCCAGCGGGTGGTTGGCCAAGAGGAACTCCATCACTCCCTCTCTGATGATGAAACAATCATGTTTAAGTTGTCATTATAAAAGCTTGCCTACAGTTTGAATTTTCATTGCACAGAACCACACAGTGACCAAACGTACCTGGCTTTGCGTGTCTTCTCCGAGTTGGTGAGGATGTTCCAACCTTTCATGACGGGCATGGCGCAGGCTGCTACCGGCTAAAGGCACATGACAGCACACATGCATTAACAAGACATTAATACTCAAGTATTTACAGTAATTTTTGTGCTGAAGTTAGAAGTCATATCTCAGTTGATGATGTTTTGTTTAACACTCTTTCAATAAATGTCTGTTACCTTTGGAGCTTTCTCAATCTCCACCAGACACATACGGCAGTTTCCTGCCACCGAGAGGCGCTCGTGGTAACAGAACCTGGGGATCTGAATTCCTACCTTCTCACAGGCCTGAGGGGACAAGATGACACCAGCTGAATATCTATTGTGGTTTTTGATAGAAAGATTGAAATCTATGAAGCTGAAGTGATTTCTAAATCGTCTACTGCACTCTGAGAAATAAATAATAGCTAGCAACCTATGGGATTCCTGAATAACGCGAAGTTATCTAACTGTCAAGATCAAAGTTGATTCTGCATGTATCCCGACAGATGCATTATACCTGTTAAATGCCAAAATCACAACAAGATAAAAGTAGGCTCCAAGACCTCAAAATACCACGCTTGCTCTGATTCACTAACTTTCACCTAATCCACATTAAAACACCAAAATACTACAACATGAAGGAACCATATGGAACATTAGTTTGCAGTAAAATGAGCAGCTGCATCTTACCTGCAACACAGTAGTTCCAGGCTCTACCTCCACTGGTTTCCCATCAACAAACACTTCCACCATGTTGCTGGCAGCACGTACTGTAGTACGCACTGAAATTACACACAAAAAGGATAACATTATTGAAATTACCTCAGCTAAAACCAACCTAATATATGTTGAAATATCTATTGCAGACATAAATGTTAAAGAAAGTGTTACATTTGGTAAATCTTCAGCAAAACACACTGTTTTATGCTAGAAGCTATAAAAAATACATACAGTATGTGCAGCATTTAACATATTGCAACAAGAATCCCCCCAAAAATAAAAATACTTGGGTCAGATTAGGAATTCTAAAATGTTCTGCTACACTACATGTATTTTCCGACACACACTGGTCTTACCTGGGTTAGAAGAAGCCAAGCTGCCCTTGGCGGCTCCAGTGAGCGCTCGGCCGACGGTCGGCAGTCGCAACATGACTCTGTGAGAAAAGATAAGCAATTACTTTACTCTGAAATGCTACATACTAAAGGTAATAAAAAAATCTGAGTTGGTTCTTGGGCACCAAATCTTCAATTACCCAACATCTATAATAGAGAAGACTGACAGGAGCTCATGAAAGGGAACGAAATTAAAAATAAATCAGGCATAGTCAGTCAAGGTGGATTTGAAAAGAAAAAGCAGTGGGTTAGAGGCATAAACAAAAACACACCAAAGTGAGTCAGCTTGTGCTTTCTCCAGAGTGTGCAAACACAAAGAAACTAAATAACTACACCTGAAACAACAAATACAGCTATTACAATTACTTCTCAAAAACTAAATTCACAATGAAATTGCCAACTCCTTATTGATTAATTATTTAGTCTATAAAACACCACAGTGCAGATGAATGCATACATTACAATTTTCTAGAGTCAAACAGAGAAGACCCAGAAATCACATTTGAGAGGCTGGGGCGAATGCCTTTCATAGAGCAAATAACATCCATCCATCCATCCTCTGTACACCGCTTTATCCTCACTAGGGTCGCAGGGGGTGCTGGAGCCTATCCCAGCTGATTCGGGCGAAGGCAGGGGACACCCTAGACAGGTCGCCAGTCTGTCGCAGGGCTACATATACAGACAAACAATTACACTCACATTCACACCTACGGGCAATTTAGAGTGATCAATTAACCTCAGCATGTTTTTGGACTGTGGGAGGAAGCCGGAGCGCCCGGAGGAAACCCACGCATGCTCAGGGAGAACATGCAAACTCCATGTAGAAAGATCCTTAGTCCATCTCGGGATTCGAACCAGGGATCTTCTTGCTGCAAGACGAAAGTGCTAACCACTACGTCGCTGAGCAGCCCGAGCAAATAACAACTTAAACAAATAATGACCTAATTGCTAAAATAGTTACCGATATTCTTTCCAACTAACTGTTTTGCAGTACTACAACTACCAAAAGTATGTTTAGCAATAGGTGCATGTTTGACATTAACCAAGGAAGCATCGCTGCAGCTCTTCAGTCATGTTGTCACAACATAATCTCTGCACTACAGCCCTCTTAAAAGGGTTTGAACCTGCAATCACTGACAATTATAGAATGTGCAGCACCACACTGTAAACATTAATAGAGTCAAAAGTTGTACTAATGGTGTTTGACAACCCACAAGGTTAACTAGAGAGAAAATATGATGAAGTATTTCAACCTGAGTTACTCAACTGGAATGTGAAATGCATAACAACTTATTAAATACAAATCTGGGGCACTGACTGGAGTTTCTTATAATTACAATGGGACAACTTCAGAAATGACTGGAGCCTCGTCAGTACCTTTGACAGAGATCAATTTTTGCACAGTTGTTAAATAATAATAAGTTCTAGTCTAGCTAACAAACTCCCGTCAGTGTCCATGACCAGAGACTCAATAGCTACTGCTAGCCAGCTTGGTAGCTGTCAACAATAACAAGTGTAGCTCGCCTTCAAATGCGCAGTTAATGTTCCACGGAACTAACGAAGAGAGAAAAGAAGAGTTTCTAACACATCCGGACATTCCAAAATGTTAAGAAAACACACAGGTTATCAGTAATGTGGACGAGAATAGAGGCTAACAAGCAGCACGAACCTTCCAGTGAGGACTCCTTGCTTGCAGGCTAACAGCGCTAGCTCAGAATGCTACTCAAGGACACGGACACTGCATGATGTTAGAAGGTAACGGAGGTTATACCGTCAAAAGTCTCATTTTTATCGGCAGTGCAATTAAATAACATGTAGGTTCTGTCGCCTTCCGATGTGCACAGTATGTGTGTGGTTCTTACCTTTCGCTATTTGGCCTTCTGGACCAGAACAGCGGTGATCTTAGTTACACCACTAATGAAACAGTTATGGCGTTAGCGGAAGTAGCACAGAGTTCGTCTTCCGTTTCAAATGAGGTCTCAACATTTTTTTTAAACTTATATTAACATGTCAGTGAAATAAACAAAACTCTCCAACACGGGCGTGAAACTGTCTGATCTATTTTACTTTATTTAATTTTAAAAAATTTACATGCAGAACTAATATATACTATCTTTATTGAGTGTTTTGTTATTTTTCTGTATTTCTAGAAAACTTATTTTGTTAATCTTTCACAATCAGTGCCTGGTTTATTTGTTTTCCGGATGGATAAGAACACTTCACAGGAGAACATAGCATTTTTTAAAGGCCGTATGAAATAAGAATCAAAACTAAAAAATAAAACTTTCTAGGGATTCCTTGGATTTGCTGTTTTCATTGTTTTGTTGTGTATTTGCTGGTGTGTTTTTTGCTGTAGTTAATCACGTTATTCCTCATAATTAATATTGCTGTAGAGTCTTAGCCTTAATATTTGTTTTAGATAGATTAAGTTCTTTAATTTGTAGTGCAACGAGGTCTTATCTGCATTAATACATTATTTTGGTTCATAATTAAGACTTAAGTAAAGTTTCTTTCTTTCTTTCTTTCTTTCTTTCTTTCTTTCTTTCTTTCTTTCTTTCTTTCTTTCTTTCTTTCTTTCTTTCTTTCTTTCCCCAACCCTCGGACCACATTTCCCATTAGTCACCGCGCGTTTACCGGAAGTTTCTACGTGTGCGTTTTTGCGACAGTTCAGGAAGCGTCTACAAACACCTACAGAAACGAGTAAGAGTTGGTGCTTTCTCCTGTGAAGGAGTACGGCTAAAACAGGTAAATATTCTTTACAGTTAAAATACAGTTTGTCTACTTAATATTAAACTATCACTGCAGCGTTTACGTTCATTTTTTTCCAGACACGCCTGAACGGGCCTTCAGAATTTATTGAACTAGTTAGCAACAAGCTAACTGTATCTGGTAGCAACCCCAGCGTCTACTAACAAGGAAATTAAATACATCAGTGTTTGTTGAGGTTGTGACAGATATCTTGTTGTAAATAAGATATTCAATTAGCGTATATACGAAGTTTTAGCATATTTTTTAGTTGTTTAATTAACTTTGTCACTATGTAGGCTGTACGTTTGCAGTTTCATCCTCGGTTTCTGTGTTGTCCCTTTTTAAGCCGTTTTTGTTCAGCAAAATTAGCATCATCAGTGATTGCATCCTACAGAGTACATATATGACACATTTAAAATGCTATTTTCTAAAGTTTTGAGGTGGACTGTATGACTTGTTGTAAACATGAAATAACTAAGATTCAGATTAGTGATACTATAGTAAATATATATTTCTAAAAGTGAGCAAGGTACTGATTCAGTTATGAAGTCAGCATGTTCAAATGCTATTGAATTAACTGAAAAGAGTGCATTACTGATATGGGCTTTATTTAGCTAATTCACCAAACATAGCATATAAGGTGCTGTAAAACTAAAAAAAAATAGCATTGGAGTGTTTTTTAAATGATTTTGTCCACCATCAGCTGTAGTCGGGAGGCTTCACGACCAAGCAGAATTAAACATTTAAAACAAGAAACAGGCATCAGTTGTTAAAACGTATCATTTCCAGTCTTAAATAATGCATAAAACACTGTGTTTGGATGAAGTTTGAGTTATTGTGTTCACGCATTTACTGCATGTCCTTTTCATGCGCCCTTTTAATTCCATTTTCAGCACCATGTTGCCGACCACCTCGCCGAACAGCAACGGCGCCCTCAGCTCCAGGGATGCTGCTCGCCACACAGCAGGTGCCAAACGCTACAAGTACCTGCGGCGGCTGCTCCACTTCAGACAGATGGACTTTGAATTCGCCCTGTGGCAGATGCTTTACTTGTTTACGTCACCACAGAGGGTGTACCGCAACTTCCACTACAGGAAACAGACCAAGGACCAGTGGGCCAGGGACGATCCTGCCTTTTTGGTCCTGCTCAGCATCTGGCTGTGTGGTAAGTCTGTACTCAGTTTTGTATGATTTGCTTGCCTCTTTAATTGTCAGTAAACACATTTTAGTCAAATTTTCATTCATTATCATGCCTCTGTTTTGGATTTTGAACATTCACCTCTTATCGTTTTGGCCTTTCTGATTAAATTCTTGCCTTGAATATGACAACAGACCACTCCTTTTATCATTGTGCAGTGTCAACAATAGGCTTCGGTCTTGTGCTGGACATGGGAGTTGTGGAGACTCTGAAACTGCTGCTGTGGGTGGTCTTTGTTGACTGTATAGGAGTCGGTCTGCTCATATCAACCTTTATGTGGTGAGTAGTCGCATGTTTTTGAGTCGTCGATATTAAAATTAAACTCTGAGGTTGGCCGTGCATGTGAAAAAAAAATCTGATTTTTCTTTTCCAGGGTGTTCAGCAACAAATACCTGCTAAAACAACCCAGCAGAAGCTTTGACGTTGAGTGGGGCTACGCGTTTGATGTTCACCTCAATGCGTTCTACCCGCTTCTCGTCATCCTGCACTTCCTGCAGCTTTTCTTCATCAACCGTGAGTAGTTTGTGTTTCTGTGCGAGCGTCATTGGTGTGTTTAAAATGAACATAGCCCATTCAAGGCATTAAATGTGGTCCGGTTAGTTAGTTCTACCACTTTATTGTGTAGTGTTTTTGTTTTATGCCATTAATTATTTAAAATGTTTGTTGATTTTATAAACAGTTGATGCACCATTTTCGTTGTGTGTTTTTCAGATATTGTGGTGATAAATTCAGAATGGTTCGTGGGATACTTTGTCGGGAACACTTTGTGGCTGATCGCCATTGGTTATTATCTTTATATCACCTTCTTGGGCTACAATGGTACGTGTCCTATACATCAAAATACACTGACACCTTGGTCTCAGTTTTTGTTGTTTCTTTAAAAAGAGCATTTCCGTGGTCAATATATAGTTTCTGAATAAATGAATGTCACTTAACACTTCATGTCAGTTCAAAATGGCATTTTTTGTGACATGTTGCTACCATCTAGTGGCCAAAACATGCATTAATTGAAACATCCCCTGAAGTTGTTGACATAAGTGTACTAGAGCCTAAACATTGAATCTGTGAGTGCATGTTTACTGGTAGAGAATTTTGAATACACTGAAAATGAACGGTTCAGGTGTAGTATTTTATGCTGAAACTGAAGTCGAGGTGGGTACATTCACAGGTGGAAACCAGTGGGATGTGGTTGTTCAGTAATCTGCACTTTTATTAGCTGGAGGTTGTGCTTCCATTTAGTGGTAAAGTAGGATTGACCCCATTAAGCTACTAGCTCATGTGTGACTCTAGAGAGCTATAACACCGTCCTCTCTTTTAATCCTCCCAGCTCTACCTTTCCTGAAGAACACCGTGGTGCTGCTCTACCCCTTCGCTCTGCTTGGCCTCATCTACGTCCTCTCCATCTCGCTCGGTTGGAACTTTACTCAGGGCCTCTGCTGGTTTTACAAGCACAGAGTCGAGTAGTTTGCCTCTGAGGTTGGACACTAACTGGCTCTTGGCCAATTCTAAATCCGTTTTAAATTCTACTCGACAATGAATCCATTCCCAGCTGCTGTCGGTCAACATGTGGTTGAGGGCGATCTCTAGTTGACTCTTGGTGGACTGGGACTCGGGGTTGATTGATGCCGAGCAGGTCGCTCAGCTCTCACTTGATTTTCTGTTCGGCTCTAATGTTGAGCTGGAGCTCCGGCGTCAGTGATGTGTTTGGACTAGTTGCAGAAACAGCGGGGACAGACGACGCGCAGCTTTTATCGGTGTTCCTTTTGTATGATGTGTAAATAGTACTCTGGCAGGTTGTAATATATACCCAGAGGGTTGTTTCTGAAGAGGATAAATTTGCTTTTGTTTCTTTGAGTTTTCTTAAAAAAAGACTGAAAAAATTCAAATCCTGCTTATTGAAGAGAAAAACTGAAAGTGGAGGAATGTAGGATGCAAACTTTATTTTCCATTTTCTTTTTTTCTTAAAGTGTACATTCCAAAGCACTTTCAATAAAAGGTTTTATTAGCTTACATTGCCTCATTTTAAGTCTGGAACAATAAATGCCTGTCTACACTAAATATCAGGTACATATTTTTCACAAAGTTTTAAACAAACTCAGTGTAGTCCTCTACCTGTAAAATACAGTGCAACCGAACTACGTATTCACACGTCTTCATCTTTTTAGTGCTTTTTGCGTCACTGAAACCTCTAAAGTCGGATGCTGGCTTAAGAGTTTTTCCAGCTCACCTGTGTGTCCTATGACCAGTAGTGTTATGTCTTAATCAGAGGAATGTTGATCCCTTTAGAGTTTTAAAATGTCACATGGTGCCTGGGTTTTCCGTTTTCCTTTTACATAAATAAGGTCTTTCCCCGCACAAACTGGTGCAGAAAAGGCAGATTATTGCATAAAAATTTGATGAGAAGTGACCTCCAATATTCAAATTAAATCATGCTTATGGCCATTCCATTAAATCTGAGAGCCATGCCAACTAGTGACCACGTCCCAAACATTATTCACAAAGCCCCGAGTAGTTCTTTTGGGGAGTTTTGAAAGGACCCGATTGTAAACCACCCCTCCGTTCAGAGACTGCTTCTTTCACTCCTCTCAAACCATCTGTCCTCCCTGTCCTGAAACGAGTGTCCCTCTTCCTTGAGGTGAAGGAAGACCGCCGAATACATACACCAGGGTGCTCTTCTGGCTGTGTGGCGTTACAATAAATCTCTAAGCTGTCTTTGGAGAACAGATGAGAGAAAAAACAACTCCAGAGTTGTAGATTATCAGTCTTTAATAGTAAAAATATAAACATTTGAGTCCACATAATGTCTTAGTTTTTTTCCAGCTTTTGTTCAGTTTAACTTAACATGGTTCATTTTTCGGAGCAAATAAAAATAGAACATCTGTCACTGGTTTGGTGGAGCACAGAAACCTCCACGTGTCCTTCAGAAACAAACTCATCCTCCAAACATGAGCGTAGATTTCACATCCATGCGATCAACAGAGCTTGTCTGTTTCCTCCTCATTTGTCTTCTACATCTTGCGAGTCAGGCTTGGGTTTGGCCAGGTTGGCTCTGACCCGAGCCTGGTCCACAGCGTCCAGCAGGTTCTTGGAGTCGAGTGCCAGAGTGTGAGCAGCTGCCAACATCTGCCGCTGACACTCCTCCTTCAGCGATGTGACCGAGTTCTGCTGGGCCAGTCGCATCTTATTGATCAGCTCCGCTAAATCCTTGTTCAGGAGTTTCTCAGTGCCCTCGATCTGTGGAGGGAATTAGAGATCACATGGCACCGCTTGGTTCAACAACTGTTTTTTCTTATGCCAACACATCTGCTGGCTGTACTACTCATCCAAAACAATCAGATTGGACTGCTTTATATTATATTTTTGAATAAAAGTGCTCAAAAGTTTGGCATAACCCTGACAATTTCATGTTTTCCACTCACTTTTTTTCATGTGTAACATAACTGCACAAGGGTTTTCTAATCATCAATGAGCCTTTCAACACCATTAGCTAACACAATGTAGCATTAGAACACAGGAGTGATGGTTGCTGGAAATGTTCCTCTGTACCCCTATGTGGATATTCCATGAAACATTTCTAGCTAGAACAGTCCTTCACCACATTAAGAATGTCTAGACTGTATTTTCAACTTATTTCATGTTATCTTCATTGAAAACAAACTGCCTTTCTTTCAAGCATAAGGACATTTCTAAAGGACCCCAAACTTTTAATGGTAGTGCGTTTTGTTGCCGTTTCACCTGTTTTGTGGTAATTTTGGCTCTCTTTGTGGTGATTTTAGGCATTTTTGCTGACATATTTGAACCATTCAAGATAATTTTGGCTCTTTTTGGGGTGATTCTATAAGTTTTTGAGCCGAATTTACACTTTTGTCGCAATTTCACCTGTTTTGTGGTGATTTTCCTGGCATAGTTTAACCTTTCAAGTTAGTTTTGGCTCTTTTTGGGGTGATTTTGGTTGTTTTAGTTGCAGTTTTTGAACATATGAAATGCAGTTCTCCACAGGTGGCATCTTCAATGACACAATAATGCTGTATCTGATCTGTTGACTGCATGCATGTACACTGTTACCAGAGAAACGGTGGCTGAAGCTTACCTCTGTGGTGACAGAGCTGTGCAGAGAGGGCAGGATCTCGTCAACACTTTGAATCAGGCTGCGTAGGGTGATGCCCACCGCCTGAAGGGGGTGAGGGAGGGAGGAAGAGGAGGTAGAAAAGCGGGGAGATAAAGTATGGTGGATGAAGAAAACTAGCAGATGTGATTACTGTAAACCAAGGGTGTCAAACATGCACTAAAACAAAGGAAACATTAATAGTTGTGGTGATTTATAGGTTATTATGCTTGAGATCAGACTGGGCTGAATGTGGCACCTGAACTAAGAGGAGTTTAACACCCCTGCTATTTCATCTTTTAAAAGCTGAAGACAACAGTGCCCTATCCTGTTCAGAGGCTCTTGTGTTTCTTTATGTACGACCCAAGTGCTGGTTTACCTTGACAGCGTGGGGATACTCGGAGGCTGGAAGTGTTTTGACGTCATTCTTCAGCTGGACCACCTGTTTCACCATCGCCATGACGCCCGTGTAAACCTGATCACCCGATCGGTCCAGCTCAGCTGTGGGTCGAGGCTGCGACATGACGTCAAATTTACTACACGGCTCCATTTTAGTTCAGAAAAGTCAACTGTATGAAACATATTTCTGATGTAAAAAGAAAAATGGAGCTTTACCTGAGTGGGAGGCATGGGGGGTTTCTCTGGTGGGCCTGAAAAAAGCAAATGATGCATATGATACCTAATTCTGTGAGAATGTTTTCTCTTTTCATTTTTGTGTCTCCTCATGTTGGGATTATCATTTAGACCATTTATGCTTTTAGTTCCTGTGTGTTTTCCTCATTTTAGTAGCTTGCAGTACATTTTTTCCCTCTTCCTTTTCTAGTCTTAATTTGAAAAACACAAAGATCAAAGCCCAAACCAACAATCAAACACTGAATAACCCTTTTAAACAAAAATTAATCTAAACATACTCTTCAATGTTAGACTTGACCCATATCATCACATGTAACAATATCTGCAGTGAGGCCATACAGAAGGCCAAAAAAATGAATCCCCAGTACATAAAATCGACATTTAATGAGACTTAACTTTGATAGGAGTCTCTTTGATGCTTATATGTTCTTTTCTGTACAGTACTGCTGGTTACAGGTTAGAAAAAGTTGAGAAAGACCACCAGATGAAACTGGACTTACCATTTTCTTGGCTTTTTTCAGGAGGCTGTAAATAGAGAGAAGAGACAATCCCACTTATTTAAATGACTAACAGGTTTCTGCAGTTTTTAGCTTCAAGCTGAGATGTTAAAGTCTTTTTTACTGGAGGTGCAAAAGAGATTTAGCTACGATTGGAGACAACAAGGAAAAAAACAAGGCCTTTATTCTGAAGCTTTGTGTGGAGATTCATCAGTGAGGTGGACGAGTTAACCTACTTTCATATGAGCATGAGCTTAATTTTGCAGTTTAAATATGGAAAACAAGTTGATCGCTTCTGAAATTAAAGAGAGAAAACCAAAGAAAACAAGAATCTGGGGATTTTTCTCTGAAGCTGACTGAATCATCCATCCATTCTCTATACACTGCTTAATCCTCATTAGGGTCATGGGGGGGCTGGAGTCTATCCCAACTGACTTAAGGTGAAAGCAGGGGACACCTGGATAGGTCACCAGTCTATCAGGGTTACATGTAGAGACAAACAATCACACTCAAATTCATACCTATGGATAACTAGAATCACCAATTAACCTCAGCATGTTTTTGGACTGTGGGAGGAAGCCACACATGCACAGGGAGAGCATGCAAACTTCATGCAGAAAGATCCCAGAAAATCTGGGGACATGAACCGATATAGCTGTGAGGCGACAATGCTAACCACCGAGGCCCTGTACCACCTCTGACTGAACCTCGCTACTGATAAAACACTAATTTAGGACAGACGGCATATTTCCAGGTGAGTTTCTGCCCTCTAATGTCCAAAATTTGTAAAAACAGCAGAGGAATTTCTAAAAGAGGAAACCGTGTACCTTGATTTGTGTATCCAGCCGCGCAACAGGATCCTACACACACACAAAAATACCACAACACCAGCTTCAGTAAATTCAATGAAGATCAGTGGACGTGTTTGAATCATTTCATTCTAATTAAAGCCACCTTATTTACGGCCACTCACAGATCATGTGAGCCGTCTCTGACATGACTTCACACTCAGAAAACCACAAAGTACATGCTGGAGTTCAGTGTGTGTGATCTCTCACCAGTTGTCGCTCCTCCTGCTCCAGCCACTGCTTATCCATCAGCATCTCTTGTCTTTGTCTTTGCAAAGTGTCCTCCACTCTTTCTTTCTCCCATGCTGGCCTGCTGTCCTTCCCTGCTGCCTGCACACACACACACAAACATGATTGGCTGATTTTAATAGAATATCTCCATAGGGGTACAGAGGAACATTTCCAGCAACCATCACTCCTGTGTTCTAATGCTACATTGTGTTAGCTAATGGTGTTGAAAGGCTAACTGATGATTAGAAAACCCTTGTGCAATTCTGTTACACATGAAAAAGAGTGCAAGTTTTCATGGAAAACATGAAACTGTCTTGGAGACTCCAAACTTTTGTACTGTAGTGTATAAGGTCCTATTAAACACCCAATTCTCATTTGAAAGTGTAGCTGACTATGGTTTGGTTTCTTCTATGCACAATCAGCACAACAGGAAGAGCAGCACCGAGCGGCCACATGACACTAGAAACTTCACCACGCTGTCTCCGTCCCTAAAAAGGACTGCTATTGGCCGATTAAAGGATACAAGAGCCAATCACAGAACCTGTCATTACAGTGTCCCCCTACATGGCTATTTGGGGCATTTTGAAGCATGTTTGGGCAATTTTTCTTTCATATTAAAATTCCCCTTTGGCCCAATGAAGGATTTTGTCACATGGGTCCTTGTTGTGGTTTAGTCATGCACATTTTACATGCTGGTCTAAAAAGCGGTACGACAGTTGCCATCACAGAACATGACTCAAAGGCAGACTTCCCCATCGTGTTGTGATGTAATGTGAGAAGTCCAGGTTACAGTTTATTAAATTCTACAACATTTATTGCATGTGTCTGGCAGGAAGTTCAAAATTGTTAAGGTAAAACTGAATTTGGTCAGCTATGTACTGTACATTTGTGTGCGTGTTTGGACACCTGTATTTGCGAGGCCCGAGGAAGGGTGCTGCCTTGTATTCTTGAGGGCTGTTGACAAAAACAGAAAGAAAAAGCAACTGATTATGCAGATGAAAATCTGCATTTAGCCACCACTATGCTGGGGAAAAAACAAAAAACATTTTCATCTTTATTCATTTGGACCCCCTTACTTGGAAAGATCTTACTGTTAAATATTCAAATAAATATTAAATTAAATCATGCATCAAAGATAACGAGGCTCAGAGTGAACAGAGGAGTACTGTGCTCCGAGTGCTATTCTTATTTCTACATTTAGCTTCACTGCCATGAGTAAAGCACAAACCTCCAGGTATTTAAAGTAACATTAGATTTTTAATATCTGGACAAAATTGGTTTTACATCTTAGTGGTCAAGTTTTTTTTTTGACTGCAGCTACACTTTGTGTGCTCAGCTCATATTCATATATGTTGTGTGTTTGTGTAGTACTTTGGGTGGAGGCTCTGCATGGTTGGGGTCAAATATCGATGACATGGTGTGCGATCGGCCTCGCCTCTCATTCGCCTCCTGCTCCAACTCCATCCTGTGGATATCACTGTGAAACATGCAGATACCAGTCAGTGATGGTGCCCTAGTGTATATCCAGAATAAAATCATTACATACAAACAGCCATCAATCACCACAGGGGCCAACAAATGAGAAAATCCTTCAAACAAGTGCATGTAAATGAGGTGTTTGCATCAGAAAAGATACACTTGTACAGCTGTGCGTGTGTGTACTTTAGCGAGCAGACGAGCTGGCTGAAGGTGGGCCGGGAGCGCGCCTCGTAGGCCCAGCAGCGGGTGAGCAGGGAGTAGATGATGGGAGGGCAAAGCTGCGGTTTCTGGAGTCGAATGCCCGACTCCAGCTGGCCGATCACCTGACCGTTCTCCAGCCAGAAGAACGGCTGCTGGGCCATTGAGAAGATCTCCCACACACACACGCCTGGTTGGAAACACAAACATGACGGGCTGAATTAGCAAAACGTGGTTTACAATGATACCAGCAGCAGAGATACCTCTCTTACTCATTTTTTTGTTAGTTGGCTTTTAGGTTTCTGGGGAACAATTGTAACAAGATGATATTTTCACATTAGGTTTGCGGCAAACTTATGCTGCACATTAAGTTCGGCTTAGTTTGTGGGAAAATTATGGCTAACAGTTGATTGGAATTTGTGGGGTTTTTTTAATTCAGGTTTGCACACCAACAGCTAATTTAGTATCACTATTTAGCCCACCATGCATGCTTGCCATTTTGAAGGTACACTAGCATTCAAAAGTTTAGCCATTAGCTAACACAATGTAGCATTAGAACACAGGAGTGATGGTTGCTGGAAATGTTCCTCTGTACCCCTATGGAGATATTCCATTAAAAATCAGCCGTTTCCAGCTAGAATAGTCATTTACCACATTAACAACATCTAGACTGTCAGCATGTTGGACTGTAGCTAGAAGTGCACTGCTTAAGTCTAATTTGCACCTGAAAATGTGACATTGATGCAGATTTCATACCAGGATCCATTTGCCTGTTGCCCAAAATGCTATCTATGGTAAACAAACTGACATGTTTGCCACTAGTGGCAAATTTGTGACCAGAAGTTTAGCTCGACCGTCAAACTGTGGCGACAAACCACCAGTGTTTGCCAGCAATGCTAAGCTTCTCATTACTTTCAGAATGTTGGTAGACTTGTGGCGACATTTTCTGGAAATCAAATTCTTTGTTGCAAATCAACCACGAGTTTACCACAAAGCCACCACAAACAGTTTGCTCTTTTAAAGTTAGGGGACTTTTGAATGTTTCCAGCCGACGATGGATAATAAGACTACATATGAAAAAAAAAATTCAACATTCATTCCACTTTATTAGCAGCAAAAAATGTAATTTAAATGCTAATATATCTTTAAATGAAACAGTCCCTATTGTCCTTTATTGCTAATATATATTAAAACAGTTTTAAATACAACAGTTTTATTTTTACAAGAAGAGTTTTAGGGTGATTTTGCTCAACACAATGAATTTGATTTCATTTGGTAGAGGTTACACTTCCTCAAACTGAATTAATAGAACACAGCTGCAAATGGAAACTGATAGTTTCTGTATTATTTCAGCTCAGAATGAAGTTTTTCTTTAGTGCAATCTGTCATTCCTATAAATATTACGTCTATCTATGCACTTCTTGTCTTTGCCATTTTGTTGTGTTCTCTGATCCAAAAGCTACAAAAATAATCATCTTTCAAATAAATCTTTATTATTTTCCTCGTTTCATTTGTCGGAGGCTCACTACATTTACTCTTAAATTAAAGCACAGAAACTGTACATTATAAAATGTGAGCCAGATTACGGTTCACAAAAGATAACTCATTTTTACAAATGAGAAAAGAGAATCCTTTAAATATGAGTCACTCTTTCTGTTAAAAGGCATAAGTAAACCAAATAAAGTTATCGCTTTTTTATTAGTTTAATTTTTCTTCAATATGCTTTATAAAACTACTAATAAACATTGAGCCAGTAGTAATTCTGGTAGGAAAAAAAAAAAAACAAACTAGAATACAATGTCATGCAGTTCCCCAAAACTCAAAGCGTCAGTTCACGCCTCAGTGAAAACCTCACATTGCTCAGTGCTTTCCTGTTCCTTTCTCAGAACAAGCTTATGCTCAATGAGATGGTGCAAAGATGTGCTCACCAAACATCCAGACATCACTGGCCGTGGTGAAGCGTCTGAAGTTGATGGATTCAGGCGCCATCCATTTGATTGGTAGTCTAGTGACTGAGGCTGCGCACAGAGGGGAAGTATTGTGAAGCAGACAAAAATTTAAACTAGTATTTTTACTTTCATAAAAATTTGTATATACCTTTATAATACTCTTGTTCGTCAACGTAGCGAGAGAGGCCGAAGTCACCGAGCTTAACGCAATCAGGAGACGCCACCAAGACATTCCTCACTGCTATGTCTCTGGAGGACAAAGACAGAACAGAAACCAAAAGATGTGACAAAAAATTTTTGGAATAGTTCATGCAAAGAAGAATCTTACATACACCATCGGCCAAAAGTTAAAGAATGCCCCAGTTTTTCCAGTTTTTCATTGAAATTCAACTCGTTGAAGTCTAATGAATAGTGGTGAACTGCTAGAGGTTAAAAAGAGGCAAGGCTACCCAGAACTGAACATAATTTGCATTTCAGAGAATTATACAAAAAGGTCTATTTCCAGGAACAAGAAACTTAAAGTTGTTCTGCTCCAATGGAGGTTGATCAAGCCTTGAAAGTTGGTGCTACCAAATCTACAGGTGTCTCAACTTTTCCTGATGACCCATCTCTTTGTCTGCATAAAGATAGTGTTGGAACGCACCGTGGCACCATACCGTCCACAGCATTATTTGAACAGTATTGTATTGCAGACAGTAGTATGTTGCTATAAAAATGGAGAGGAATGCAAGTCTTTCCCACAGAGAAATGTGTGAAGAAAGTCAAGCTGTCAGTCAGTTTTCTTCACCACAAAAGGCTCAGAAACTGGAGGAAACTGACAGGAAGAGGTCTGGAAGACCCAAAGCCACAACAGAATCAGAAGACAAATTTCTGAGAATCAACAGCTAGACGCTCACAGGACAACAGCTTCAAGCACAACTTAATAGTGGTCGTAGTAAGAAGCCTCAGTTTCAACTGGAGAGAAGTTTTGCAGTTGCAGCCATTGCTAAGACGTTAGAATAAGAAAAAGAAGCATGCAGTACCCTCTGGTATGTTCCTAGTTGGTCAGGAGTTCATCCTACAGCAAGAAAATTACCCAAAACACAAGTCCAACCTATGTCAGAAATACCTTAGGAAAAAGGAACAAGGAAAACATGCAGTGTCCAGCACAGTGTCCAGACTTAAACCCCATCGAGCTGTTTTGAGATCAACTGGACAGAAAAGTGAAAGCAAAGCAAGAGCCACACATTTATAGGAACTTCTGCAACAGAAGAACTTTCTGAAGAATTTGATTTCCATTGCAGAAAGAATTCCACAAGTGTGTTCAGCTTTTGTATCTGCCAAAGGCAGCTACTTTGATGAGTCAGAAGTTTAGAATACACTGGTTTCTAAATAGATTTGTTCGATGCTTTCATTACAAGAGTGCAATGAGACATTAACATGCATAATTTCCAATAAAAAAAAAAAGAGGAAAAATTGGGGTGTTTTAAGATTTTTGACCTTTCACAGTAAATCCTCACATCAACTTGAAACTTTCTGCAAAACAAGGACATCCATCCTATCATTTAGCTTAGCATCTTGGCTAAACGCTGCAGAATGCCTGTTACAAATACAGGAAGTTGTGTCACCTGTGCACCATACTGAGTCCCTCCAGGTACGCCAGTGCTTTGCAGATTTGTAAAGAGTACAGGATTAACGTCGTCGTAGTCAGGATGTACTTCTCTTCCAAGAGATACTTCCCCAGCTGTCGGGGAAATTAAAAAAATACATCCACTTTTACATGAAACATAGACTGGTGTCAAACGCATCTCAAATGATTGAAAGTTTGAGATGAATATTTTCAATTCAATGTGAGAGATCATCACCAAAAACACACCTCTCCGTGTTCGTAGAGCTCCATGACAATCCACACAGGATCGACTTCGATGACTCCAATGAGACGCACAATGTGGGGATGATGGAGGTCTTTCATCAAGCCTGGAACAGACAGAAATACAGATTTGACCACTGGGGGGGGGGGGGATGCATTTTCAGAATGTTTTGCTTTTAAAGAAAGACAAATTCCAGGCATTTCTTGCTCCAACCCAGAGAATAGTAATTACTTTACATGGTACATAACCATCACAAGATTTTATTGTTACGTTGTTCAAAAATCTTCCTTTTAGAGTGGTAGATTTCGCACTTAAGTGACAAAAGTGTAAAGTTTGGCCCATTTCTAACTCATACATGAAATTATATTTATCCCTCAAGCTATGCCATCATTGGCCACAATATCAGTTTTTGCCAAAGCTTCACAGACAATCCTTCAAAGCTGCACTTGTAGTGAAAAACTGACAATCCATCACCCATCTATCAAGCTGTTTAGCAACGTGTGCATGTGTGGGTTTTTTCTGGGTACTCTGGCTTCCTCCCACAGTCCAAAAACATACTGAGGTTAATTGGTAATTAAATCTGTGGGTATAAATGTGACTGTCTGTATATGTAGCCCCTGTGATAGACTGGTAACCTGTCTAGAGTGTCCCCTGCCTTCAAACCAAGTCAGCTGGGATAGGTTCCAGTGCCCCTAAGGAGGACTAAGCAGTGTATAGATAATGGATGGATTGTTAGAGCTGTGCAGTTTTCTTGCTTAACAGGAAGCCCAGCGTTTGCAGCTAGCTGAATATAATGGAACATTTATCAGCTCAAGAGTCAGATAAATCCCACAGGAGTTGGTGGAGACCAAAACTAGAGCTAAAAGGAGAGTCAAACCCCAAACACTTTGCAAGGGGATAACATATCCAACATTGTGTTAACATAGGTTGCTGCCAAATAAATCTATGTGATAAAAGTGTAACTAAAACATACAATATTTTCCAAGCATCACCATCAGACAAAAAAATGTTCATTCAACCAATGGTTTTAAGTTTTCATTTTATTGTCTTTCATAAATGGCACGATTTGAATCTCAAACTGTGATGTTCATTGTATCATTCTTTCACACTGTTGTGCATGAGGATGACTGTGGTCTCCAAACCACCATAGCCTCCAGTCTCAGCTGTTGCACAAAGCCACAAGCAGGCAACAGGAAGTATAGCAGTTGTCTGCCTGATGAAACCTTGAAATGTTCTGAACTGAGCTACTTCACTCCTGTGAAGTCACATTTTACTACTAGTTAAATACATGTCATACTTTCATGTAAATTGTTCTGGCAAACTTTTTTGAGATGAACGCTGAAAGAAACTTCGTACTTTTGCAGCTTTTGCAGTGACATCACAACTCCCACGTGCACTGCAAAATGCTTCGAAAGGAAATAATCACTGCAGCTTACTCACCCGCTTCACTGAGAAACTTCTCCTTCACCTCCGCCGAACAGTCTTTACATGTTTTAATAGCAACGCGGATCTTCTCACCTGTCTGCAAACAAACACGTCACATCTGCACTGAAAACGAATTCTGTTTGATTAGAATCGAGAGAAGTTCTAGCTTGAACAATCTGCAGGGTTCGTTTCTCAGGATCTTTAATGTGATGCTGCGACGATACTCTAACAGCTCAACTCACCGGGCTTTTATATTCCCCATCATGAACCTCTCCGAAGAATCCTTCACCCAGGATCCGACCCACGATAACGTCATCTCTGGAGATCCTGTGCTTCTCTAAACATGAAGGAAAGAGTTCAGAAAGGCGATGAACCTTGAAATTAAACTTATTTCTCTTTCCTGAAATGCAAAAATCAAACTGTACAGGTCAGTTACATGTTTTAAATGCACTTTAAAGAATCCAAAAGCCAAAAAAGGGAAGAATGTGTTGCCTCCTACTCCTTTGTTCCTTCCTTTGTAACTCAACTTGCCACTGCAATTAGAATGGGATTCACTGTGGATGCTTAGTTTTGATTTCAATCCACCTTTCACATTTGCACACTTGTGTTTTCATGTCGATGGAGTTGAACCTGGAACTACAAGTGTTGTGGTTTGGCAGAAAATGAAATATGCTGAGCAGAACTAACAGCAAGAGTACAGGAAGCTAAAAGAAAAAATATTTTTTTGTTGCAGTCTGTCATAAGCCTGAATGGTATTTTTAACAGGTGTCTTTCAAAGGGGAAGAGCTAAACTTGAAAAGTTGCTTTTTGTTTCATTTCCCCCCAAACTTATGATCACAACAACATTTCTTCACTTATGACCTCGTTTAAGGATATTGTACTGCTGGTGGACATCAGGCTAAATCTGAATTTGAGAAATTTACAAAGAAGTGCTGCTCACCACTAGAGTCTCCTGTATCTTCTGGAATCTCAGCATAAATATCAGAATCTAAAATGAAAGAAAAATGTTGAATTTACCAAAGTATTCCAAATAAAGTCTAATTAGTCCATTCTTGTCAATAAACTGAGCAATCAGACTTACTTTGACCTCTATTAGGGATGTTGGGACCACATCTGGAAGAAAAAGAATGACAATATCTTCTTTATATCAAGCAGCCAGTGACAATTGACACTGAATGTCACTAAAAGTTCAGTATTTGTGACATTTTGGTTCAGCGGAGAAGAAAGAATCTGAAAAGAGGACTACAGGAAAGCGGAGGAAGGTGTTAGAATCGAAATTGTCAAACAAAAGTACGCCCACGCTGCTTATGGTTCCACCAGTTTATCGCCACAGCGGAAAAAAAAAAAAAAAAAAAAGTGTCATTCATCAGCATTAAAGAAGACTTTCCAATGTGACTCATCACACTCACCGCTGTGGGATGTCAGGAAGTTTCAGTCTTGCGTCTCTCCCTGTAAGAACCACACATTTACATGCAGATTTCACCTGTTTAATTGAACAATTTGGTTTGAAGCATCAAAACGCACATTTCAGGTGTTTATATTTGATCCTTTAGCATATTTGCTGTGATATATGGATGGAGCCTTATTAGTATACTCTTATTAAGAGTCAAGAAGTCTCCAAAAACTACTTTAAGTAGGTGTCTCAGGTTAGTTTTCTTTAAGCCAGATCTTTGACGCAAGAAGAAAATTAATGTATGTGAAAACCAGTGAATTTGAAAGGCCAATAAGTAATAGAAATGACTCAGGTACTGCAAGGTAGTCCAATTATCTTCACACTGAGTTTTAGTATTTTGACTCATCAGAGTAGCGTTTTCTTACCTGCTGCTACATTATTTACCTTTGCTTTTAATGAGCGAACTCTCTGTGCAGCCTTCCAGTCGACAGTAGCCGTCGATCAGGTCGGCCATGTTTTCTGCAACAGCCAGGGAGGAAGTGCTCACCGAGAGTGGCTGGAGGGTTGAAGATAGAAGATATTTAGTGCTTAAAATATATTGTGCTTTAACCTCAGCAGACTCTTCTAAAGGTGCAAGTCAACGTGTTGTGAAACACCGTCTGCAAGACTCCAGAAAGTAGCGCTAACTTTTCGTCAAACTAGATAATGCTTGTCTTTTGCTTTCTGTACAAATTAATGTTTCTTTTTGGGGTTATTTCACCCCTTTTAAAAGGTCCCCCCTACCTGGACTGGCCTGTATCTGGTCATAATTATAATATATTTTTTATTCATAGAACACTTTTTAAAATTCAGGGTTACAAAACGCTTCACAAAGCAGCAAAATGGAACAGAAACATGGCATAAAGTTTTCAGAATTTAGAAGACTGCTCAAAACTTAAGGTAGAAATATTATTGAAAGAAATAAAAGAAAATTCAAGTGCCAGGAAGGGCACTGCGTTAAAGGTGACCTCATTTCAAAACGTGGCTTTTTACAAGAAATGTGACAATCGGCATACGTTTGTCCGTCTGTCTGTTAGCTACATTTTTAAAAAACAGACGTATTGATTTGGATGAAATTTTCAGGGAAGGTCATAAATGACCCAAGGACCACCTCATTAGATTTTGGCAGTGATGCGGCTTATAGTCTGGATCCACGAACTTGTTTAAGATTTCTGTATCATTGCGAGACAGCGGTATGGTGTCCCTGTAACCATGACAACAAGTGAACACTACATCAGCTGCCTGCTGAAGATCCCATGATTGCGATCCAACTACAGATCCACCTTTGCAGACTTATCAGGACTTACCCATCAGGCATGATACAAGGAACAATTGATGAAATTGTGGGGGTGTTTCTAAGTCCCATCAATTTCCCGTCACCTGCGATTCGGTATCCGTACATAACGTACACATGCATAACACACGGCTGTGCTCAGCAGAAGGTCATTTTGCTTGTGGGTACATCTATATTAAATGGCCACAGTCTATATTGCCATGACTTCTGATCATCAATAACTAATAAGCAAATGCTGCATTTCTGACAATTCCATATGGGGGAACAGCCCTGGCAGAGTACTGTGCTCTGACTGCTTTTCTAGTTTAATAATGACACCATCTAGCAGAAATGTGATTCATTTCTCTTGCTTCAAAGTTGATAGAACTGCAGATTTTAATCTATTGAGCAGTTTCAGTACCATTGTGATCACTGACTAATTGGTAAAAGCGTTATTCATTCTCTAATTCACAATTTATGATTAGATAAAAGTCAGAAAGTTTTTTCAAATCAAATAAGGGGACATATAGTATTTCCAAGTGTCTGTAGCCAGAGAGGGTTCTTTAGTTTGGCCGCACAAACATGGGGTTGTTACTTGATGTATTTGGAAGTGGGATTTTTTCTTCTTTAAAAACTGTAGTTAACAGCTGTAATGAAAATGGGGTAAAAACCAAACAAAAACAGCCAGAATTTGAAAAGGTAGAATAAACACATTGCTTTACACCACTCTCCTGAATGAAAGTCCAGTGTTGGAATGTTGCTCTTTATTCTCTCACACCCAATCTGGATTAAAAGCCTGTAATTGGCCAAGATCTACCCCTATGTGCTACATTTTTAAAGCTTTAAAACACTGACATTAGTCTAGCGTCCTCTCAGATCACTTTGCTCAATGGCAATCAAAAACAAAGCTGTCTACTGCAACTTTAAGCAGTTAAACATAAACAGCATTGTATCAGTAAGTGTAGCTGTACCTGTTGGGCTCCCTCTATGTGCACGGTGAGCAGAGCCCGACCATCACTCTCTGCAGAGCAGGAGATGCTGCGAACCTGAGAGAACTTGGCCAGATAGATGGGCTGCAAGAGATGGAAAATGGAATAAACAGAGAAGGAAATACTCAGTTTACTCGCAATGATAAGCAAGAAGCAAATATCAAACGCTTAGAGAGAAAGCTGAAACACACAGTTGAGTTCTCGGTGTGTTGACTGATGCCGTCAGGACCGATGACCAGGTCTATTGTTACACTCCAGCCGTGCTATAGAAACACAAACATATGTAGCTCTTTATTATAAATGAGCAACCATTTACATAGCCACTAAGGTGTTGAGAAGTTGTGAAAACCGACCACAAGCTGGCAGGCGAAGCTCTCCTGTGTGAAGCTGTAGCACTGAGCCAGCGTGGTGAAGAACTTGACCACGCACTGGTCCTGCTTCAGGGTGGAGTAGCCCTGAAACGTCTGCTGAATCATCCGACGCAGCTGTTTGGGCTGACATAACCACACAAACAACGATCACTCAACATGTCATTTCTATATGCAAATATAGGGCGTAAATCAGCTTTTTCAGTTCCCTACTTTCATGCTGTCAATGAGTTCTCTGGAAAAAAACTGGTCCAGCCCGACATCTTTTCTAATGGAGGAATAAAAGGAAGTCAGACCAATAATGAAACATAACACTTCCGGCTGCAAAACATTTCTATGGTTTGACGCTTTTTCTTAACGAGTCCCAGCTTCAGTTGCTGCATCAGTGAGTATCTTTTTAATGCTAACCACCGACTGCATCTGATCATTTTACTCCATGTCTTCATCTAGATCAGTTGATACCACATGAGTTTTCTGCTCGTCATCAGTGCGCAGTGGCATAGAGCTGACCTACAATGACAGTTTGCAAGTTTGAAGTCACCCAGAAATGTCATTTTTGAAAGAGAAGAAATGTGTTCAATGAAGATAACATTAAATGAATCAGAAATCCAGTGTAGACATTGTTAATGTGCTAAATGACTATTCTAGCTGGAAATTTTGAATGGAATATGTCCATAGGCGTACAGAGGAACATTTCCAGCAACCATCCCTCCTGTGTTCTAATGCTACGTTGCGTTAGCTAATGGTGATGAAAGGCTAGCTGATGATTAGAAAAGCCTTGTGCAGTTATGCTAGCACATGAATAACAGTGTGAGTTTTCATGGAAAACATGAATTTTTCTGGTTGACCCCAAACTTTTGAACGCTAGTGTGTTTGTCTGCTGCAAGTCTACTGTCAGTTTTAAAATGAAATATGTCTCAACAGCAAATGAAATGTATTTTATATCAATGCATGCATCGTGTTGGCACTAAAGGCCTGACAAACACACAACTTACTCCAGTAGTTCAAAGTTGGACTTTTTCTCCAGTCCGTTTGGATTCATATCTTTGAAGAATCTCCTGGAAGCACAATAAAAGCCTTTAATTGAGAAAAAAAAAGCAATTTGTATTCAATTTTATTTATATAGCGTCAATTACAGTCAAATTGTCTCAAGACACTTTACAAAACCCATATGCCTGACCCCCAGAGCAAGCCCAAAGGCGACAGTAGCAAGGAAAACACCCTTTATAGAGCAATAGTTGCCACACATTTGTGCAGACATTTTCAAAAAGAAATATTCGTAAAGATACAAATTTTTATGTGGACATTATGTATAGTTATCTGATTTGGAAAGCTTTAAAATATTTTTCAATTTGTTTTTTACAGTTAACATTTAAATGTTTACTTTTTTCTCAGATTTTGCTAGATATTCCCTGCAATTAAACAAAAACAAAGAACGAACAATTTTTTTAATCCTTAACATGTATCTTTTTATTAATTGCAAATATATACACGTGATTTTTTGGTGGTCAATATGTACATTAATACTTTTTTTCCCCAGTTTTAATAGACTTTTTTATGCAAGACATAGAACAAAAACTGTAAAAATGTTTAATTACTTTGAATTTTTAAGTCCTTTAAATCCTACTTCTCTCTTCCAGTAACTGCAAATATTTTTAACAATGATATTTTTAGCTGATTTAAACTCAATTTTACTGTCCAACATCGCTAAAAACATAATTATTGATAGAAATGTATATACTAATGTGGACTTCATTGACAGTTTTAGATTAATTTTTTATGGTCAACATTCATTTTTATTTTTTAAGATTTTACCAGTCATACACAAATCCGAAGCAGGAAAATGTATACATATAAATGTTTTGTACGTCACCTAATTTCCAGACAACCAAGCTGTAGAGCCATTCCATCACTAACTTTTGAGGCGTACTGCTGCATAAAATCACTTCGTACCTGCGGATAAGCAAAGCACAAACAGACCTTCCGCTAATAACAGTGATTATAGATGCCAACCTGCAATTAACAATTACTGCTCTCTAAAGGGTAAATGGTCTGCACTTACTGTAGGCAGGATCTTTCAACCTCAGCAAGGTTCAACACAATGCTTTATAACGAGTTTCTCACTTCCATCTGAGCGACATGATGTAAACCTAATCCTAGTTTTAAACATTCAGAAAATAAGTTGCAAGGCACATTGCTTACCTGCTGGTAAAAGTAGAGCATTGTGGTTCTGTCATCTTGGAATTCCTTCATGAAGTCTGATGGGATGTATCTGATCCTCAGGTCGTATCTGGAGGCAGACAGGCATCAGTCTGAGCTCCAAGCTAATCAGTGTATTTAAACCTTTGATGCATAAGTGGGTGTAAAAAATGGTCCATGTGGTTGTTTTCTTGCAATATTTGTGTATTTTTGTGATATGTTTGGATGAAAATGTTCCAAATCTGTTATGAAGTCAAAAATAAACGTATTTCAAACATGAAATCATTCTTGTGTGGACAAAAATAGAAATACAAATTCCTCTTCACCAAAATGACAAAAAAAAAAAGCATAAAAACACACTTTTTTTATGCGGGTGTTTTGACCCACTTATGGAAGAGTGTAGAATCCAATCACTCATGCATCTAAGGGTTAAGGTTAAGAGTAGTAGCCTCTGGAAACTACCAACTCAAAATGAAAATTCACAAGCACCAAAACACAAAACAATGTGACAGACCTCCACTCTGCCTCTAGGTGCTGCTGCTCGTAGCGCTGGGTGAGCTCCAACACAGTCATGTCTGGGTGCAGCCAGTGACTCTCTGAGGACTTGAGGTGTTTGAGGAGGAGACCGTAGCAGAGGCTGTGCTTTATGTCTGGACCCACACAGCCACTGGACAGCACCACATTGATGACGCTCTGGGATGGAAAAAAGTATCAAATATGTAAAGAGGGAAAAAAGCTGATTAATTGCAAAACAGCTCAAAAAAAAAAAAAAAAAAAAAAAAGTCTTCTTTGGGTAGGTTGCTCTTGGTCATTTCTCTCTTAAAACGAAAGTTTTTTTTCCTCTGGGCCCCTCTTAAACTCTAGCCCTCTGACCTGCATCTTAAGTCACTGATGTGGTTTTCTCCATCATTCTCATTACAGTAACCCTATGAGCTAATTGTATACGACAGCTATTATTAACACTCTGAACGTTGTACCTTCCATTTCATTCAACACTGATCTTGCTTTATCTCTCTTCTGCCCTTGTTTCTGTCTTTCCTATGAGATGCTTGAGTTTGTTTAACTCGATGTTTTCAATGCCAACATCACTTTGCGTTAGTGGGTTCTGCAAAGTATCTTTTGATTGCCGTTGGTGCAATATAGATAAGTTCAACTGAACCAAATCAGTAGAGTGCTTTGTACAGAGCTATATGAATAATTGCTTCGTCATTAATGGGGAAAATAGAGCAAAGTGCACGCAGAGGAATACAGTAACGTGCAGTAAAGTAGAATACAACACAGTACAGTAAAGACCGCTGTAGAAGAATGCTCTATAGTAAAAGTAGAGTGAAGTACTAAGGAAAACATCATCAGATAGTGTATTACAGCTCAGTATAGTCAAGTTCACTAGACTACTGTAGTAGCATAGTAAAACACAGTGTAGTACAGCAGAGGAAACTCTAGCAAGCAGACCATATTGAACCCATTCTAGATGCAGCTCTATATAGCAGAATACATTAGCATATACATCAGTTAGTCACAACATTAAACCCACTGACAATCTGAAGAAACCAACACATCTACCACCCACTAAAACATTGTTTTAGACCAAACAAACACCCTCATGGCACCTCCTGACAGCAACAGCCTCCTCCAGCACCAGGCTACATCACAAAGGCTGCTCAGGAACGACATGAGGAACACCTAAGAGCCCAAGGTGTTGAGCCCAGCATTGAAACTGCCAAGATCTGCAGAATGCATCTGAACAAGGTCGATCCAAAGAACCCAAAGCACCTAAGGATCCGCTCTTATTTCCCAAAACACCACAGGACACCCTTAGAAGTCGACTACCTGTAGGGTCAAAGTTGTGTCTTTGATACAAAAGTGAGCAACACAATAGCAGGAAGGCGGTTTTAATCTTGTGGATGATCGATGTAAAGTGAGAAAGAATAGAGCAAAGTAGACTACAGTAAAATACAGTAGAGCAAATAGATGAGTGTGGCTGGTGAAGTACTGTTATGGAAGGCAGCAGACCAATATACTAGTGTTCAAAAGTTTGGGGTCATCTAGACAAATTCATGATTTCCATGAAAACTCGCTTTTATTCATGTGCTAACGTAATTGCACAAGGGTTTTCTAATCATCAGTTAGCCTTTCAACACCATTAGCTAACACAATGTAGCATTAGAACACAGGAGTGATGGTTGCTGGAAATGTTCCTCTGTACCCCTACGGAGATAATCCATTCAAAATTTCCAGCTAGAATAGTCATTTACCACATTAACAATGCCTAGACTACATTTCTGATTAATTTAATGCCATCTTAATTGTAAAAAATGCTTTTCTCTCGAGAATGAAGACATTTGTAAGTGACCCGAAATTTTTAAACGGTAATGCAAGTCCAGTTGAATCCAGTTGGGTGAAGACTAGAGTTTACCTTGACAGTCCATCCCTCCTCACAGCGGACTAGTTTGAAGTTTTTGCCCAAGTTGGAGCTGTTGCTAAGGAAACACACTTTCATGATCTTCACCGGGAAGATGTTTTCCGTGATGACAGGTGTCGTGGGAGACATATCCGAGACATCTGACTGGCTGGTGGGAGACATGCTCCTCCAGGACAGGGTGCTGGTGTCTCCCGACATCACACACACTCAGACACACACCGCGTGTAGACTACTGCACAGAGACACCCATGACTGTCACCATTTCACTGTCGTTTCCTTCTTGCTCATACAGAAAATATGAAGCTGGAAGCAAAAAGGACAGCAGTCATACCACAACCATGCTTTAGGGTTAAAGGAACATTTGTATGTCAATAGAAGACTGAACTTGTTGCTGCGATGACTCCGTACTCACCAGTCTTGCACAAGCACCTCAAAAAAATCCCTCTTCAAAAACTTAGACTGCTCAATCCCAGCAACAGACTGCACTCATGTTTCTTTATAAAGTGCAGATTTGTACAGTTTGTCCTCTTTGGCAGGTTAAAAAAGTCTTTTCGAAACCGTGTGCTGAAGAAGAAGAATCCTATCAGTTAACGAAAGAGGAAACAGTGCTGACGGGCAAATAAGGAAGTTGAAGAGCAGCTACAGAAAAACTGACAGGACTGATGAAACCGCTGTGTCACCCCCTTTTTCACATGCAACAGCACAGTGTGCAAAAGCGGCCCGGCCCACAGCACGTTCACTTCCTCTTGCAGAAGTTTTGATGAGCACAGGTGAAAATGGGGACTGCTGTTGACTTTTAATGCAATATTTTAAAGGAACTCCTTCCAGCGCAGCAATGACAGCCTAAAGGCATGACAGAAAATGTTCAAGATCTAAATTTACACGGAGATGTGACCAAAAAGTTACACCTGCTGGTTGTTAGTATTTGATTTTTTTTTCTGCAATACGCTACCATTATAAAGCTTGTGGTCACTTAGTAATATCCTTATTTTTGAAAGAAAAATGCTTTCTTTCAATGAAGATATGAATCAGTAAAGCAGTCCAGACATTGTTAATGTGGTAAATGACTATTCTAGCTGGAAACGGCTGATTTTTAATGGAATATCTACATTATAGCATAACACCTGTAAAATTAATCTTATTCTCGTCAGCCTAAACTGCTAGTACTTTGTATTTGGTGGCATTTAGCATATGGCAGCATAAACGGCTAAGTAAACAAACATTACACTTACTAATGAAAGTGAAATACTGTGTTACAAGCACAAGTATTAACAAAATGCGTTTGAAGTACAGAAAGTTATAGTCCTCATTATGCAGAACTGTGTTTTTCATTATGTTCATCAATTGAATGTTGGAATTGATAAAAATTATCTAACTACTGCTGGGTAGCTTGTGATCAATGCAGTTTTATCTAAACCCATAATATTATACCATAAATTGTGTTACGAAGGTAGCAGGAAAACCCAGGCACAGACACAGGGAAACTGGCAGACAAGTGATTATGAAAAATGATTTTATTTTACTAAATAATTAACCAATACATAGTTGATGAACAGGACTGGGGGAGACTGAACTCAACCAAACCACTCAAAACTACTATTAAAACACACAAAATGCCAAAACTGTCATCTTCTAAACTAACCAAATAAGACTAAGCTGAGGAGGGGTACTCACAAATGGGGAAACTGACAACAGGGGAAGACAGGCTGAGGGAATCCAGGGGTAGACGGAGACAGAACAGGAAAACCAGGCTGGTAGGAATCCATGGGAGAACTGAGTCCTTGAGGGAAAAATCCAGGAGAAGGATCCATGAAGCAATGTGGGTCTCTGTGGCGATGAGTCTTTATGATCCGGCGAGGTGTAGCTGAATGAACAGGGCTTGAGTAGTGAGGAGAGCTTGTGAGCAGGTGAGCTGATTATATCAATGTGAGGCACCTGCAGTAATCAGCTGAGTGCAGGCAGGTGTAGCAGGGAGAGAGATGAGGGAGAGGAGACAGACAGAGGGAGCCAAGGAGAGATAGATCAGAACAGATAGAACAGATGAGGAATGAAAGAGAACGGAAGGCGGGAAAAGAAGGAAGGGCAAGAGCTAGAACAGGATCATAACAAATTGTTTGCTACATTGCTTTACAGTTTGCATTATTAAGCAAAATCTGCAAAGTAAAAAATGTAATATTTGGCTTATGAAAAGTAGTAGAATGCAATTATATAGTAGCGGAACATGAAAATACTCAAGTAAAGCACAGGTAGCATAAAAAGTACAATACTTGAGTAAATGTATTGAGTTACTCCACATGTCACTGTCAGTCTATCTACAGCCGCACAGAGCAACATATCTTGTATTTTTTGTCTTATTATGTACTGATTATTGTCCACGTCAGTATTTCTGACTTTGTAAAGCTCAGACTGACATTTTAGAGTGTTTGGACGAAACGGTGCCACTGTGGTGACCATGAGGCTGTTGATGGAAAGTTCTTTGGCCCTGCTGTTTCAGTTTCTACCTCAGTGGTTTTTGTTCTCCCACTGTTGACTCTCAAAGTGAATCAATGTGTAGGTTGGGCCATGTAGGTTGAATCATCATTTAAATGCAGTGTTTTGTGTCTTGTGGGTTGTCTCTGTTCAACATTAAATAAATATCAATATTAGTTTGATGATCTGGAACATTTAAGTGTGAGAAATGTATCTGATTTCAAATACTTTTTTCGTTTGCATAAAGCAGACTCCTTCACAAAGGAATCCACAGCTACCTATAATAAAATGTACATCTGTTAATTGTCTTACTTGCAGACTGATAATCAAATATTGACTCTCCTGACTTACAGTCAGCTTTAAGATAGAGCTTCTTTTTTAAAGCTTTCAACCAATCAGCACCACTCTTTTTCAAAGAGCTCTTACACCATCTTAACTAGGTTTTTACAACCAGACGCGATGAGCACAAAAATAGAGCTGACTGAGCCTTTGTGGTGGCTGCTACTGACCTATGGGACAGTTTTTGTGTAAGAACCATTCACACTTTACAGCGTGCAAAATTGCTGCAAACCTCACCTTATGTCACTGACATTTAGAAGAGGCTGACACTCTGACTTTAACTTTCATTGACTTCTTACCTTTTATTCTGCCTTCTTTTCTTCAGCCTTTGTGTTTTATGGCCGACCTTTTTCAAATTCTTTAGCACTTTGGTTCACGTCTTGCTGTTTGACTTTAATGGAAGATAACCTTGTGTTGACATGGACAGCATCCTGTAAAAGATTGGCATCCTCAGCTGGTGTTTTAAGTTAAGATCTAAGGCTTTTGCATGCAATTCACATACTATAATTGTCATCCAGCTCACCCTATTTTGTAGGATGTTTGCTTCTCTACTCATTTATTGTCTTAAATTTGCTACCTGCCTGTATGTTTAGTCAACTGAAACTAGCCGCCATGCTAAGCTAATGAGCAAATTTGTCTGCAGCCTGGAAGTTTTAACACATGCTGGACACTGCAAGATTGATTATTTCCATTAATATCTCACGTTATCAACAATGTTATACATGAAAAAGCAAAACAAGTTTCATTACAGTGTCTATAAAAAGTATTTCATCATGTCTACCAGTGTACAAACTGCTGCTTTTGTCTTCTCTAATGTAGACTCTTACATCAGCCGCGTTTACTTCCCACTCATGGGCAATCATTCCTTCATTCTCAGGCCCTGCATGAAAATGGCATTCTTAATTTCATTACAAAAAGAGACATATAGCACCAAGACAGAGGACAGGAAAATACCATGTAGTACTGACAGCTCTTGAGTTGCTGAAAGACTTCACACATGAAATGTGAAACACTGCTTCGATACCTTATGAATTGTTTGTGTGACATCCTGTTATGCACGGTTTGGCAAACTTTCATGCACAGCCCAGTTTGTGTCTGAGAAGGAACCTGAACTGCATCTATTTAACACTATTTTAGAAGTACGGCTGTGAAGCATTTTGCTAATTTGAAATATCCAAAGGAGGTCTCCAGTAAAGAAGAACAGAAACAGCAGATAGCTTCAAATCATGAAACTTAAGGGTTGTGTTTTCTTGCCAGGCATGATTGGCACATGTTTGCTGTGTGTGGCATCGGCATTTTTAGCTAATGTTAATATTTATATTTTTCGCCTTCCTTTATTATCAATTCTGTAGTTTTACACTTACACTGTATGTTGTGTATGATGGTTATGGCCAAGTGGTGTGTGTTTAAAACTGAATTCTGGCAGGGATATGTGCTAGCCTAGCCGCGCTAGACCCATGTTCTGAAGGCACAAGGGTCTAGGGAAGCTCGACAGGGAGGGAGGCGAGCTAAAAGGTTGTCTTTCAAATCACTCTTCAGAAATTGGGTAGGTATACAACCAATCAGCGCAACGAATAGGCTGACGGAGTTCCTAGAGCGCCGGCAGATTGTGGCTAAGTCCCATTAGCTTCCCAACCAGCGGAGCCAACTGGTATATTAAGGATTTGTCATATCCCGTCGGCATAAGTCCAAATACATCTTTCTTCTCAATGAAACACTTCAGTGCCGTCCTTTGTTTATCTTTCAAGTTGAATTTTAGCTTCAAATCTTTAAGGGCTGTGGCCAAAGCCGAGTCGAAAGATAACTGTTTATTGTGCGCCGGTTGTTTCTGTCAGAATCGTCGCACCTCTGTCGTCACTTAGTTACGCCCACCTTCTGACTCTACACTTCATGGTGATTGGTCCGGCCAGTTTTAGGAGAATCCAGCCTCGAGCCTTATGGAGGGTAACTAGACCCACCCTAGCAGAGAATTAAATTCGTTGCTGTGGGTTGTCTAGCGCGGCAAGGCGAGATATGTGCTGGATTAGTCTCCCAACGCAATTATCATTTTATGTCCACCAGGTGTCACTGTTGCCATTGTTTGCTGAAGCCCCTCTGATTCTGGGTCTGCAGGGAAGGCAGAAGAGATGAAGTTCTTGTATGCAACCACAACATTGGAGTATGGGGTGAGAAATGTTCTTTTTGCGTTGGTTGTTTATCTGGAGTACTATTCTTCATAAGGACTATTGGTGGGTATTGTCCAACCATAGTGCAGCGTTCTGTCTGACCTTCTCTCAAGAGTCTGTCGTCGGTGAGGATGGATGAAAAAAGACTGTCAATTTAGTGGCTTGTCTCAGCATCAAAGATGGGTGAGACCCAGTGGTAATGGATTTGTTTAGCATTTTTGAATGGAGCCATCATCTGGCCAATTTATTTTCACCCAAACAAAATATTTTCCTGATGTGAGGTCAAAGATTGTATCGATCTTTGCTCTGCACATTTTCCTTCCTGTTTGAAAAAGCAGAGCCTTCTGTCACCTGTTCATCATCTGGCTGATCACAATAAATGCAAAGGTAATTATTGTCCCACTCTAAAAGATTCAACCCTATAACCTTCCACTTTATGAACAGTCTTCTAACAACCTGTGCTATTTGTACTGACATGTTTAATCAGATTTCTTTCAGCCAAACTTTTATCGTTGTACAAGTTGTGTTGTATATATCTTATACTGTCACAACCTGCAGAGGGCGCTGCTGTACCTGTTAGTGTGCTCAGACGTGGATGTTTTATGTCTCCGTCTCTTTTTCTTTCACTGTCACACATGAACAGGAACATACCGTCTTAAAAAATTTTCCATAATGTGGCTTTTCCTTTTAGGTTTTCATGTAAAGAACAGCTAATCTTGATGCCCAAATTAACATGTCATTTTATAACTGAGAGACTCTTGAGAAAAACATTTAGACATTGTTTAAGGAACTGAAAGCTTAACTGCAATGACATTGTATATAAAGACAAGTCATATAGTTTAATTCCTTTAATAAATCAATATCTAAACGGTCATAAACAACAAAGATCAAAATTCACATACTTTGGCCACAGTTTTCCATTTAATTCTGCACACCGGTGTTCAAAGTAAAGGGAAAAAAAAGCAAGAAAAAACTTTTAAAGAATTCCATTCCAAAATGGCACATCCACAGTTTGAAGAAATAAAGTACAAAACAAAAAAAGAAAATTAATAAAAATACAGATTTTTTTATGAATGAGTGAGAGCATCAACACATTTTGGAATGTATGTCTTATTTTTTTGCAACAGAGTGTAGGTTGTGTTATGCATTTTGGAATGAATTCCCTCATTTACTGTTCAACAAACAGGACAGATCCAAGTAATCAGTAGTCAAACGAATAAATTACAGAGAATACTGACAAAAAAAAACTTTCAAAGACTTCATTATCTATCACAAATAAAACAAGACACCAAAAGGTCAAAAGAAAAGAATCAAAACTTGTCAAATTGGGGGAAAAACTGCCATGGGGTTTTCCTGTTCTGCTCTGGACTGAGATGTGGTTTGACATTTTATAAAATACTCATGCAAAAAATTACGTTACTGTCAGATGAACATGTATTATACATTACATGCGTATGGAGACATTGCTACAAAAAAATATGTGTTTCAAAAAACACAAAATAACTTAATAACTGCATGATGACTCCAAATACATAACCCAATCTCTGTTACAGCTCTGAGTAAATGGATTCTGGACATGAAAAAATGAAGGGAAAAAAGGACATGAATTTCATGTATTTTATGTGCCAAGTGTACAGTTTATAACTGTAAAGCAACAACAAAAAAAATGCAATCCTGTTATGTGAATAAAAAGTAGATACAAGTTTGCAGCATAAACCTTCATTGTTTTATGAACTGTTTCAGCCATATCATGAACACTGATATATTGTGTGTGGATATATATAAGAATAAATGCAACATGTAAACATACAAGAAATATGACAACTGGGATATTCGTGGTTTTTTTTTTTTACCTCTGTTAACCAATCAACCAAGAACCCTCAAAAGTCTTTGTTTTCGATGTTAGGGCAAACAACCACATGGTTTTTCAGAACATTTATATACATACTTGTGCCATCTTTGTTCACTGCTCTTACTGAGACTCCACTGGGGTAACTTTACACACATGTGATGCATAAAATCCAAACAATTCAATGAAGCATGTTGCTACAATAAAAGATTATTCTGCCACAACTCACTGTAAACTTCCTTGCATGACCAACCTTGTACCTGGAGTCGGACCATCATTATGGTAAACTTTGCCATCAATTTGTCACTGATAACAGCTTTGTTTATGCACATCCCTTACATTGGGTACAATAAGTATCCAGAAAATGTTGAGTGGACATACTGACTAGCATAAAGTCCTGAAGCCTGGTCCGATGGTAGCTGTATGTGCACAGTGTCACCTTTTCGTAATGGGAGTACCGCACTCCCCGAAGCCTGATCCAGCAAGCCCTTTGTGTACTCATCATAAGTGTACATTACCGGCTCGTTGTTCTTCATTAAGGCCACCCACACATTACCTCCCTTGCAGTGGACGTGGTAAGAAAAGTAGTAGATCCCTGGTATGCGGCAGGTGAAAATGCCAGTTTGGGGATTATAGTCCTGATTGCCGTTGTGCAGGAGTTTGTCAAAGATGACGGGTGAGCCGACAGGGGGGAATGGATTTGTGAGCTTAGCTGAGAAAGCAGGCATTTCCAGACCAGTTCCACTAATTTCACCTCCACTGTTTGGTTTCTTGTAACCTTGTTTTTGACCACTGTAAGGGCCACTCACAGGGAGGATCTGTCCGAGGTCAGGATATGCAGCAGGTGGTCCTGGAGGACCTGGAGGCCCAGGTTGCCCTGGTTGCCCCGGAAGTCCAGGAGGGCCACTAGGACCAGGATTACCTTGAGGACCAATATGACCAGGGGGTCCTGGGTTTCCATCTCCTGGGTAGCCAGGTTTACCAGGTGGCCCTGTTTCACCTTTATGCCCTGGAAGCCCAGGAGGTCCAAGTGGCCCACCTGGTCCTGTGAGTCCTGGAATACCCTGGGGTCCCTGATGGCCTTTCTCTCCAGGCTGTCCCCCATCTCCTCGTGGTCCCAATAATCCTGCAGCACCGGGAGCACCAGGTAAGCCCCTCATACCAGCTTCTCCTTTAGGCCCAATGGGCCCTTGTAAACCTCTTGGGCCTGTCTGTCCACCCTCTCCCGGCCTGCCAGTTTGCCCTGGGAGACCTGGAGGCCCCATGTCACCCTTTGCTCCTGGAATTCCTCTTGGTCCGCCGTTACCATCTTCTCCCTTTTGTCCCGGGAAGCCAAGACTACCAGGGGGCCCTATTGGACCTGGGGGGCCAGGAATTCCGCTTGGACCAGTTGGACCGATGACTCCTGGAAGACCTCCGTGACCTTTATCTCCTTTTGGACCAGGTGGTCCAGGAAGACCAGCATGTCCCTTATGCCCCTTAGGTCCTGGAAAACCTGGTTTACCATAACCTGGCATGCCTGGACCTCCGGGTAAACCAGGAGGCCCTGGTTCCCCTTTACCTCCAGAAAGCCCTGGTTGCCCTCGAAAACCATCTTTCCCTGGTTTTCCAATTCCTGGTATCCCTGGTGGTCCTGGTGGACCTCTATCACCAGGTGACCCTTCCAATCCTGGTTCTCCAGGAGGACCAGGTTTTCCTGGTATCCCTGGCTGCCCAGGGAGGCCGTTCATACCAGGTTTAGCAATGCCAGGGAGGCCTGCTTGTCCAGGTGGACCTGGTGGCCCAGGAGGTCCTTTCAAACCTGGAAAACCAGGTTGGCCATTGCCTTTGTCCCCCTTCAGGCCTGGAGGACCGGGAACTCCCGGTGGACCTTTTAGGCCAGGTTCTCCTAGAAGACCTGGCTGTCCTGGTAGCCCCTGACCTCCTGTTTTTGAAATTCCAGGTAATCCAGTGGGACCTGGGAGTCCTGGAGGTCCAGGAAGTCCAATTGGTCCCTCACCACCACTAGGACCAAGGTCGCCTTTTGGTCCCAGTAATCCAGGTCCTCCAGGTTTTCCTGGCAAACCTGGCATACCGGGTTTTCCGATTCCTGGGTACCCCTGTAGACCGGGAGGTCCTGGCTTTCCAGGCAAACCTGGCAATCCCTGGCCTGGCAATCCAGAAGGTCCTGTTGGTCCTGGTGGTCCTGCTGGTCCTGGAGGTCCCTGAATTCCTTGGGGTCCCTCTCGGACACCTTCTCCACCTGGACCAGGGGGAGGTGGACCTTTAGCTCCTCTGGGGAAAGCTGGTCCTGCAAAAAACAGGAAACATGGCTGATAGAAGTGAATACTGAGCCACTAAAGTAATCAATACAGATCAAGAAAACACATCAATCACAAACAATCCCGATTTGATTAGACCTCTGTGATGTCAAGTTCTGTGATGACATATCGAGGTCACTGAGGAGTTTACATGTACATTAAAAAAATATAAAATGTAGTTACTGGCTAAAAAATTTTGTTTCACATTCAAGGCTTTAAAGTTGCTGCTCTTAGAATCCTCACCTTTGCTGTCTGTCAGTGGTCTCTCTTTTCCCTTTTGCAAAGGCAGCTGAGGAAACTCTTTTCCATACTGAGGCAGTAATGGCACCTCTTTGCCATAAGGCAGGTGTGTCATCTCATTACCCAGAAACTGTTGCTGGGGAAACCCATCATTGTATTGTGGCAACGGCTGGTGCTGCTGTGGTGGCTGTTTATGCCCATAATACGCCCCACCATGGGCCAGGCGTAACGACCACAGCTGCAGCACTGCGATGACTAAGTAGAGAGACTGAAGGGTTATGGTCACCATTTTCTGTAGTGGAGAAGAAAAGAGAATAAATAATAATAAAATCCATATCAACAGTCAGCATCTCTCAAACTTTACAGATTCAGGTTGCATTCTTTGCAATCTAACCTTGTCCCAAAGAAATCTGGTGATTAAACAGGGATTCACCATATAATACATGCACATGCAATGCCATTACATAAATTGAAATTTGAGAAATTAGAAATTCAATTTACATTTTCATTTCCATTGCTAATTGTGTGATGTTTTACTAGCAGTGTTTTAGTGTAAAAACTCTCAGCAACCGTGAAGAAGCTCATTTAAAATTGTACAGTCTTATTGAATGTAGGTTGGAGATTTTCGATTTTTCAAATGTACTTTTTGCCCCTTAATTACATTTAAATTTAGACTTCCATACAATTACAATGGGTGAATTTTGCACATTTTAGCACCGATGTTTGTAGGGATTAGTTAGCTGAAGCCTGAAGTGGTAATATGAGGAACTGCAGTTTTGGGGATTTCTGTGTTGGTTTCATTTTTCATCCCAAGAGTTTTGCGCTTAATCCAAATATGATAACTAGGTAATTATGATTATTAACTCAACCTTTAATCATTCCAAAACACTCAAGGTCACTCAGGTTCATCATTTCATTTCCAGCTAGACAGAAAAAAAGAGTTAGACCAGAAGTCTTGCAGGTTCTGTGCTGCTCCCCAGTGGTACATAACTTTGTAACTCTTCCATAAAAGCCAAAAATCAACACTGCAGCCTTCATGCCGAGCCATGGCTGTGCCCCTCAATCATGCAGCTACAGAGCTGATTTCAAAAGCCAACACTCTGGGTCTCATGAAACCTGCTGTGGTCAAACCGAAAAAGAAACAAAAACCTTCCACTCCTTGTATGCGCACTACATGTCCTCTCTTCCCCTTGTTTACACATCTATTCAAACACACAGTGCAAAAGCCTCAGAGTCTCATATCCTTGACATGACTTAAACATATATATTATAATTAAGGGGCCCCACAGGGGAGGTGGTCAGTTTAGAACATAATCCTTAATCCTTTAAACATGTCTGTGCTAAAGAGGTCATCTATGTGCAGCCAAGAGCGCTGTGCGAAAATAAACGGTGAAACGGTGAATGTATGTTTTCCTCAGCTGCAGTGTTTGTGTGTCCTGAAACAGAACCAAAGAGATCAAAGATGTTGGAGAGCCACGGAAACTGAAGAGAGATTTGCTTACATTTTTGGGGGGCAATTTAAAAAAAAAAAAAGAAAGAAAAGAAATAAAAGCAGAGTAAGTGGGTCATGCTGAATGTTTCCACTTGAATATTTCTACATGCGTTTAATTAGATTTATTTGTTGTTTTTTTTTATGATGAGTACGCAAAGCATCCGGCCTCCTTACTTTCAGATTGTTCCGCCTCTCAAACTGAAGGCTTCGCCCCTCCTTCGTCAGGTTTCTCCTCTCCTTCCCCTCACTTTAGGCTGCTTCTCTGGGTCTTTTCCAAGGCATGAGTGGGGGCGGTTGTGCTCGGGATCCAGCCAGGCGTTAGCTGCAGTCCTGCTGGGCCCTGCTGTGGAAATATGAATGTCAGTGAATGTCAGGTGGTGACCTTTCACAGAAGACTGGGGTTTGTAACACTGAGCTGCCATCCCCACCTGGCAGACATGTTCTGTCCACTTGGTATTTGGTATCAGTATGAAACATTGTATGTTTTCATACTCGTCGCTCCAGGCTGAGAATCATCAGTTGCTATTTCAGAAATGAAAATGACTGCTTCTCAAAAATATGGCTTAAAAAAACGTGTTATCTGGTAGAGATGCAAATTTTAAATGGGTATAATGGCCAAAAAAAGTAATTTCTGTATGAATAATATTCATATAGTAGATATACAGACAATTGATGACCATTAAGTAATCTAAAAATAAAGCTTTTTTTTCCTCCACCACACATAGTTTAAGTCAAAACTTACTCTCAAAACTGAAAAGCTGATGTTAAACAAATCAAATTCAGTCTACTAGGTCATCACATATAAAACATATAGATCCAGCACCATGGACAGAGACTGTGATACTAAATGCCCAGACTCAGATTCGAGAGTTTTTCCAGCCTCAGAATGGACATTTATTGATGGACTAAGCACGATAATCAGCATCATTGATCCGCATACAGTAAAAGCAATGCATCTGTGTTACCTTTCTAGTAGACATCTATGTTTTTTTTCTCAACTATTATCGGTTTGTTGATTTTCCTTTGGCTCTGGTCAAACCTAAGCTCCTACGACCTGGGCTAAAAACTGAAGTCAAAGCTTAAATGCCAAAAGCCTGTTCCAGAAGTAAACCGTAGGTTAAAATAAGTAGCTTTATAGAGAAAAGAAACATGTTTACAGCATTTTGGCTGTAGCTAACTGTCTTTTCTATACACTACCATTCAAAAGTTGAAGGGCCACTTTGAAGGTTCTTTCTGGCCTTGCTCCTCATACACATGGTTTGAAGTCCTTAAGCTGATATTTTTACACATTCCAAAAGCCTTGCTTAAAACCAAAGTCTACTCTGTGAGGTTCCAGACACGCATCCCTGAGAAAAAAGGGTGGCAGAGTCAGTACGATTTCTAAAAATCTTTAAAAGCTGTCAAATAAAATGCATAAAAGTGTAGGTTTACATTTCAAATACATGTTCTGTAGAAAAAAGGGGGACGCAGCCAAGTTACACACAGTCAGTTTGAAAGCTTAAATTAAAAACAGCTTGTCAGCTGACAAGAATTCAGTCATTTAAGTGTTTAAATGTCACATTTCATTAAGGCCAGACTCAATCATTTGCTTTTCATGCTTTCCCAAACCCCAGTGTTGGAGCAAATCCCTTTATTCAACATATTTTCCAGATATAAACCCAGCAAGACATTGATCCTCAAATGCTGATCTAAACTGAGCATGATTTCACACGCTGGGATGTTGAAGTGATCGCCGCCGCTTTAGTCTAGACCTCTTAGACCCATCCAAAGCTCAGCAGAAAATAAGGGAACACATGTTTGGCAAGGAAACAGGGTGACCTCCATAAAACAATAAGTCAGAAAAACAAAGGGGACCGACTGAATCTTGGAAACATATGTTCCATTGGACCTCCAATGAAACAGATTTTATCGTTTGCACACGCAAAGCAGACAAAAACACATTTTAATCCACTTATCAAAGGAGCTGCATGAGCAACTAAACGGTATGAAGGTTCTAAAAATACATGAATTCACATCTTACTCGACACATGGAAACCCTTATCCATCCTTAACTGCTTGTTTTCACGAGAAAATCTCTATTTTTCCCCGACACCTCAACCTTTTCCAGCTCTTGTCCGTTGTCTGGTCAAACACAAACACACAATATGTGAATAGGCTCAGATTAGTTGTTTGTTTAAAGTCAAAACTAATCATCAAAAGTTGTAAATCATTAATAAAATGTTGTTAGAAATGTTAGAAGTTTTACACTATAAAAAACTGTAAAGAAAAAAAGGTGGGCCACAAAAAATGTATAAATAAATAACCTACTGCACAACTAAAATGCACTGTCTAGTCTAATTTGTAAAAACAATGAAATTTCTTGTATTATGTATGTATGTAAAACCCAAGACAGCTCAATGCGGTCTTGTCTTCCTTCACAGTTCACCAAACTTTCTTGTGTGATGACATCACTCAGTGCTTCCTGTGCCTTGTCTTCACAGCTGGCAAACAGACTTTAGGGTCATTACTGCCACCTACTGGGCTGGAGTGTGCATCAGTGTTACCAGTGTGCCAGAAATTAGAGAAAGGTGCAATTCAATGTGTTTTTTTAACGCGTCCACCCCCACCCCCGTAATTAATCAATCGAAATGAATGTGTTGAAGTCCCAGCTCTAATATAAATACAACTTTTAAGAGGTCATTTGGTTTGATCTCATTGATTTGCTTTGATACAGCATTTTATAAGGTATACATTTTTAAATTCTACTTCAACATAATTGAAGGCACAATTTGCCCCAACATATTTTCTCCAAAGGCTCAATTTACCCCTTGAGACAAGAAAACACTTTTTTTTTGGATAGTCATATTTTAAAACCAGTTTGTTTTAGATCCAAACCAATTACTCCCAGTGATGTCCCACATCCTGAATCATATGTACATGTTTTATGTTTAGACATTACTGCCACGCCTCCACTATAACTGGAACGACACCTCAAGTATAAACTGACTGATCTAACCTCACACTCCGCTTCTGAACACTGAACATTTTGAATAGTCTTCCAGCTGCAGCTAGGGGGTAAAACCATGTTTCCAGTCTGTGTTTGCCAACAAGAAGTCATAAATACGTGACAGTAGTTGTCTGGCCTGTTTGATCTGCTGTTGCCATATTAATAAAACTGTCACCATCTCACTGTTTTTGCCACTCTAATAACTTATTCTGTATAACTGTAGAGTTAATAGTGGTTTGGTCATCATGACTTCAGCAAACTTTTACCATTCTTGTAAATAACTGGCTGCACTGTCACGTCAAAATGAATGCAGATCGACTGAACCCAATTTAAAGTGTCACCAGTAACATATGCACAAAGCTTGTCATTTCATGCTAGTCTCTTTAAACACTGAACTAGCTACGAGGAATCTGTTGCTGCAAAAAGTCTGACTTTGACTGTCAGGGACCACCCATAAAAATCCAACAAACAGATAATTCCTCTGGCAATACACCATGAAAACCTTCCACTTCTTCCTCACATTCAATCATTATAAGACAAATAAATCCTCTCTCACACACATATTACACACACAGGATGAGCCTGCTCACAAATGTGGAAATCGTGTTTCTATCGAAGCCCGATGCTGTGAGCTTTTAGGATGATGTCGTGTGAATTACTGCAAGGGTTTCCTTTCACTGGCATGCAGATCATAGCAGTGCATCATGTCAAACAGAATTAGATTAGATGAGAGTAAACAGAGACCAGGGTTGGCTTCTATGTCGAACCTTATTAGCAGATGCCACTTAATTGGACACACTATTGACAGATATTTAATTTTTGATTGCCTTCAGGCTTTTATGTTGCAGCGAGCAGAAAAGCTATGAGAGCTGAGGCAGCTCAACAATTAACCCTCTAAAACCCAAATACTGAAAGACATTAGCAAAAATGGTGTATATATGTGCACTACTGTTCAAAAGTTGGGGGTCACCAGACAGTTTCATGTTCTCTCTGAAAATTCACACATTTATTCATGATGCAAACGTAGTTGCGCAAAGGTTTTCTAATCATCAATTAGCCTTTCAACACCATTAGCTAACACAATGTAGCATTGGTAAAAATCATCTGTTTCCAGCTAGAATAGTCATTTAGGATATTAATAATGTCTCCGCTGTATTTTTGATTCATTTAATGTTATCTTCATTGAAAAAAAAAAGCTTTTCTTTCAAAAATAAGGACATTTCTAAGTGACTCCAAACTTTTAAAGGGTTGTGTTTATATAAATAATAAAAGGAAATATAAAAAATATATAACTCGTATTGTATTTTTGCTGCACAGTGTTTTACATTGTGTTTTTACAATTTCAAAGTCTGAGCTTGGAGTCAGAGGTTGCTACACATCAAAATGGATGTAATAGGGAAGAATAACAAGACTTTTATTTGTGGTGAACCTCATCCTCATGTTTTACTGTTTTCAAAGGCTTTATGTCATGTATTAGGCCTGAATGGCTGGATTTATTTCAAGTTTCTTTATTAAATATATATTCAAATCAGGATTGTTTGCATTGCAGATGGACCTTTCTGCTCAGTTATTTAGTTAAATGGTTTCAACAAACTGCACGCTGAAAATTTGCTCCACGACAGAGCAATCAGTAACTGGAAATGAGAGTCAAATAATCCATTATAATCAAAGGCACAGCGAGTTATCTACACTGCCATGGCATTTCACAAATATCGAGGCCATAAGAATTCACAATGACAATATTACCACAATATCTACCTCTATCTGTGTACACAAACTATAATACTATCTGTAAAAGTCATCTTTGACTTTGTTTTTTTTTGTGTGTTTTGTTGCTTTTTGTCAAAAGAATGATCTTGTTTCTAGGCTGGAATGTCAATCAGACTTTACAAGCACTAGATTATTTGTTGTGTATCAATATTTCATTTTAAAAAATTACAGTTATTATCAATAAACTACAGGACAAACAGGTTGAGAAACAGCTTTTGCTCATGGTTCAAAAGACTTCTAAACTCTAAGCAATACCACACAGTGTCACTTTTAATAATGCGGCTTACGTGCAATCTCCTGTCCATTTTTATTCAATTTTACTGGCTTTTATTTGATCTCATTACCTCTGCACTGTACTGTATATATCTTGCCTACTTTGCATATATTGGAAGTCTTGATGTAATTTTTTTGCATGTACATTCGATTTTCTTATTTATTGTTGTTTATTTAGCTTGTTTTATTGCACCGTCCAGTGGCAGCTACTTATATTTTCATCATGCCCCCACATGTGTTGGCAATGAAGGTATTCTATTCTATTCTATTCTAAATGGCAACACAACACCCCTAATCTTCACATTCACTGTCCAACATTTGCTCTCTTACTGCACCCTGCTATTATTGACTGATCTCCACTTGGCTTCACACTTCAGATCCACAAACACGGTGCACGCATCGGTTTTATTCACCCCACCTTAATATTTCCACTGGAGCTTTACGACCAAGTATGTCATCCATGTGAAAGCGACTTTGCTATTTACTCCAATTACATACAGTAAGAGAGGCTTTGATTACAGAAGCACCATCTCATCAGTCATCTGTTGGGTTCCAGACAGCGTAATGAGAAAGCAATTGGAGAGTCTGGACCACAGACTGAAACTCTGATAAGTGTTGAATTATAAGGGCATTGCGCTGTTTGTATGTTCAACTTTGATACTTAACTACATCGTGTGCAAAAATTTCCATACAACAAATAAAGTGACCTCCTGAATCATCTGATTTATTTCAGTTTTCCGCCATGCACACTGCACTAAACCGGTCTGCTTTCGACCTCTTCTTGTAGCTTTAACAGGTAATTTCCAGGAACTGCGTCCCTCAGCACAAACATATGACTTATGTATTAGCACGCATGTGTTGATGGCTAAGATTTATGGAGCTATTTCAAGTAAAAGCCCTGCAGAGATGGAATTCCATGTCATTTCTACATTTTTACAGTGCAGCCAATGTTTCTGATTAGAATGTACAAGCTGGAGAGTTCGGTCTGAGGGAGCAGATGTGACGTTTATGCATTTACATGGTTTTGAAAGCAGACAAGAGAAGGAGGGAAACTGTATGGCTATGATCAAAAGCTGCACAGAAAAACTCTTTCCTCCACAGTTTCTGTAGTTGCTAATAAATGTGGCCAAAGCAGATCTAAAAATACAAAACACTGTGTGCATTTTTATGGCTTGACTGTTTTATATGATCAGTTACAGAACAGGATGAGTTTCACCAGACATCGATACTTTGAGTTATTAAACTCTCTACCCTTTTCTTACTACTAAAAACTAGGATATCTGAGTGGAGAGTGGCGAGGATGAGGGGAAAAACCAGCTGTGATGGTGTAAATCTCACAGATGACACAACATTCACTGGCTCTCACCTGAAAAAGAATATTGATACAAAACTAGCACAGGCTTGGATCCTTCGGTTTGTCAGGTGTGGAACTCTGTGTTTTTAAAACCATAAACTGCAGTTCCAACCATGAAGCTGACTGCTAATGTTGCAGTTAACACATCAGTTTATTGAAACAAGGTCTAAATTTTCTATCAGTGGCATCTGAGTTCTTTTGTTTTTGGCAAGCTCTGTGTGATTGTATAATGTAGCACAGGATGAAATGTAAACAGGCTTACATGATTCAAGTGCAAAATTGTTGCATAAATGAATGTGTTAAAGCCTCAGCCCTGATATATACACTACTGTTCAGAAGTTTGGGTCACTTAGACATGTCCTTATTTTTGAAAGACATGCAGTTTTCAATGAAGAGAACATTAAATGAATCAGAAGTCCAGTGCAGACATTGCTAATGTGGTAAATGACTATTCTAGCTAGGAATGACTGATTTTTAATGGAATATCTACAATATAGCTACAGAGGAACATTTCCAGCAACCATCACTAATGTGTTCTAATGCTACATTATGTTAGCTAATGGTGTTGAAAGGCTAACTGATGATTAGAAAACCCTTGTGCAGTTATGTTAGCACATGAAGAAAAGCGTAAGTTAGCATGGAAAACATTAAATTGCCTGGGTGACCCCAAACTTTTGAACGGTAGTGTATATGTGTGTGTTTGACTGAGCTGAGCCACTGAGAGTCCCACTTCTTTTTCTCATCTTTCATCATATGCATGAACCCAGCTTTGATGAACATCGTCAGACACCTCCACAGCCTGATGACAATCCCATCCAGCAGAGGCTGCTGGTTCCTCTGAACCTCTCTGCCAATGCTCGCAACCACAGCCGGCTCCTCTTGGTGATGAGCCACAAGTCTTTTATCACCTCCAGCTCGGCTTTGAAAATAATCAAATTTCCATCTCTCCTCTGTGCTCCTCCGCCGACCGATTCCAGATGGGCGACTCCAGCTCTCGATAAACAAACGATGAGGAGCAGAGGCATGTCAGTGCTTACAGAATCAGCTGCCAGTCTTAATTGCTTGCGGTCAGGTCTGGCTTTTGTGTTTCAGGCAGATTGTAGAAGGCCCTTCCTGTTCAGGGAAGCTAACAAGGACAGTCCGACAAACCAACTGTCATTCAAGGAAAACAGAGCCAACCTGGTTCATGTCAGGAGTGATTCCAGGGTCATCTGAAACAAAACTAATATTTACAAACTGACTTTAGCATATGATTCCAAAATAACCCTTACATGCTAGGATAATCAAAACTACCTGCTTTGACTTTAGAACTGTTCAGAATTTCATAAATAAGCAGCATTAGCAGATCAAAAATGACAAGCATGCATGCTCTTATGAACTCTGTGTACTACTCTGTGAAGTTGGCTCTAAACTTCGACCAAAGAATTTGTCTGTGTTGCTGCTTTTTGTTAGAATGGATGGCCAATAAGTCGAGTGTAGTCGTTGCAAACAGCAGCTTTCATATCACAATCTCGAAAGATACCCCAAAAACAGTCGACAATAACAAAGGGCTGCACAGTGCCTTGGTGGTTAGCACTTTCACCTTGGTTTGCCTAAGTCAGCTGGGATCGGCTCCAGCCTTTATTTCACATGCAAATATTTGACATGTGCACTTTTCACTTTGCAGGTTTGGTTCAGTATCTTGCTCTGATACTTCAGCAACATTAGCTGTGGGATTCAACCACCTGAGCCACAGCAAACCCAAGAACAATACAGATGTTCTCTTTTGCTAGCTGGATGCTACTAGCTTTATTAATCAACTGCTGCGCCAATCCCAACACACTAAAGGCATGAAGCAGCTTCATAAAGATCAAAACAAGCCCCTTAACGTTGCAACTAGAAGCATTGTCAGATTTTGCAGAGCACGTGCAACTGTTTTGTCAGCGCAGTGCGAAGAAGCTTTCGTGCACAGGGATACAAACACGGAAGGAATGCAACAATCAGCTGACAGTAGCGGAACTGCCAAGACAACATCTGGGGAACGCACCTGTGAGGGTATGTGTGACTGTTTGCGAGGATGTGTGTGAGCTGATGCCGTCTATAACCCAACGTTTCTAAGAAAAACACTCCACCTCTGCTGTGATTCTCCCAGGCCACCATTTGTGGACATGCTGCAGGTGTGCTGTGCAGGAAAGGGACGCTTCTTGCCAAAAATCACTACACTAGAGCAGAAAGTAGAAGTCTATTACTCATGAAAAAAATGAATCGGCTTCAGTTTTTCAAATCTTTTCTTGCAAAAAGTAAGAAGTTCATTGGGTTCAAATGACCAGTCACAAAGCTGGTAGTGAGGTAGTTAGCTCAACAGAGGGCGCCAAACTCCATTTTTGAATTTGATCAACGCTCAGATCAGTGTGTTTTGTTTACTGGTATTTTCCACAGGCTGGGTGGAGAATCACATGTGCTGCTACTCATATGAAAATGTCTAATTATCCTGACAAAATCTGATTTAAACACTTTTTGCGCAATCTGATTTATTTGTATTTTCGTGTAATCAATACCGGCCATTGGTTTTAAGCGTCACATCCTCCATTTTCCATGTGAAACCCACAAAAAAACAGTCTCTCCCAGTATTATTCTCGCAAACCACAAGTCATATTCTGAGCCTGTTTTTGGACCTCGAGCTGTTTTTCTTTCTCCATTCACTGCTCCTTTTGTCTCCGAGCAGGTGATTTATCCCGACTCAGTCATCAAGTAACATTTTCTCCCCGTCCCTGCTTACCTAAACGAAAAGGGTCACCGTGAGTTGAAAAATGAAGCTAAATGTCTGCTCAAGTTCCTCTTTTTTTTTTTCAGCATTCCTTCACACCTACTCGATCTCTTTGCTGAGCGAAGGCCGGAGTCGCCTTCGGAGGCGTCGGCAGCCCGGGGATCGACGAGGCAGACGAGGGGTTAGCCGACCTTTAGGCGGATTGAAAAGACTCATTATAAGGTGGTAAAACATTTTAAACTGATGGTACAAATTATCAACCGACCACGAAGGGGAAGTCGCACCGGGCTGAGTTTAAAATTGCTTACTGCCTTACTGACCTCTGACACATGTGCATATAGACCCACATACACTACAAAAACTCAAAATCTTTCCAAGTCTGTTTGTCTTATTTTTAGTCTAAATGTCTCATCCCGCTTGATTTAAGATAATTTCACTTAACAAGTGACATTTCAGCAACATGGAGGGGCTTGTTTAAAGACAATGCATCTTAAATATCTTGTTAAGTCAAACAATCTTGAAATTATCTTGTTTTGAGTTGAATTTTACAGGAAAACTCAAAATAAGTTTCACCTTTGTGTCGTCCTGCGGGTCAAACTGACCCGTTTTAAAGTTTGGAAATGTGGAAAAAAATATATATTTCCACAGTGAAACTTCTGGTGTTCACATTTTCAACATTTTTGGTAAATCTTTGAACATTTTTTGGTGGAAAAAAGAAATGTTAAAATGTTTCTTTAAGAACATTCACAAAAAAATCAACCAAAATCCAGCGAATTTCGCTGGATTTTGGTTGATTTTTTTGTGAATGTTCTTAAAGAAAATATCAAAAGTTGTACTGATATATATATAATCACTTTAGATATTTTTAAGATTTTTTGGAAGAATTTTCTTGCCAGATTTGGCGATTTTTTAAAGTAAAACTTTTAAGGGAAACCTTAACCTTTCCTGAAGGTTTTGCAAATTTCCGAAATTTGGAGAATTTTTTTTGCAGATTTTCTGGATTTTTTTTCAGACAAGGAAAATCAATTTTTGAGTGAAAAACTGCCCTTTTATTTAAACATATCTGGCTTATTTTAGGACACCTAAGCTTGACAATCCTCTTAAAAATATAGCTTAAAATTAGTTTCCCCAGCTAATTTTAAGATCTCAATATTCTAAATATCGTATCTTATTCCAAGAAATCCCATCAAGCCATTTTTTCACGTGTTTTATTGATGGTATTGAAGGTAAAAGTTCCTTGAAATAAGTTGTTTTTCTTGTTTTGAGAGTTTTTTCCCAGTGTAATTGCACCTACACCTCCTTGACATTCACACACACACCGACTGTCCGACCTCTTCACCCGTCTCATTGACAGATTTTCCCCTTTCCAGCAGTTCTGGGAACCACAAGTCACCGAAAGTCTGGCCACAATTTTCATTTCAGGCAAAGATTGGACCGAGAGAAGAACTTACTTTCCTGCCAGTCTTTGACTTCTGTCAAAACAGAGTATCTGATATCAGCAGACAACAGTTAGGAGCAACTTAGAAATAAAAATGCTTCCGTTTTTTTTACATACTACAGAAGTAGGGGAAAAAAATCCACAGGAAGCGAGGATGGGAAGAATGCATTTTCGAACGTGAAAATATTGACTGTGAAGCGAGTTTATTTTACATGACATGTTCCACTTTCTCCCACAGCAGGAAGGAAACATTTGAGAGGCTTTTTGGACTTTTCCGAGCTTTTCGTTTTAGCATCAAATCAGTCCAAAATTTTTGCCTGAACTTCACGTGGCTTTGCCCCCTTTTAATTCGTGCCCTCTCGCATATTTGCACTGGCTCTTAAATCGCTACTCCGCTGGTGAATTAATATTTTTATAGGCAATAACAATGCTTGGACAATAACCAGATCTGATCCTGTGTGCTATGCTAAAACCACAGACTCCACTGCAGTTTGCAGCTGCATAAATATATTTTGTGTACTGTGTAAATCAGAAGGAAACAGCTTTGTGTTCTCCTTTTCTGTTTCTCACCACTTCTAATCAATGTAACTATATTTAGTGTTCTTACTTCTTCACTTTTGATACATTTTAAAGGGAAAAAATGTACTTTTTACACCACCACAACTATCTGATAGCTGACTAGTTAATGGTTCGCTCAGGATTTTACATAAAGAATACACACAAGCTCATATGTAATGGACTCCCCGTCTGTGAGCTTTGTTGGGCCTCATCACATGTCAGCGGTCTAAAGCAAAGTTTCCATCCAAATCTTATTTTGTGTTTCCACTGCTTTTTACTTGCAAATTCAACATGTGGAATAAAAACAGGTGGACGGAAATTCAGCAGTCCCATTCAGCAGCACTGTCCCCTCTAAACTTCACACATGGTTTCATTTAGATCACTTGTGGAGGCTCAAAGAGGTAAAATGATTCAATACTTCACCAAAAAAGGCCTCAGAGAAAAGTTAAGGAAAAAAAAAATGCACTTGTGTAGCAGAACTCAAGCAATATTTCAACTTCTCACATTTGTTGTGTGACTTAATGGACTGGATGAAGGAGCTTTTCTAATCATCACTTGAAGGTAATTTTCTGCGGGCAATCAGCAGGAGCAGGAGCAGGTGCACCAGTACCAATCAGCCCACCAAGCCTCACAGTAAAACTAGACTTCATTCACCTCTCAGATGCTGGATTGTGAACATCTATTGTTAGTTCACTGCATGTGGTTTTATAGCTTGCTGAACTCCACTAGTTCTGCTTTGCTCTCTCATCTGTTCCTGCTGCCCTTTGTCTGGCTTTTGGTTTTGTCTTCAGCTCAGAACCTTTCCCTTCTCTCTGGACTCGTCATCTGGCTCATCGTTCCATCTATGCACGGCTCAAGCCCCTCCAGCCTTCCCCTGTCGTTGCCGCACTCGTCTTCAGGACCTGCCAGCTCTCTGGCTCCCAGCTTCCTACCCCACATCACAGCTGTTGTGCCTCAGTCAGAGCAAGACAGGTTAGGCTTTTTAGCTCGAGCCTTAGTTTTCTGATGGATGTTTTTGTTCCTTTCAATCTGCCCTGTTATAGTTAGCTCAAGCCTATATTTTTTTGTAGATTTACAGTTTTTTGTCATTTAGTCCTACTGTAGTCATTGTATAGCGATTTCCTTAGAGTATCTAGTGGCAATTATAGTTCTTTCTCTTCCGAGAGTGTTCCTTGCATTGAAGGAGTTTTTTTTTTTTTTTTGGAAGTGCTATTAGAAGTGCTCTGAGTCTTGTTTTAGTTTTTCTAGTGGGTTTTAATCCCAGTTCTGCGTTCCTCCCCAGGTGTTCCCTGCAGTGGGGTTTGTTTTTGTTTGGTCAGCCCATCCTCTAGAGGCATTGTAGTTCTTTCAGTTTGAGCCCAGTTTCTAGAGTTTCCCTTTTTGCTGGGACTTGTAGTTCTGTGTACCTCTTCGTTGTGAATAAATCTTTGTTTTAATTGCATCAGCCTCTCGTTTCCATTTCCTGCACCTGAGCGCTCTATGTAAAGCCTAACAGAGTCAGAGGTGCTCTATCAGGCCAACGGTGTGATAGTCTCCAAAATATCTCTTCTGCATTTGTACTTTCACTTCAAGAGGATTTTAAATGCACAGGTTTTACTTGTATAAAGGACTTTTTACTACTTAAAAGGATAAGGAATCTGAATGTATCTTCCAATCCACAAAAGTACTTCTAAAGCTCTGTCCTAAATTGACTTTAAGACATTTCCAGCATCATAAGAAGAATTCTTTTGCAATTTAAACACCCACCATATCAAAAATGTAGTGCAAGTGGACAGATGAAACCTTCCAGAGGGAGTAATTACCACTATTTGGAGGCTGGCAGTAGGCTAACATTTAAAAAAAAAAAAAAAATGACTGGGTGGTGTTTATATGTTGCTTTTAAAAGGGATCCAATTGGGTTTACTACCAGCAATTTCACTTTAATTTCCTCAAAGCGTCTAATTCTACATCATGCACAGACTTCTGTAAGTGGTCACTGGGTTTCAGGTATCCATTTATTGACATCATAAATTAGGCTGGGGATCATTTATGACTTGCTGCAACATGCCTACATCGCCTGACCGGTGACAGTAATGTGATATGACGACAGCGCCGGGAAGCTTAATGTCTTACACAGTCACACCATAAAATATGCCACTCGGAGGAAAAAATATGATCCTCCCTCTCCCTACTGTCCAGATGTTTTTGCAGTGGAGTATTTACGAGGTATAATAAGAGCTACGAGTCTGTCTACTTAGGAGTTTAGATAGGAGATACTATGCAATAAATCTGCAAAACTTAGAGCTGTAATGCCAGAATGGTGTTTTAAGGCTAAGCTCCCACTTGGGGCATGTAAAGAGAGTGATCACAATGCCAGCTAATGTGCTGGCAGAAAAAATGTTTCTGCATTTTATTAATGATGCAAACAAATATAAAGCTCATATTTTGACTTGTGTCTTCAGCTGCAGTCGTCTGCACGGTAGCGGGAGAGCGCTTGGACACATGACTTCGAATCGCAGAGGCTGCAGCTGCAGGATCAAGAGACACATTCCCTCCGAGCTACATAAACACTTCCTGTTCGGTAGGTGAGAACTGGGAAGGAGCCTGACACTGAGAGAAAGTACTGTCAGGAGACTTTTACTGAGCAGCAAATGCAGAAAGCCACAGCCTGCTTGCAGACGAATTGGATTCAACCTTTTCTCTTGGATGAAGGTTTACTTTTACAGCCTGCGTTCTGTCTGAAGCTTAATGCAAACAAGATGCAGATTGTCAAAAACAAAAGTCAAACGCAACAAAATTTCTAAGACATTTAAGGGAATTCTGTTGCATCTATAATGCACTCAACCTGAAACTGAAGAATAATTGCCTCCTTAGCATGATAAATTCCCTAACAGAAGGCCTTGTGACCTCCTGCTAGTGGTTCATGGAATGCTTCACCATTTTGGAAATATCTTTCCAGAAGTTAAAGGTCCCTTATTGTGCTTCTTTTCAGCAAAATAATGATAGTCTCACATGTTCACAGGATGTCTCTCAGCTCAAAATACAGCAAAGACGGTTCATTTTACCATAACTGTGCAACCGCTGGTGTTAGTCCTGTTCTAATGGGCTGTTTTAGTGTCTGTAGCTTCAAATAGAACCCCCTTCAGGAAGAGGACTCTCTCTGTGTCTGTGATTGACAGCGTGGAGCACAACAGTCTTTGGCATGGCAGAGATCATTTGACATGGAAGTACTGCAAATGTTTTAAAATCAGTATTTTAGCGAGGCAGAACCACAGATTGGAAATAGCTCTGAAGTCATTGCTTGTCTTAATGGGATGCGTTTCAGTTAAGATTTCATACGTGCTAGCTGTTTAATCCAGTTTCCAGTCTTTGTGCTATGCTAAGCTAAAAGCCTTCCTTTCGAAAACATGCAGCCAAAAGTGGATTGAGTTTGGTGGTGGTTTGCTAATTAGCCACATTCATACCAAGCAGTTTTTGGCAGCATCTTAAAGTGCTGCAGGGATTTTCTGCAGTGTGATTTCTCCTAATGTGAAGAGTTCATGGGAATCACTATCCAGTATTTTCATCAACAGTAAATACAGTCCAGTTGAAAGTTTTCTTTCACTGGACAGCAGCATTTTGTCAGAACTTGGATTTGCAACACATATCTGGGGGCCAAAACTCTGAGTTCACATGAGAAGATCCAGCTACCCTCGGGCCTTTGGACGTACATTCAGACACACACGTAGCCTCAATGAGGAACACAAATGTACTGCAGCGACCATATTTGCGAGGACATATTTCAAATTGATTTTCTCCGTGACCCAAAACTTCAGCTTTTTATGGATTGAGCTAAGCTTCTGGATAAATGCCCTCAGTAAAAGAAATGCAATCCTAGACAAACAAAACAAAAAAAAGCCCTTCTACATCTTGGGAAGTCTTTCTTGGTAGAAATACTGCTCTAGATAAATAGTTTATCATCTTCTCTTAATATGAGCTTTCTTGACTTCATCAAATCTGCAAAACACTGTTGTGTTATCCAAGAAGACTGTGGACCAAGGACTAGAACCCCAATCAACCCCAATGCAACTAATTTAGGTTCTCTCCCTAAGAAAGTATGATCATTTTGTGCTTCTTGCCACTGCAAATAAGAATTAGAAAACAGCTCCAAGTATTACCAGAAAATCCCTGTTACCCTCGGCTTTATATGAAGCTGTTATCACAGTTAAGTATAATATTTTATTAAAAAGCTTATCACCTCAGTTCATCAGGCAGGTCTGGGGAACTCATTGGCGACAAGCACGTTCTTCTGCTGGCACTAGCACATGTCTGCTCTCAGGCTTTTGCAAGCTACCTCTGCAGAGAGAGGTCGGACAACTTCATTTTCGAGATGCTAAATGTTGGTGTTATCCCATGTTTGTGTGAAACCCAACACTCACAGAGACTGTGATCCAGCTTTTCTGGGAGGGTAAAGAGGTGAAAAGTCTGTCTGCGTTGCTGCTTCAGGTCACAAAGAAATGTTTGTCACTTTGAGCTATAACATTATCAGTCATTTAAAGCCAGATTCAGTTGCCTGAACATTCACTTCTGCATGATAGAAAAAAAGGAGATTCCTGAAGCCCAAAATTTCCATCTCTGACTCATTTCTCAGAGCCACTCTTCTGCCTGAAAGACTATTTCTCGTCATGACTTTAATCCTGTTTTCTCTTTATTTATGTGGGATAGTTTAAAGTACAATAACCGTAGCACTTAATCCTTTTTTTCCTCACACACTGGAGGAAAGAGGGCCCACATTTTGCCTTCAGTGCTGAAAGACGTGCACCTAAAATTTCTAAAATGTCAAGACATTCCATTAACGGCTGCTAAATCCTGTCAAGATGCTGCACCGTGCATTTATTTTAACAAGCTTAAGACTGAGTTATTCTTCCCAGGTGTCTCTTTTGGATTTTCTTTTCTTCCTCTCTTTGCATTTGGAAAACTGTCAGACATTATCTGCAGAGACGTCTGTCAGCAGCAGAGCCTTATGAAACACTGCTTTGCTGCTCTGTTTCCATGTTCCTTTGAAGCATTAAAAAAATTAGCCGTGTTTTGTGTCAAGAATTCAAACAGCCAAGACAAAAGGGAAATGCACCAGGCTCTGCATTTCACAACAACACATCAGCTTGATTATGCCTACAAAAGTCCAAGTGAACCAAAAATGCTCCTGTTCCATCATAAAAAACTAAACCTGATGGCTATGCAAACCAACACATCGTCAAACCCTGCTGTGCCAGTGGTGACGCATCACCTACCTTTGTGCTGCTGCTGCTGCTGCTGCAGACTGGAAGTATCACAGAGTTCTGTGGAGTTTGGGACAGACGCTGAACAGCAGCCCTGGTGAGGGTTTGGCTTTTATCTACAGGTGGGTGGAGCTGCACGAGCTGCGAGAGGAGAAGCACTGGATCTGTGCATGTGAGAGGGAGGAAAACAGAATCTGTGTGAGAGGGAGAAACCACCGCTGGAACTGCATGTTTGCAGTATTAGAGGCTATTATACACAGAAACAAAGTGAGGGGGAAAAGAGGAAACCCAATCAACTGCGCAGCCATATATCACAAGGAGGAAGATTCTCGTTTGACTTGGACCTCTCAGCGCATTCTTTGCATGCAGAAAGATTTAAGGGCAGGGTCTGACTTACTCTGGTTAGCCAGCGCTGGCTGAGGTCAAGCTCTAGCTGAGAGGGGAGGTTTTTGTGGCAACTACAGTACACACACAGTAGTTGATAAAACAATCTCACCACAAGGTCTACTTAGAAGCTGTTCGGAGAGCTCAGATTTCCATTTCTTTGGGGACTTTTAAAGAACATGGATGAAAGAAAGGAGCCACTTAGTATTAGAACTGTGCTTTCCTCTTTTTCAGCCCTTATTGGAGCATTAAAAGCCACATATCCGTCCACGAGGGCAGAAGTCTACAATCACTGTAGCAACTTTTGTTAGGGTAAAAACAAGAAAGCAGTTTGCATACATTGGAATCCATGAACTGGGGGACAATGAATCTTCTGAATCCACCCAATGGTTGTTGAGATATCTCTGCTCCAAAGGTGCATTGCGTGGCTAAAAAGCGTTTAACTCAAGAAATGAAATATAAGACCGTGAACTTCCCTGTTATCCATCATGAAGATGGATGTCTGTGCCACGGAAGGGCAGCAGCTACTTATTAGAGCGCCAAGGAAAACCAAGCTGGGATACTAGATGAGAGGAGCTAAACTAAGTTGAGCTAAGTTAAGGCTGCCCAAGCCTGCTCAGATTTGCACGTACGTATGGGAGCTCTGCCCTGCCATGCAACTCTCCCCAGAGCTTCTGGTGCACAAAAAGAAAGTTGAAAATATTGAACTTTTGTCCAAATTCTTCAGCGCGTCAAAGTAACAACCAGAGGCAGAGGGGAGAACATGCACACTCTGAACAGCTGGTTCAGATTTGAGGAATTATTCTTTGTGCTCTTGTTTGCGTTGCTATTTTAGGTCTTTAACGTGTTCTCATGCAGGAGTCGCTTAGAAAGAAAACATTTTGGTTTCTCCCCCCTACGACTGGTTTCACTGTTAGCTCCTTTGTGCCGGGTCTCGCAGTGCTAATTTCTGCTTGTTAAAGTAATTTGTAACGCAAATAGTCATGACTTCACTCACTGTCCAGTTAATGTCGAGAGACAAACATGCTCAGTTGTGCAACCGTAATGTATAGATGAAGCTAGTTTTGCTCATCTTGCAGGAATCCCTTTCAATTGGAGTCCAGAAAGCAGAAATCTGTTCCCAGCGTACACTCGAGAGAACATAAGCAGTCAGCTGCATGGAAATACTGACCTCATACCTGTCTACATGCAGAATTCCTGTTCATGTAGTTATTAGGCTGTCACTTAGATCTCGAAGCCAAGTTTGCTCCCGCAACATGAAAAGCTCCAACAACCTTGGCGATGATTCCTATAACTCCCTGTTTCCTGTTCCTCAATCAGCATCCTTTCATCTCGGGCTGGCAGCTTGTAGCGATGATTAATACTAACAAATGGAGGTGTATCTAGTCCATATTTCATGTTTCTGTAAAAACTAAGAGGCTGGATTAATGATCGCGACCCCTACAGGACATTCATGCTGTTTCCTGAAGTCTTAAAAAAATGGCGCTATCCAATGGGCATCAGGCTTAAAACCAGAAGCATGTCCTGCCAAGCAGTTCCAACTGATTTCAAGCGCTGAAACAATTTTAGAAAAGCTTCCATATGATTGACTGAAATGTAACGCAGTCACCATGAATATGGTCAGTGGGCACAGATTTGGCCAAAAGTGGAAATACAACTCGATCCAAAACCAACAACACACTGAAATGAAGTGAAGGGGACGAAGGAAAATTAAAAAAAGAAACACTGGTAAGCAGTGGTCTTATTTCTTTTCCTGGCACCTCTCCCTGACATGATCATTTGAAGGTAACCTGTCAGCAGTCAGGGCACTCCATGGGTTGGTTTTGTGGTAAAATTATTACAAGTAGCTTTTTGCAAAGGCGTCAACATGATCTTTCAGACAGAAAATGTGCTAAAAAATGTCAGGTAGCGGCATTGGTTCAGGTATGAGGATGACAAAATGCCACCTATGAAGGTCAGTAGTGGCCGTTACCCAAAGAAAGAGTGAAAGGACATGAGATAGGGGGAGTAAATTTGGACATAAACAGTTTGGAAGCTACAGATTTTAGTAGCTCCTCTCTTTTTTCCCACTCAGCAGACCTGACTTTGGCCGGCCACTGCACCCGTCTGTTAGAACATCCCATAAAGCCTCATAAGGACCAAGAAAAATGCAGTCCCTCCCTTCCCCTTTGTGCACCTCTAGGTTATTTGCTAGAGAAAGAATTTGTGAACTAATTAAGTGTTTTTAGGAGGTAGGAGGGTAAATAATGGGCTCTGAAAAATGTTAAAGAGTGTCAATTAAAGCGTTGTGTTGACAGACGGGTGCAAATTTACCATCTCGCTGTAGGGAACACTGGAAAAATGGTAGAATTCAGACCTACACTGCAAAAACTCCAAATCTTACCAAGTTTATTTGTCTTATTTTTGGTCAAAATGTCTCATCCCACTCGATTTAAGATAAATTCACTTAACAAGAGATATTACAGCAAGATGGAGGGACTTGTTTTAAGACAATGCATTGTAAATATCTTGTTAAGTCAAACAATCTTGAAATTATTTTGTTTTAACCTTCGAGTCGTCCTGTGGGTCAAAGTGACCCTTTTAAAGTTTAAAAATGTGGGGGAAAAATTATATTTTCACAGTAAAAACGTCGGCATTTTCAACATTTTTGGGGAATTTTTTTGAACATTTTTTTTGGTGGTGGTGGGGGGGCCAGACAACTAAAATCCAGCGAATTTTGCTGGATTTTAGTTGATTTTTTTTTTCTGAATGTGCTTAAAGAAAATATTATAACTTTTACTGATATATATGGAATCCCTTTAGATATTTTTAGAATTAGTTTTTTTTTTTGGAAGATTTTTATTTATTTTTTAAAATATTTACAATTTTTAGATTTTTTTTTATTTTTTCAAGTTTTATTTCTTGCCAAATTTGGGGATTTTTTAAATGAAACTTTTAAGAGAAACTTTTCAGGAATTTTCTTCTTGAATATTTTGCAATTTTTTTTTTAGAAATTTGGCATATTTTTTGCAGATTTTCTTAGACAAGGCCACAATATTTTTTGGTGCCTTAAATAAAGACAACAGGAGGGTTAAGACACTTAAGCTTGACAATGCTGGTAAAATACAGCTTAAAATAAGTTTTCCCAGCTAATTTTAAGATCTCAATGTTATAAATATCATATGTGATTTCAAGAAGTCTTACCAAGCCATTTTTCACTTCTTCTATTAGCAGATTTTTTCACTTATTCCAAGGTAAAAGTTCCTTGAAGTAATTTTTTTTCTTGTTTTTAGACAGGCATTTTTTCCAGTGTGTTACATTGTCCCAAATACGGTTAGTCTTCATGCTGTGTCCAGGGTGTTTGTGTGTCAGCTCTAAGGCTACGGAATAACTCAGGCGTGACCTCCTGTCTTTGCAGGGGATTTGCATGTGTGTGTCTAAGCTTTGAGTTCTATCATTTAGTTTGTTCTGCTTGTATTTAAACATTTCCTCAGTTGACCTGCAAAGGGTCAAATAAACACATTATATGCACACTAGTATTTGCCTTACATGGTTGACATAAATTTATTATAAGCAATAGTGCATTAATGTGATTATGATTACACAATAAGGTAAGTTGTGATTTAATGTGTTATGATTGCATGAGTTATGATTAAATGCAATTAACAGTTGATTAAATGTGATAGGATATTAGTAAATGTTATAACATGTGCATGAGCTAATTTGTAAATAGCTAACAGAGCTGCGTCTTACATACTGGATCTGCTTTATGTCGTTGTGAAGTGCACTTTTCAGATTTTGGCTCATGAGGAATGTTAGTGGTGAACAGATGCGGCTCCTGACTGCACTTACATGATGTCATGGCATGAGGAGATGCTCACCAAATACTGGTTACAGCTGTGGGGCAGGAAGGCTAATGGCTCTAATGCGATGAGGCAGAACTGTGTATATGTTCCCCATGGCGGCGTACATATGGTGCACAAAGTAAATGTTTTACATCAGTCAACGCTGTCTGCAGCACTTCCTCGCAGCGAAACAAGCCGAGCCTCTGATTCCTGCTGGAACCAGTTATTTAATGCGGCGACGAGCTGTTTGTGCTCTCATGACCACCTCTGAATTTTTCTGTCTGGCTGTTAATCCGGTCGTCTCAGAGCCAGCTTTTGGTTGGAGCTTCGACTCGAATGTTTCTCTCCGCCGTTGGTTTGTAAGTTTGGCAGCAGGAACTATGAGCAACCGGATACAAAGAGGTTCTGGAGTTGACAGATTCTCTTCATCCCTCCATTAAAGCCAGAAAGCTGCGTTTAAGGAACCAGATCTTGCACAAGTTTTTCAAGAAAATCATTTGGCCTTCTCACTTTTAGGTTCTTCACTTTGTCTTACAGCAACTGGCACAGCTGAATGAGTGATAGTTCACAACTTATTTGGCTGAATTTAGCACCAAACTTAACTTATCCAATGAAATGATACATTCTGAAGGCATTATTAGTAAAGTTAGGCAATAAGTAAAGTAATTAGGATCCATTTTCTCGGGAAGCAAGAATGTTTCAGTCGGATTCAATGACAATCAGTGTAGTAGTTGTTCAGTTCTTTCAGTTTTGACCAAAAGATTGGACAGATGAACAAGCTGGGATTGGTTGGGAAAGAGCTTCAAGTTCCAATCTTTACAAATCTAACAACAATGCAAAAGACAGGGCAATTGTCATTTTGCCTCTTATTCTTCATTTTTGCATCTTTTTTGTCCATATTTGGTCATTTTATGTCAATTTTTTAGAAATTTTTAGACATTTGTCTGATTTTAGTCATTCCAGAGATGGGAAGCAGAGCAATATGGAGATCGAGATGGAGTGGGAACATGGAGGAGGTCGGACAGATGTGGCTGGGCAAGGTTGTGGATGGCTTTGATTGTTAACAGGAGGATTTTGAATTGAATGCAGAACTGAACCGGGAGCCAGTGGAGCTGTTGGAGGGCAGGACTGATGGATGGAGGGGGTCCGAATGATGATACAGGCAGCTGAATTCTGGAACAAGGTTCGACCAAAATGTCACCAGATTTGCTGCTTTGAGCTTTTTTGGAACTTGTCTTGAAAGTTACTAAATTTGAAGACAAACTGATCTGAAGGCAAAAATCTGAAGAAACTTTCCCCGACTCCAGTGCCATGAGGAGATATACACTGAATTTGACAAAAACTGTGTTAAATTACAACCACAGACTCTACTTTCAACTTTTGTTTTGTTCAACTGTCTTACTAAGCCACCACAGTGTGGTAATGAGTGAACTGATACTTGGATGCAGAACCGAAGGCAAGTCAAATTCAGCCATCCTCATCATCATTTCACTTACTCCTGTGAAAAAAAAAGCTATGCTCTTCTTTTATTTTAATTTCAATTAAAGCATGGAAAACCAAGCCTGTCCACACTAAATCTGAACAATTCAAGGTTTTTAACCATCCACTGTGTGCTTTGAGTTAACAAAGCCCATTGGACAATAAACAAATAGGGTTCAATAGGGTTCAAGCAATTCCTCAACTAGCCCATCAGATCTGCTGCAGGAACAGCCCACGAGCATTATCCTCTCTTCCCTGGACGTCTGACGTTACGGTGAGCGTATTGCGTCATTTCCTGTTCCTGTTTCAGCACTGTGTTGTGGTGTTAGCATGGCTTCTGCTTCTTCCTCTCCCTCTCCCTCTCTCTCTTTCTCCTGCTCAGTGTGCCACATGTTTAGTTATTCCTCTGCCTCCTTTAGTGATAACGATATATGTAATAAGTGCAGCCTTTTTGTAGTTCTGGAGGCGAGGCTCTCCGAATTGGAATCGCGGCTCCGCACCATGGAAATAACCCGCTAGCAGCTAGCCAGGCCCCCTTAGCCGGTGCGGACCGCAATAGCTTAGCTTGTGTAGCATCTGTTAGCCGTCCCTTAGCAGCGCCCGAACAGCCGGGTGGATGGGTGACAGTTCGTAGGAAAAACAGTCCTAAACTCAAGCCTGCTGTCCCGGCTCACCACAAACCGCTTCATGTTTCTAATCGTTTTTCCCCGCTCAGCGACACACCCGCTGAGAAACCAACTCTGATCATTGGCAGCTCCATAGTCAGAAACGTGAAGCTAGCGACACCAGCGACCATAGTTAAATGCCTCCCAGGGGCCAGAGCGGGCGACATAGAAGCAAATTTGAAACTGCTGGCTAAAGATAATCGTAAATATAGTAAGATTGTTATTCACGTCGGCGGTAACGACACCCGGTTACGCCAATCGGAGGTCACCAAAATTAGCGTGGCATCGGTGTGTACTTTCGCCAAAACCATGTCGGACTCCGTAGTTTTCTCTGGACCCTTGCCTGATCTGACCAGCGATGACATGTTTAGCCGCATGTCGTCGTTTCGCCGCTGGTTGTCTATGTGGTGTCCATCAAACGACGTGGGCTTTATTGATAATTGGAGCTCTTTTTGGGGAAAACCTGGTCTGATTAGGAGAGACGGCATCCATCCCACTTTGGCTGGTGCAGCTCTCATTTCTAGGAATATGGCTGATTTTATTAGTACTCCTAAAGCATGACAACCCAGAGTTAAGACCAGGATGCAGAGCTGTAGTCTTACACACCTCTCTGCAGTTTCCTCACAGCTGTCACCCTCCAGTAATTCAGTTAATTTTATTGAGACTGTGTCTGTCCCCCGACCACCAAAATTCAATAAATTAATCAAATCAAAAATATACAAAAGAAATAGTAACCACAAAAATTTAATAAAAATTAATACCTCTATTTCAACAGAGCAAAGAGACAGGAAAATTAAATGTGGTCTGTTAAATATTAGATCTCTCTTGTCTAAATCTCTGCTAGTAAATGAGTTGATAACTGATCACCAGATTGATTTGTTCTGTTTGACTGAAACCTGGTTGCAGCAGGAAGAATTTGTTAGCCTAAACGAATCAACTCCCCCTAGTCATATTAACTGTCATATTCCTCGAATCACAGGCCGAGGAGGAGGAGTAGCAGCAATCTACCATTCTAGTTTAAAATTGAACCAGAGGCCTAAACCTGATTACAGCTCATTTGAAAATCTCACTCTTAGTCTCTCTCATCCAAATTTGAAAGCTCAGAAACCAGTTTTATTTGTTGTTATATATCGTCCTCCTGCTCCTTATTCTGAGTTTTTATCTCAATTCTCAGACTTTTTATCTGAATTAGTGCTCAGTTCAGACAAAGTTATTATTGTGGGTGACTTTAACATTCATGTTGACGTAGACAGTGACAGCCTTACAACAGCTTTTAATTCATTATTAGACTCAATTGGGTTTTCTCAACATGTAAATAAACCAACTCATAGTTTTAATCACACTCTTGACCTTGTCCTGACTTATGGCTTAGAAATTGAAGAGTTAACAGTATTTCCCCAGAACCCTCTTCTTTCTGACCATTTTATGATAACATTTCAATTTAAAGTAAAGGATTGTTTAGCAGCTGAGAACAAATATCATTACAGTAGGTGTTTGTCTGACAATTCAGTATCTAAATTTAAGGAAATAATACCCTCACTGTTTACTTCAGCAACATTTACTGATAAATCAGAAGGCAAATATTATTATTTTACCCCCACAGAAGTGGATTATTATGTTAATAATGCTTCAGCCTCACTGCGTACAACTCTTGATAGTGTTGCACCTGTAAAAAAGAAAGTTATATCTCAGAGAAGACTTGCTCCTTGGTATAATTCCCAGCTGCGGACTTTAAAGCAGGCATCCCGAAAGCTGGAAAGAAAGTGGTATTCCACTAATTCAGAGGTAGTGTATGTGGCTTGGAAAAATAGTCTAGTAATCTATAAAAAAGCTCTTCATAATGCCCGGACAACTTATTATTCATCTTTAATAGATGAGAACAAGAACAACCCTAGGTTTCTCTTTAGCACTGTAGCCAGGCTGACAAAGAGTCAGAGCTCTGTTGAACCTTGTATTCCTTTAGTTTTAACCAGTAACGACTTCATGAGCTTCTTTACGCATAAAATAGTTCTGATTAGAGATAAAATTAATCTGGCCCTTCCTACAAATGTCACAGATGCTTTTGAATTGGCTGTTAGACCTGATGAATCTTTAGAATTCTTCACTCCTATATGTCTCTCTGAACTAATTTCAACAGTTTCTACATCCAAACCATCAACATGTCTTTTAGATCCTATCCCAACTAGACTCTTCAAGGAGATTTTACCTTTAATTAATTCTTCAATGTTAGATCTGATTAATCTCTCTCTAGTAACAGGCTATGTACCACAGGCTTTTAAGGTTGCTGTCATCAAACCTTTGCTTAAAAAGCCCACTTTAGATCCAGATGTGTTAGCTAACTATAGACCGATATCCAACCTACCATTTCTCTCTAAAATTCTGGAAAGAACAGTTGCAAATCAATTGTGTGAACACCTACAAAGGAATAATTTGTTTGAAATGTTTCAGTCAGGCTTCAGAGTGCATCATAGCACAGAAACAGCTCTAGTGAAAGTTACTAATGACCTTCTCATAGCATCAGATAATGGACTAGTCTCTATACTTGTTTTGTTAGATCTTAGTGCAGCGTTTGACACAATCGACCACAAAATTTTATTACAGCGTCTAGAATATTCAATTGGCATTAAAGGGACAGCACTGGATTGGTTTAAATCCTACTTATCAGATAGGTTCCAGTTTGTGCATGTCAACAATAACTCTTCTGAGCAGACTAAAGTTAATCACGGAGTTCCTCAGGGTTCTGTCTTAGGACCGATACTTTTCACATTATACATGCTTCCTTTAGGCAATATTATTAGGAAGCATTGTATTAACTTCCATTGTTATGCAGATGACACACAATTGTATTTATCTATGAAGCCAGATGAAACTGATCAGTTAGCTAGACTGCAAGATTGTCTTAAGGACATTAAAACCTGGATGACTTTTAACTTCCTACTGCTAAATTCAGACAAAACTGAAGTCATTGTATTTGGCCCCAAACATCTTAGAAACTCGCTTTCAAAGCAAATAGTTACTCTGGATGGCATCACATTGGCCTCCAGTACTACTGTGAGGAATCTTGGAGTTATTTTTGACCAGGACATGTCCTTTAACTCACACATAAAGCAAGTCTGTAGGACTTCCTTTTTTCACCTGCGTAATATTGTAAAAATCAGGAACATTCTGTCTCAGAGTGATGCAGAAAAATTAGTTCATGCTTTTGTTACTTCCAGGCTTGACTATTGCAATTCCTTATTATCGGGTTGTCCAAATAGCTCTCTCAAACATCTACAGTTGATCCAAAACGCTGCTGCGAGAGTACTGACAGGAGTTAGCAAAAGAGATCATATTTCCCCTATACTTGCTTCTCTTCACTGGCTTCCTGTTAAATCCAGAATAGAATTTAAAATCCTTCTTCTGACATATAAAGCTCTTAATAACCAATCTCCATCATATCTTAAAGATCTGATAGTACCTTATTATCCTAGTAGAACTCTTCGCTCTCAAACTGCAGGCTTACTTGTTGTTCCTAGAATTTCTAAAAGTAGAATGGGAGGCAGAGCCTTCAGTTATCAGGCGCCTCTCCTGTGGAACCTGCTCCCAGTTTGGGTTCGGGAGGCAGACACCCTCTCTATTTTTAAGACCAGGCTTAAAGCGTTCCTTTTTGACAAATCTTATAGTTGGGGCTGACTGGGTGACCCACAGAGGTTCGGCTTGTGTCTTCATTGTACAGCTGACCCCCTCTTGGACGTCCCTTCGTTCTGCCCCTAGTCATGCTGCTATAGGCCTAGGCTGCTGGGGGACTTTTCTTGACGCACTGAGCCCTTCTCTATCTACCTTTACATTTAATATGTATACCGTTATTGCAGTACATTCACTCTGTTTCCCCCTGTGCTATTTCTCCGAGTGTCCCTGGTCCCAGAGCTGGATGCTTCAGATCTGCGGTCGATGTTCCACCAGCTGGTCCAGTCTCCATCATGTCCACTGTGGGATGCTGCTACTGACCTTCCACCAGCCCTCTGCTTCCAATTCCCTTTTTCCACGAGTCAACTCTGCATCGCCTTCAATATACTGTTATGCTAACTTACATACTGTTTGAATTTTACTGCTAGCTATATAAGGAGTATGTTTAATGTCAGAGCCGTACATCATAAGAGTAAACTATGAGTCAGTTTTCAATGTTAGCTTATACTTTGTCTGTGTCACATATCCTGTCATGCATATATTCAAATGTGTGTTGTGTTTTCCTTGCTTTCTCACCCCTCCCTCTTCTCCCATCCCTCCCCCTTGCCCTCTTCTGTCCTTCTCAACCCGCCCGGCCAGCAGGCAGATGGGTCCCCCTATTTAGAGCCGGGTTCTGCTCGAGGTTTCTTCCCTGTTAAAAGGGTGTTTTTCCTTGCCACTGTCGCCTTTGGGCTTGCTCTGGGGGTCAGGCATATGGGTTCTGTAAAGCGTCTTGAGACGATTTGACTGTAATTGACGCTATATAAATAAAATTGAATTGAATTGAATTGAGTTCATCCATAGTGTCACAGCTGTCTTAACGTCTAACTGCCTTGAAATGATGAAGAAATCTGTTTTTGATGAAAAGCAACAACACTGAATGCGCTTATTTCTTGGATTTAGAAACTTCCACTCATCATAATCTGATGTAGAAATGTTTGTCGCCATACACTGCATTGCTGTTTATGCAATGTAAGATTCATTGCCTCACGCAGACAGATACATTCCTGCTGGAAAACTGTGCATCACCTCAGTGTTTTTGGCCCGACTCTGTTTGAATTACAGCAGGGGAATAAATATGCACAGAGCAGATACAGAACATCAGACATGAAAGAGGCTCAGAGCAGAGGTTTTCCAACCCAAACATACAACTTCACTGCTCTCCTTTTTGCAGAATTTATGCTGTCTTCCTGGACTACATTTGCGCACAAAATATAATGTGCAACATATGGCGTTCAAGCTTTAATTCACAATAAAGCTTGGTAAGGTTTCAAGAAAAGAAAGAACCCTCACAAAGAGCAGACCTGTGCTTTAAATTGCTCAGAAGGTCAAATATTATCATTAGCATCTCGCAGTGAGGAAGCCATTCACTGTAGCACGCTAAAGAGGGACAGCTCATGCAAAGCTAATGCTGCTCGAGCCAGAAAACAGTTTATTCACTTTGTCGCTGTGTGTTTTCCTTTGGTCGGTGAAGTCAGGCCAGTTACGCCGAAGCATGCCAAGTCCACGTGATATCGCAGGATAAGGATTGTTAGACGCTAACTGCCTTCACCGGCGTTTCCTGTGGCCATTAAGTCTGTGGTGAGGACAGAAATAGCGGGGTTGTGTGGGAGCTTCTTGCTTTGCCGGTGTCACTGTGCTGTTAATATGTCAGTGTGTGGATAGCAGCACTTTGTTCCACTTTGACTGTTTTCATAAGCATGATGCAATGGTCTGAGTCCAACAGACCAGGGATAATTCATGATTTTACACCGTTTTGTTGGCTGAGGTTGATCATTGGAATCGCTTCCATTCAGGGAGCATTGCAGTGAAACTAAACATACTGGTAGGCTGTTAGATACCATCTGTTTGTGATTAAAATGATTCCAGATGTGTTGTCATTAACTTGTACTGGCACACTCTTTAAACCAGCAAAACACGTGCTGATTTCTTCTGTTTTCCTTTGATTTGAATAAAAGCAATTTAAACTATATATGCTGCTGACATTAGTGATGAGAAAATGCAACGTTCCAGTTCAGTCATACATGGAGTTGTTCTTGTCCTCAAATAACCCAGTGAACACTCTCGTAATTAAGGTTGTTTCCACGCATTATCACAGATAATAATTGGATTTTTCATCGGAAAACCAAATCTGCACTTCAAATTGTGACATTTTATGAAAAACACTTTTATCCTGTGTGCATTTAAAAATTCTCCAAAAAGTAAAGCTTTTGTTCTAACAATAAATGCCGCACTGCTAGACACAGCCAATAAGCTTCAAGGGACTCAGCTGTGAATAATAGTTCTTTTGGTTAAACTTTTTTTTATTTTGAAAGATGTTGAATATGATTTCAGATGTTCTTAAATTTTTTTAAACTTTTTTTTTTGTTATGATTCATGCCATTATAGCTTTTCTATACCGCACAGAAGACATTTCTTCTTACTTCTAACCATGTTTGCTCTGCTTCCATGGAGGTGCGAGACTTTAAATTGCATTGAAAAATGATCCACAGTGAGGAAAAATGTGACTCATCATACTTTCAAGAGGCCACATGTGTTAGCAATACAGGGAAAAGAAGGTGGCTCTACATGCAATTGATATTTTAGTACGAGCATTTTTTTTTTTTTACTTCTTTCCATACTCGTCTCATCTCTGCTCTGTGTTACACTGCTTGCAGCTCAGCCGAATAGTTTGACTGATGGTTGCAGCTAATGCACCAATGACCTTTTTTTTCTTGTAAAGAATGTGTAAGTATAAATAGTTTGGTTTTGCAAAATTTAAAACAAGACGTGTAGAACAAGAAAAGCACTCACTCTGCCAAGGCTGCTCAGTCTTTAAATCATTTCTGATGGCTAAAATCTTGAAAAAATTTGCGGTAGAACTCATGGCACCGTCGAATATTGCCATTTAATATCGGTGTACCTACAAACAAAATGACCTGAGCTCAGGCGTGTGTTATGCATGTGTACGTTATATGCGGTTACCAAATGCGTGATCTAAATATGTAGTTGGCGGCGGGAACTGACTTAACTCAGAAACACCCCCACAATTTGATCAGTTGTTCTTTGTATCATTTTCAGTCCCGAAAAGTCCACAGCGGTGGATTTGTAGCAGGATCGCAATCATGTGATCGTCAGCAGGCAGCTGATGTAGCGTTCACTTGTTGTCATGGTTACAGTGACGCCATGCCGGCCGCTATCTCGCAAAAGGAAATCCTTAACAAATCTGTGGCTCAAGACGATAAGCCGCATCACTGCCAAAATCCACTCACTTGGTCCTTATATCATTCCTGACCCTCCCTGAAAATTTCACCGAAATGCGTTAGTCCGTTTTTGAGTATTGTTGCAAACAGACAGATTCATGTTCACCAACGGTCACAAAACTCTGCCGCGTTCCTTGGCAGAGTAACAACTGTCGTCACATTTATGAAAACTGCTAATATTAATGTTCCACAATTGTCTGCAGTCTGTCAATCATCAGCTCCTGAATGCTTTTTGGCTGCTGCCTGATGCTTTTGTTCTGCTCACAAAAATACACACACACACACCTGAAAATGACTGGCTGCCAGACATTTTGGACCTTCATGCATTATCCGAGTGTATTTTTATAGCAGAAAATGTTGAAAATAATTATAATAATTCACATTTCCTGCAGATAGAATGACAATAATTTATACTAACTTGCATATCTAATTTTATCACAGCCCTTAAATCAATTGGGATATAATAATTCCCTCGCTTTTTATTGTCTTCAATAACATCTATACTGCAGATAAAGACTGCCGTGTTTTCCATGGCACAGACATATAGCAGTCTTTCATCCCCAGTGTGCCAACTATGCTGTCATCCAACTCTGAGAGCACATCATTGGCCTTGAGCATGAACGTAGGATTACTGCATGTATACGAGAGAATACCACAGCTTTAGGAGAGACTCCCCATCAAATATTTTATTTATTTGGCTGTAACTTGGAGCCAAACCCTTGGTTTGCATTTCATTCCTCTGCTGCCCTTGGAACAGAGGCCAGATACATGTGGACTGGAAAGCCCCAGTGTTTAATGGTGGGAAGCAAATGAGCACGTTTTAGGTGGATCCCCCCAAAAAAGAGCTTGTTCATGGCTTGAAAAGCTGCTGAGTCATTGTCTGTTCATCTGGTTCTTTGTCTGGCCAAAAATCTGGGCCCAGTGGGTTTGAGAGCAAATGTTTGAGTTTGTTCAGTGTTTGAGTTTCAGTCTCACAAAACTGATGAGGAGAACATCTCTATGAAAAAAAGAAGAAACATTTTAATGTGCCAGTTGTGGTGAATTTAAACTTGTATTACTAGTCAGACATGCAGGTTTGCAATGTTCAGTTGTTGAATTATTGTTACTTAATTGAATATTGTGAACTTAAGTAATTATTTCGTCAATAATTGCCTCTAAATTGAGAGAAATGCCTGTCTTAAAGCCAATGACGGGATGGTGAATTCTGTGGGACCTACCGAGATCAGGCAAGTGTTGTCCACAAGTTCAGAGAAGAGCTGCTAGTGTGTTGAAACCTCATTCAGCTGATTGTCAAACATCGCTATTGTATAAAATTGCTTGGATTCATATTTAAAGAATACTAATTTATAATTCTATCCCATATATATGTCATTATGTGACATAAATCAGCGTGGAACCCAGTGTCAGGGGTTTGTTCCGACACCACTCGAAGCATTATTTCTATTATGAATGTATCCAGACAGGGTGAAACAGAACATAAGCAAGTGATGAAATGAATTTAACAGCAGATCCGCTGGGACTAGTAGCAGAGCAGAACATTGTGGATTCAGGAATTAGGTTGCAACCAGAACTCATGTCCAGGGGACAGAGTAAATATTGGCTATGAACCCACTGTAAAAGTGTTAAACTCTCCATTCCCACACTCAAATAAGTTTAATGTGGCTAAAAATAAGATTAACAACACATTAAAGGCATAGCTGTATGCATCATAGAGGCTGGGTCTCACTGAACCTACATTGTAAGTTCATTTATTCATACCAACACATGCCATTTTAAATTCCATTTGTGTGTCTTTTATGTTGTCCTGAAAAAGCACTGTGTTTTAGAAGACTAATATATTCTTACAATGCCTATTTTATTTGAAGTAAAGCATGCTACCTTGTTGGTGAAAGCAACAGGACTCTTCCAACTGTGTCACTTCAACACTACAAATTCTAGTCAACCCATTTACTCATATAAACCTGCTGTTGCCTACGTTTAGAGGTATATTAGTTGCACTAAAGATTTTGTTCCAGGCCTAGATTGACGACACAAGTCCCAGTAAAGTCTTGCTCAAACAAGCATGGAGGCAAAGCAGGGATAAATTACAGTGGAATTATTGAGATTAGCAAGTCTTCCAAATTAAACATGAAAATATGCTGTTCTTCAACTCCAACTCGACCCACGCACTGAAATGTTTTTCCTCATCTGATGCCTCATTTGGCAGGGCAGCATCATTCGTCTGTGCCTGCATAAACCTTTACAAGTCCCCGTTTAGTGTGTTATTATAAAAGTGTGATGCTGCGGGTGAAGGATTGATTGAGTTTAACCACAAACACCGCAGAAGAAAAAAACAACAACTGTAATTTAATGGAATGTTTTAATTCTATATTACAAAAATGATTGATGAATTTATATGTATAATGTAAAATAACATTAAAACCTGTAAATGTGAGTAGCAATAAAATTTGCAATCTGTGTTTTCAACCACAAACAAGAATGTTAACGTTCAAACACAAATTGTAAATAGAGTAGTTTTCTGATTGTTATTTCAGTTGTTTCACGTTTAAATTTTAAATGCTTTGGGCAGGTGAGTTTTTTTTGTGTTTGTGTTGCCATAAGCATTGTGGAGGTTTAGCTAGCAAAGGGCCACTATGACAGAGACTTCTGTAGAGCTTAATGATGTCGGACCAGTGATCTTGTCGAGGTTTTTCTTTTCTTTTTTTTTTTTACCATGTTTATGGGTAACTTCACAATTTTTTAAACAAGTAAATATTTAAGACCCCAATTCACATGATCTCAAGTAAAATTAAGTCAAAAAACTGTATTATACTTAAGGAAAATATACTCTACTTTTAAGAGATGGTTATTTTGCAGTGTTTTTCTTGTGACCAAGCAACCACATAATTACTTTTTTTTTTTACAGTTTTTATTTCGGCGTAAGTTTTAAGTACAGATCAGATATTGGGTGACAGTTACTGCTTCCTTACAGTTATGTCCGATGTTGTGTTGATCCATTCATCCACCCCATCCTCCTCCCAGCTGCGTTGTTCTTTAATAATGTCCTGTGATGTCCTCCGTTGCTCCCAGATATTTCCCACAGCTTGAGAATGGATATTTTTACTTTAGCTGTTAACCACTCCAATTTTATATAACTGTTCTGCACCAAATATGAATCAATCTCAACAGAGTTTCTTTTCTTGTGTTCATTTTTGCCAAGTTAGACGTCTCACGACTAACAGGAGCCACAGCGCATACTTTGCTATATTACTCATTTTAAATGTGTTAAATCCTGAAGCAAACATGATCTTGCAATTACTCCGATGACTCGAGTTGGGTTTGTGCGCCTTTCTTTTTCTAATATGAAAAGGCTGATGTAAGTCCAGTGTCCAGCTGTGGGACTTTCATGTGACCAAAGATGGATGTATGAAATATTATAGCTTAGAAAAACAAGACAATGAGCCAAACTCTTGTCTCCTTCCCACAAAACATGACTGTCAGAGGTGCCCAGACGAAAAAATGAGGGATAATTTTCACATAAATGACGGATTCCTTTTCGTCCACCTATTCATGCCGGTCAGTGGGTGGGTGAGAATTTACAGCCACCTCCTCCACGGGCAATTTGCAGCGTACATTACATGTTTTGAAGTGAAGAACACCAAACCACAGGTATGTCAGCCCCATGTTGTGAAAGGAATCATTAGGGAATCATGTGTTTTCGGGAACATTTGTCAAGTGAGGGAGCGTGATGATGAACAGAATACTGAATTCCCTCCCGCCTGTGCCCGATGAAACCACAAAGCCCTGTTTTATTTCTGCACTTGGCAAAATATTTGCAATAACATCTTCAAAACCGGCTCACTTTAACGCCTCAGCAACCAGAGCAGGATGCTGCGTTCGCCAGAAACGGAGCGTTGATTCCAGATTCTGTCTGTTAAAGCAGACACAGCAGCTCCATCCAAAGCTTCTCAGACAGCATTAGGACTAACTAGACCACTTTACTCTGTACATAGAGCAGAGATGCACACATTTCCTGACAGGGAAGAGAAATGAATGTGTGTTTGTGCATCCAGAAGCAGCAAAACTGAGGCAGACAGAAGCAAAAGAGGCTCAAGCAGACAGTGCAAACAATTCCCAGCATTCCTCTGAGGAGCAGCGTAAACTGGCCTTCTTTTACCACACAGGCTGATGTCTGACTGTTTGTAGTGTTGTGACGGCCTCCACCAAGAAGCCTGTTATGATATTAAGTCTACCTTTAGATTCTAGGCGACTATGTAAAGCCAGAGCATCTAACTTTTAGGAGAGTGAACCAAAGGTGGAGTGCGTCATTCCTGAAGAAGTTTGTTGATATTTAAATGCAACAGCCAAACACACACACTCATCTCTTCACCTTCACGCCAAAATTGTCTATTGTCATGGATTGTCAGCATTATTTGGAGCTTTCTAAACATTGCTAAAGGTGCTGCTCTACTTTCCAGTCTTCACACTCGGTCAGTAACAGCAGCTCCGGCAGCGTCCCAGAGCTACATGAAGGGTCATTTCCAAAGACCAGCAGCACGGATGTGACTGGACCAAGTGTGAGAGAGTCAAAACAGAGACAGAATAACAAGAAGATCGCAGCCAGACCAGAAAAGGAAAGGCGAAGGAGGCTGCCGTCGGTGCTCGCAGAGGGTCTGAGCCTCGGTTCTGTCTGGACCCTGTTTGTCTCAGCTTTGACTGGCTCTCTCTTCATTTGCCAGGAGAGCAAGCTTTTATTGGCTCAGGTCGGTCACATGCAGAGAGGTTACGCTCAAGCTGTGTTGACTGAGAAGTGGCTGACTGAGAAGCATGATGGAGGTTTGCTCAAGTTGACAGCATGAACAGGTTTGTCTGGATTTCTCAGGAGCAATTTTTTTTTGTCTTGGCCCCTCGGAAAAGGTGACATGGATATAAAATCCGTCTAGTATTTATCATGTGACTCAGGTTAGGAGCTGCTGTTATACAGTCCTGACGCATGACTCTTTTTTTCGCACTAACACATGTACTGAAAACAGAATCCCTCCTCACATTTGTCTTTTCTTAATACGTTCACACACTGCTTGTCTAGCACTATGCAGGTGTGTTTTAGGAGCGGAGATGCACAATGGAGCTCCAAAATCTTTCATTTTTTGCCAGTAAGAATGTGATAAAAAAGAAAATCTTGCGTTTTGCCAGACTGGATGACTTCTTTTGTGGAATACAGACGGCGACACAAACACACTGCGGCGGATTCGGCTGATTGAAGAGAACTTGAGTCGGTTACATGAGCCTCAGCAGGCAGAGGGGCTAATTAACTACAGGTGTGTGTGGAGCGCTTTGCCTCCTTTTTTTGGGTGACTGGTATTTGTAATGTTTTTCACATGAAGGTTAAGAAAAATGTCGGGCCGCTGAGAATTTCTTAATATCTGCAGTGGTGCCTCGTTCAGACCACCAAAGACGTGCACGTTTCTGGACATCATGAAACCTTTCACTCACCCTTAGATCAGTTCTTACATTTGGATGCTACCCTGCTGTTCGAAAGTTTGGGGTCACCCAGACAATTTCATGTTCTCCATAAAAACTCACACTTTTATTCATGATGCTAGCATAATTGCACAAGGGTTTTCTAATCATCAGTTAGCCTTTCAACACCATTAGCTAACACAATGTAGCATTAGCACACAGGAGTGATGGTTTCTGGAAATGTTCCTCTGTACCCCTATGGAGATATTCCATTAGAAATTTCCACCTAGAATAGTCATGTACCACATTATGAATGTCTGGACTGTATTTCTAATGAATTTAATGTTATCTTCACTGAAAAAACTGCTTTTCTTGAAAAAATAAGGCCATTTCTAAGTGACTCCAAACCTTTGAATGGTAGTCAATGGAAAGGCATTATCACACTCCTTCAATTTCTGTTTACTGTGCCCATTTTTTTATGTTTGCTAGGTATCTGGGGCATCTTCTAGCTTTCTTCTAGCCTCCTGCAGCTATCAGTCTGTAATCGCACAGATCTGCTTGAACTGACAATCGACCAGATGATCTCTTGGTAAATCTGTTACTTTAATCAGCTTTATCAAATTGTTCTGAGGCAAAAGACTCAACCTGACAGTTGATGTCTTTGGAGTTTGGCTTTGAGTTTCTTCTTCTCTTGTTTGGACTTTGTGCTTTCACATTTAGCAGTTTATCCGTCCTCCAGTCTGGTAACAGATTCCACAGGAAAAAAACATGCTAATGTCAGTGAGTATGTGTCATTATTTGGTTTCATCACACCTAAGTGAACATATATCTCAGGATTTTGCACAAAAGCTCATTATCAATGCCAACAGAACTATTTTTTCAAAATCATGTGTAGAAAATGGTGTATTGTTGGTATCAATCTTAACTATTAACCTCACTGACAACATCTGCACAGTGCATTGCTCATTTGGGCAGATCATTCAAAGCCAGTATTGCATACCAATATTGCAGTAAGTTTCCTCCCAAAGAGAGCTCCCCTTCTCACTGAGAGGTCAGGACAGTGTCCCTGCTGCTGGCACAGATTCACTGTGGGTGGAAGCAACACAAAACTGAAGAATGTTCTCCTCTAATGGTCGCCATCCACAAACTGCCTGTGCATTTGCGAGCATTGTCCAAATGTTTAGTCTAAAGCATTTTTATTTTTCATTTTGGCTTCCGAACGCCTACAAGACACCCTTCCTTCCTATCTTCTCCTTTCCTGGATTCCACACAGTGCAGCAAAACAAGTGACTACAGTAACCAGTCATTCACTCCTTCTGCCCATCAGATAGTTCAGGCTCTGTATGTTGAATGGATTAACACATAGTTGCAGCTTTTCACTTTTTCCAGCGCCTCCATGGTGCGATCCAAGTATTTAGAGAAAACGCGGTCGCGCTAATGACTCCACCAAAGCTCTTTCGTGTCTGTGGCCGCCGCTGGCATTTCCACAACCACATTTAAGAGACACATCCTCATGTGAAGTGCTCTCTCTCGGTTTGGCATTTGAGCACAACTGGCACAAGAGCTGAGCGGCAGGATTCACACTTTGCCTCCACGCTGAGATTTGGATGCACAAATGTCTTCTTTCCCTGTGAGACTTGGCTCAGCCGCGCTGACATCTGTCACTGGCCTCACCTCCTCTGGTCTCAGCCTCGTTCTCACCAATATATTTTTACTGGGTTTTCTTTGGCAGCATGCGAGGACAGTCTTGCCTCTGAGTCCAAGCTAAACAGAGCATTGCAGGGGGGGGGCAGATGGTTCAGGACGGCACGAAAAGGCTCTGAACCTAAAGAACTTTGTCACACCAAAGACAGCCCTCACTGTAACAGCCCTCTATTGCACTAATGACACATCAGCAGCAGAAATGGACAAAGCCCATAAATATGTATAAAAATCTGTGTTAAATTCACCTCTCCTTCTTAGTGAAATAAAAGCAGAGCGTGCATGGCATGGTGTTATTCTCTGCTGGCATATTTATGGTTGTTTGTGATGGCCAACATGGTTCATTCTTGGTTGGAGAATCTGTGCAGACCTTCAGTGCTGTGTGAGGTGAAACCCACTCAACCCTGATTATATGAACCATTCCCCCTCAATGTCATTACTCTAATGCTTGAGGCAGTTTTAACTGCCTGTGGGAGAAACACCTCAACCACCCAGTCTGGCTGTTTTACCCCCTTAGACCACTAAATGACTTGTTTTCATTATTGCCTGTGAGTAAAAACACTGGCCAAGTCATCATCTTAACCCTCTGAACCCTCAAAACCCACCAGCAGTTTGGAAAGTCGTGTTTGCTTGAAAAAAAAAAAAAATCACCAAACTACACAATTTATCAAAGCCAGAAACTGTAAAGACTAAAATATTTTAGAACTTTCTGATGGTTCTTGAACTACTCATCTGTGAGGTACCACAAAACCAAATCTAAAATTTTATTTTTATTAAAACAAAACATAAATCATTAATTTTGTATCTAGTTTGGTAATTTTGTGTCGCATTTCGGCCACTTTGTGTCTCATTTTGGTCATTTTGTGTCTGATTTTTGTAATTTTCTGTCTTGTCCAGGTCATTTTCTGTCTCATTTCGTCCACTTTGTGTCTCATTTTGGTCATTTTGTGTCTGATTTTAGTAATTTTCTGTCTTATACAGGTCATTTTCTGTCTCATTTTGGCCACTTTGTGTCTCATTTTGGTCATTTTGTGTCTGATTTTTGTAATTTTCTGTCTTGTACAGGTCATTTTCTGTCTCATTTCGTCCACTTTGTGTCTCATTTTGGTCATTTTGTGTCTGATTTTAGTAATTTTCTGTCTTATACAGGTCATTTTCTGTCGCATTTCGGCCACTTTGTGTCTCATTTTGGTCATTTTGTGTCTGATTTTTGTAATGTTCTGTCTTGTACAGGTCATTTTCTGTCTCATTTCGTCCACTTTGTGTCTCATTTTGTCTCATATTGGTTATTTGGTGTCTCATTTTGGTCATTTTGTGTCTCATTCAGTAATTTTGCATTTCATTCTTCAATTTGTGTCTTATATAAGTCATTTTCTGTCTCATTTTGTGTGTCATATTGTTCATTTTGTGTCTCATTTTGTTCATGTTGCACCTATTTATGGTTGTTTTGTTAGTTTTTTGACATTTCTGTGCCACTCTTGTCTCCTTTTGTATTTCTTTATTGTTGTTTTGTAAGTTTGTGCTTCATGTTGGTCATTTTACATGTCTTTATGGACACTTTGTGTTCCAATTAGTTGGTTTTTTTTTGCTCATTTTTGTATTCAAGGCTGTTTTTGTTAAAATTTTGGCCATTTGTGTCTCATTTTGGACATTTTATAGATCAGATTAGATTCAAATTTACTGTCATTGCACAGAGTACAAGTACTAGGACAAGTAAATGCATTTTTTAAAAGTCCATCGTGATGTCACCAAGAAGAGCTCCTAACAACTGTTACCACATTCCGTATTCCAAACAAGACACTTTAAACACTTGAGAAGCTCAGTTTAACACACAAACCTTGGAGATATTTGAGAGTTGTGGTGTGAAACTTTGGAAAACATTATGAACAAAGACTCTGAAAGAAAAATGAAGCCTCGTCAGCCAGATAGGAAACATTCAGGTAAGACAGAAGTCCAGACAATGAACTGCAACTCAGCTCCAAATATCGAATTTGCAACACTGACAACCTAACATTTGGCCATTTTGTGGCTTATTTTGGTCAGATTAGGATTGTTTGTCTAAAAAATGTTGTCCTTTTGCATCTCTTTTTGTTGCTTTTTGTTCCATTTTCGTCGCTTAAATGTTGTTTTTGTTCAGTTTGGATTATTTTATGTCTCATTTTAGCCATTTTGTTTCTCATATTGGCTATTTCTGTCTCATTTTGCATCTCTTTGTGATTGTCTTTGATAAATTTAAGTTCAGTTTTGATTTTAACATTGCTTTTTTTGTCCAGTTTTGTCAAATTTATTGCTCACCTCTGTTATTTTGGATCTTTCTGCATTATGTTATCTTTTGTTCCCTTTTGGTCACTTTGTGTCTAATTTTGGTCATTTTCTGCTGCATTTCAGTCACCTTGTTTGAGAGCATTTTTGTCTAATTGTCGTCATTTTCTGTTTTATTTTTCATACTTTTATGGGTTTGCCATTTTTCAATTTTGTGCCTGAGTTTGATTATTTTTGTAGCTCATTTTTGTCCTTTATGGTAAAATTTTAGACTAATTTTGGCCACTTTACATCTTTTTTTTTGACATTTTGTAATTTTGTGGCTCATTTTGGTATTTTTCCATCTTCCTATGATGTTTTATGTTCCTTTTGGTCATGTTGTGTCTCATTTTAACCGCTTGACAACATTGTTGGACCGTTCAGTAGATCCTGTTCGGGCCTTTTTCTCACCACTGTGTTGTTGTCACTTGTTGTTTGTACACCATCAGAGGAGAAAACCAGGAAGAGGAAGGCCAGTCCTGAACCGAGCGAAGGGAGGAAACGAGCAAAGGTGGTACCAGAGGCTGAGGCTGGTACCAGCTCAGAGGATGGGACCAGGCGGAGGAAGAAGGTCCGAGAGCATGAGGAAGGTCCAAAGAAGAAGACGAGAAAGAGTCTGAGGAGACGCCTGTTGGAGCAGCAGGCGGCGGCGTCCTCAGCAACCACCAGCAGAGGTAGGCTGGTTAAATGAAGTGTGTCATACTGTATGTCTTTCAGTTTTTTATTTATTTTGAGTCATATTGTGGTTTATTTTTTTCATTTTCCATCTATTTATGATGTTTGTTGTTTTGTTTAGTTAATTTTGTTCTGCTTTTTGGCTGTTGCCGTCATTTCATATCTCTTTATTTCATTTTGTTGCTCATTTTGGCCAATTTATGTTTCATTCTTTGTCGCATTTTAAGAATTTTTGGCTCAAATTTGGTCATTTTGCACCTCTTGATTATCTTTTTTTGTTCTACTTTGGCACTAATTGTGACCATTTTGTATCTCAATTTGGTCATTTTCTGTCTTTTCATGTTGTTTTTGTTCCATTTTGATAATTTTGCATTTGTTTATTGATTTTCCTGGTCTATGTTGGACATTTTACCCACTTGAGTCATTTTATCACTCTTTATGTTATTGTTGTGCCTCCTTGTGTGCCTCCACACTTGTGGCCACACTCTCTGAAACAAATCAAGCACTCGTCCTGTAACTTTGTCCTGTGCAGAGACCAGCAGCGACCCTTTAGAGGGCTGCAGTCAGCAAGGAGCGAGAAGGAAGTCTGCTGATGCTGGTGAAGCTCCAAATAAAAAGAGGCGTCTTCAGTCGGTACAGGAACAAATACAGCTGTCAAAAGAGGAACAAAGAGGTCAGCAGGAAGAGATGTGGTGGAAAAATCACTTTTGCTGTCATGTATGTCCCTCACAGTTGTAGTAAAACTAAAAATGTGTGTGTCTGTTCAGCCCAATTCGACAGCAAATATGAGCAGCAGCATCAGCTCGGAGCAGGAGGCTGTGGGTGTGTGCATGCCGGTCGCCGCAAATCAGACAATTTGCCGGTAAGATATGAAGAAACACTTGCAATGTGGTTGAGTACAGCTTTTAACAAAACATGAGAGGTTTTGTTCCTGTTTGAAGCTGAAGTGTCTCAGGTGAGAAAATCCTAACCAAAGCTCTGTTTGTGTGTCACAGGTGGCGATTAAACACGTCCCAAAAATCAACGTGATGGGCAAACATGTGGTGAGCGTTCAGCCCTGAAAGTGTCGTGTTCTTCACTGGAACTTCAGTTCTTCATCCTTCGTTGTGTTTCATGTTTCAGGGCCGCAACGGAAAGAAGCTTCCCATTGAAGTAGCTGCTATGTTGAAGATTCAGGCTGGTGGAGCTGGATCGGTGGGCTCGTCGGCACCGATATCCCTGCTGGACTGGTATGACCTGGGCCAGGAGCTGATCCTGGTTCTAGAGAGACCAGTTCCCTCAGAAGACCTCTGGAGTTACATGTATAACAATGGAGGCTCGCTGGAGGAGGAGAAGGCAAAGGTAGGCTACTGGGAGGATCTTGTTTGTAAGGTTGAATCCATAGTTGGCAGCATTATCAGTCAATAATTGATTAACCCACAACACAGAAGACTTTATTTTATATGGTTCTCTTTTGGAAACATGACAATCTTAGAACAAAACGATTCTGTCTGACTTTAAAAACACAGTCTTAGCATCATTTAGCTTGTGTTAAAGATGCGAATGCCTTCCGACACCCATTCACCATCACAGTAGTCTTTGTCGTGGTCCCACAATGCTCCCTGCTCACCAACACTCACAATCGCTCATAATCTGAGTGATACTTCACGACAGTATTAAACAGTAAGAGGCTCTACCTGTTGGAGCAACCAAGTAGTACAGCAAACCAACAATTTTCTGACATGTATTGTCTTTTTCTGCCACATTGGTCGATATCATCAATCAACTGTTAATTATTACCATCCCTAAACTCAATTATTCTTCCTCACTGAAACTAAATTTTGGTGCTGCTCAGGTGTCGAAGATTTTAATGATAAAGTCGTGTCTTAATTTGGGTCCATTTTGTGTTGGCTTAAAGAATCTTTGCACTTTCTGTTTAGTAATTCGTCTTTTCTCTGTCTGTCCCAGATCATTCTGAAACAGCTCCTGGATGCTGCCATCCACCTGGAGGACGAGGGCATATTTCACCGGGACGTAAAATGTGAAAACATTTTGATTGAGACCGGATCAGAAGTCCCACGTGTGCGACTCCTTGACTTTGGGCTGTGCTGTTTCACAAAGAAGCGATCTTACTATCGCACATTTCACGGTGAGATATTTTAGACTCGACTCTGATTTCCTGAAAATCAACTATTCTTTTTGCATGTCATCTGATTTTCTATATCTCATGTACTTTTAGTCTGAGTTTGTCAGTCTCTTCTGCTTTCACCTCTGTCACCTGTGATGTTAATTTGATTTTAAAACGTCACAGTTTAGCTATTTTGTAGCGTCTTTTATCAGCTGTTTAGATGTCTAATCTAATATCTAACTGATTACAGTGATCTTGATCAATGTGCATTGAGCCTGCAAGTTCAGATATGTTTTAAAGCAGCTAAAACATCAATGTGACTCTCCTGTTAACATGCTTTTGGACTGCAGTGTTTATACATATGTACATGTACAATCTGGTTATTGGTGTGGATGCCACTGAAACGGTGATCTGTTTCTGTGTGACAGCCTCTGAAACAGAAGAAAAAAACCACGTTCTTATTGTTGTCTGTTCTGCAGGCGCTTTCGCTCACACCCCTCCAGAGTGCCGCACCCGCCACACCTGCAGGCCCGGGCCCACCACAGTGTTTCAAATGGGGGTGGTGCTGTTTGACATGCTCCACGGTTGTGACGCATTTGCAACATTTGATGGGCTGCAGCTTCGGCCTTCATCTTTCTCTGCTTCTTTCTCTGCAGATTGTCAGGATTTCTTAACCAAGTGCTTCACAATGTTCCCTGACCGTCGGCCCAAACTGACGGAGCTTCGTCATCATCCATGACTGAGATAGACACACCACTCTCAGACACAACACAAACATCACATGACAGATAAAGCCTTAGTTATCGTCCGTTTTCTGTCATGCGTTTCGTCATCTTGTCAAGAATGACGAAATTTACGTGACATGAATCGTCGCAAATGCGTCGATACAGTAAATTATTTCCTAAGTCTGCACGGAGTCTCACAGACTTCGGAAACTGAGTAAAACACGCAGACTCGTTCGTACTCGACGGAAATCAAAATGAACAAAAGAAATTAAAATGAACAATACAATAAAAAAATGAATAGAAATTAGCAATAAAAAAACTAAAAAAAAAATCTAAATTAACAATATAATACAAGTGATTAAAATAAATAAAAATTGGCAATAAAATAAAAATTAATGAAATAATGAAAATTAACAATACAATAAAAATAAATAAAAATTAACAATACAAGAAAAATAAATAAAATTACCAATACAATAAAATAAATAAATTTGAAATTAATAAATAATAATAAAACATGATTTGACCTGCAACTAATGCTATCCAGAGTTGTGGGAACGTTCTCCTGTGGAGCTTCAGTACTTCACCCTCCACTGTGTTTCATGTTTCAGAATGGGAAGCCCCTTTATAGAAGTGGCAGGAGGAGAATTCAGGCTGATCCTGGTTCTGGAGAGACCGATTTCCTCCGGAGGGCAGCAGAGGTTTGCTGGAGGAGGCGGAGGCCAAGGTAGGCTGTTGGGAGAATCCTGTTTCTGAAGTTTTAGTTTACCTCACAGTACAAAATTCTGAACTGTTTGTCACAAATTTACAAAACCTGACGTCCTCACGAATGTTTGAAGTATACATGGTACCATCGTCTTCCTAAGTCTGAGCACACTCATGCAGACTTTGAACAATGAAGGAACTTATGCTAAACAGACTCATTTGTATAAAGTAAAGTTTTAACCCTTTAAGCTTCAGTCAATTCCAGCCGTTTTCAGTACAAAAAATCGCTAATATTCTATTTTTAAATTTAAAAAATTACGAAAAATACAGGGAATATTGGACGGGCATCGCGAGGTGCATTTCCTTGATTTTGGATAAAATAGTTTACTGGCTTGTGTCATCTGGATGTAAAAGGTTGGATTATGGCCGTTTTTTGTGGAATCTTTTTTTTTGTGTGTAATAATAAACCCGGAAATGTGAGTCGCGCTGTGTGCGTTGAAGCCGTGTATAGAGAATGGATGGATGAATATTTGTTTTTGTCGGACAAATGTGTTTTTCTCACCCGCTGTGGTAATCACATCTGAAAGTGGTTTATACCGGCGGATTCATGAGAATCTAAGCTTTCCATCGGCGTATAGTGTTTGTATAATCGTGTTTGCAGCCGTCGGACATTCTTGAAATTCCTATGCAAATTAGTAGGTGTACCGCCGGCAGTACACTGAAGCTTAAGGGGTTAAAGTATACATCGACCTGCCATCTACCCAAGTCTGCACAGAGTCTGGTGACTTCAAAATGACTACATTTAGCCAACTGCATCTCTCCAATGTCGTAAAGCAATCTCTCCATGCCTGTGTTGACTCTGGAGACTTTGGAAGATGACGAAATTTACAAAACGCTTATAACCTCACCGTTGTTAAAGTATGCATTGTACCATCATATTCTCAAGTCCACAAAGACTCATGGAGTTTGGAAACTTTGTGATCTCCCAGTGTATTGAAAATTATGTCTCATGTAACCTTACAGACTCGACAGTGCGGAAGGTGTAAATTCACGTCACTCCGTGCCTATTGTACTTGCACTGCATTTTGAGAAAGTAGAAGTTGTATTTTCATCTTCCCAAGTCTGCACAGACTGTCATAGACTTTGGAAGTTGACAAAACATTCAAAAGATAACATACATGCTGATGTTGAACGTATATGTCGTACTGTCATTTTCTCAATTCTGCACAAACTCTGGTAGACTTTGGAAAATGATGAAAGTTACATTACATGGACTCATTTGTACTCGTAGACACAGAAAGTGTACGTCGTACCGTCCACTACCAAAATCTTTTCAAACTCTTAAAATCTTTGGAAGAGGACGGTACAACTTCAATTGTCTGCATCACTGAGTAAGTTAGTCATTTTTTAAAGTGCTAAAATTTCCCTTCATTTAAATTTACTTCACACTGACTCATACTTGCTTTCTCAAAAAAAAATTCAAGATGTATTTCCATTTCCTGAAGTCTTCACAGATTCTGGTAGACTTGAGAAGTTGACGAAACATTCACAACTTAACATACACCTGATGTTGAACATATACATTACACCATCATCTTCCCAAGTCTACACAAACTCTTGTGGACTTCTTGAAAGTCTGTAAGAGTAACTGTCAACATTTTCCACTTAATGCTGCTCTGATGCTGTTTTCTGTCAGACCAGAAGAACTCATGCTGTTTTTTTCTTCTTTCTCCCGTGCAGCCTCCATCCAGCCGTCCGTGGAAAGGGGATCTCTCTTTGAATTGCCTTTCCCGAGGTTTCTTCCCATCTTCCATGGGGAGTTTTTCCTCGTCTTCATAGAGAGCTTGGGCTGGATCAAGACCTCCTCAAAAATAAAACTTCATTATAAGAAATAATAACACATCATTCTTAGATTATTACATCCTGGTTAAAAAGTTATTCAGACAAAACCAAGTGGAGCTTAACATTTTAGAGGACGTACATTTATTTTATTACGTAGAAAACAGTTACTTTACAGATTCAGATTAATAATTCAAATTGTGACCAAAAATGGTGTATTAGTAGATGCTTTCTTCCCCTAGTGGAAATTCACAAGATGTAAAATTAATATAAATTGAAACCATGTAAGAAAATTAAGAGCTATGCTTCATAAGACAGTTGGTGCAGTGATAAGTTCTGTGCTTCTCACCCAAAAGGTTCTTGGTTTAAATCCAGCTGAAGACTCTTCTCCTCGCAAATATTAATTGGTACCATTGTTTAAGCAAAGTTAGAGTCAGTCTTTGTGGGAAAGACAGTGCAGAGATAAGCTTTGTGCCTCTTACGTTGATAATCCACCTCATGACCTCTTGCTTTGGACTTTGGCCGTTCAAATACGAATAGATACCATCAGTGAAGCAAAGTTAAACCAACACCTTGCAGAAAAGCTGGTGCAGAGGTAAATTTTGTGCCTCTTGTGCTGGTGTTTTATGGTTCAAATCCACCTCAGGACATGTACGACTTTGACCTCATCAATACTTCTTTGGACCATCATTTAAGAAAACTAAGAACTACAACTTGTAAGAAGGATGGTATAGAGATAAGTTCTGTGTCTCTCATGTTGAAGGTTTGTGGTTCAAATTCCCATACCTACCTTTTGTTTGTACTTTGTCCTTTCCAATACTAACTGGTACCATCATTGAAACAAAGTAAGAGCCAACCTCTGTGGGAAAGATAGTGCAGAGATAAGATCTGTGTTTCTAATGTTGAGGGTTTATGGTTCAAATACCCTTTTGGACCTTCAGTTGCTAGCTTGACTTCCTCAATACTTCCTTGCAACATTGTTCAAGTTCAGCTTTTGCACTTTGTCCTTGTGAAAACCTCTTACTACCATCACAAGAAGAAACTCAAGTGTAAACTTGGTGAGGATGGTGGTGCACAGGTGCATTCTGTGTCTCTCGCATAGGAGGTTCTTGGTTCAAATCCAGCTGAAGGTCCTTTTGGCTCCTTGAGAACCTCTTAGTGCATCATTAAAACAAACTTGAGTAGACAACTTGTGGGAAAGATGGTGCAGAGGTGAGTTAAGTGCTTTTTTTTTTTTTTTTTTTTTTTATGTTGAAGGTTTGTGGTTCAAATCCCCCTCAATGACATTTATTTCCACTTTGGCAATTTTTTCTCCAGTATTAATTGGTACCATTATTTAAGCAAAGTGAGAGCCAATCTTTGTGGAAGAGATGGTGCAGAGATAAATTTAGTGTCTCTCATGTTGAAGGTTTGTCATTTAAAATCTCTCTGCAGACCTTTTGTTTGTCCTTTGTCCTCACCAAAACAAACTGGTACCATCATTTGGGCATTGTTACACCCTGTGGGAAAGTTGGTGCAGTAGTTAGATTTTTTGCCTCTCATATTGAAGGTTTGTGGTTCAAATCTCCTTTTGGACTTTCAATTGTGAGCTTGACTTCCTCAATACTTCTTTGCAACATCATTTCAGAAAACTAAGAGCTACACCTTATAAGAAAGATGGTGCAGTGATTACTTCTGTGCCTCTAAATCAAGAGGTTCTTGGTTCAAATCCAGCAGAAGGCAGTTTTTATCCTTTGGCTCACTTAGAATCTCTTGGTATTGTCATTACAACAAACTCAAGCTATCACTTCTTGAGACAGGGTGCAGAGGTAAGATTTGTGCCTCTTGTGTTGATGGTTTATGGTTCAAATCCCCCCATGGACATGCATTTGTACTTTATCCTCGAAAATATGAATTGGTACCATTATTTAAGCAAAAGTAGACCCAATTCTTGTAGGAAAGATGGTGCAGAGATAAAGTTTGTGTCTTTCATGTTGAAGGTTTATGGTTCAAATTCCCCAGGATAGCTTTTGTTTGTCCTTAGTCCTCTCCACTACAACTGGTACCATCATTTAAGCATAGTTACGCTTGCGGCACGTGGGATGGTTGGTGCAGAGGTGAGCTTTATGCCTCTCACGTCAAAAGTTTGTGGTTCATATCCACAACAGGACTTTTTATTTGTGCATTGTCCTCTTTAATACTTCTTTGTACCATCATTTAAGAAAACTAAGAGCTACACTTTGTAAGACAGATGGTGCAGAGATAAGTTCTGTGCCTCTTGTCCAGGAGGTATATGGTTTAAATCCAGCTGAAGACTCTTTTAGTTCTCTGGCTGATTGAGAATCTCTTGGTACCATCATTACAACAAACTCAAGAGACTATCTTATGGGGAAGATGGCACAAAGGTTAGTTTTGCACCTCTCATGTCGAAAGTTTGTGGTTCAAATCCCGCCACCGATATTTATTTGTACTTTGTCCTCACAAATATTAATTGGTACCATTATTTAAGAAAAGTTAGAGGCAATTTTTATAGAAAAGGTGGTGCAGAGATAATCTCTGTGTCTCTCATGTTGAAGGTTTATGGTTCAAACCCACCTCATGACCTTATTTTCTTTTTCTTTGGCCACTGAAATACGAATTGATACCATCAGTTAAGGAAAGTTACACCATGACCCTTCGGAAAAGCTGGTGCAGAGGCAAGTTTTCCGCCTTTCATGCAAGAGGTTTATAGTTCAAATCCACCTTAAGATCTTTGCTATTTTGATCTCCTCAATACTTCTTTGTATCATAATTTAAGAAATCAAAGAGCTAGCCACTCTAAAACAGGTGGTGCAGCGGTAAGTTATGTGCCTCTCATGTAAAAGTACATGGCTCAAATCCCCCTTTGGACCTTTCATTTGTTCTTTGATACTTCTTTGTATCATTATTTAACAAATCAAGAGGCTTACCCTTGTTGGATAAACGGTGCAGAGGTAAGTTATATGCTACTAATGTTCAAGAAACATGGACCAAATCCACACTTGGACCTCTCATTTGGACTTTGATTGGTTTAATACTTCTTTGTACCATTATTTGACAAATCTAAGTAATAACCCTTGTAGGAGAGCTGGTGCAGAGGAAAGTGATATACCACTAATGTTCAGGATCCATGGATCAAATCCCCTCTTAGACATTTTATTTGTACTTTCATCACTTTAATACTTCTTTGTATCATCATTTAAGAAATCTAAGGGCTAGCCCTCACAAGAAATATGGTACAGAGGCAAGTTACATGCCTCTAATGTTGAAGGTCCATGGTTCAATTCCCCCTTTGGAACTTTTATTTGTACTTTAACCTTGTCAATACTTCTTTGTACCATCATTTGAGAAAACTAAAGCTGTAAGTCACTGTGGAACAAGATAGGAAAGAGGTATGGTCGTGGCCTCTGGTGTGAAGCGTTGCTGGTTCGAATCCAAGTACGGTTCCTGCGGACGAACTGAAATGAACGAGAATCCCAAGTGGGCGGAAGCCCAAAGAAGGCTGGACAGTAAAATGGCAGAGAAAGTGAACATAACACAAATGGATAAACGGTTCCTGCGGAGAAACCAAAACGAATAAGATTCCCAAGTGGGCAGAAGGCTGGAAGATAAAACGTGAACGTACAAATGGGTAAACAGGTCCTGCAGAATAACTGAAAGAAACAAGATTCCCAAATGAAAGTCAGGAAATGAAGGTGTCAGTAAAAATGAGCGTAAGACAGAGGGTGGAACGGGACTGAAGGAAAGGAAAGAGAAGAGGAAAAAAAAATTTCTAGGGATTTTTTTTTTTTTAAATTCCAAAAACCTTTTCAGCTTTTTTTGGAAAAAAAAAACCCAGAAAAAAGTCCTTTTTTGGCTTTTTTTTTCTTTTTTAAAAAGCCCCCCTTCCCCTGGGTTGGTCAAGGGGAAGGGGAAAGGGGGCTTTTAATGGAAAAAAAAAAAGCCAAAAAAGGGCTTTTTTTCGTTTTTTTTTTTTTTTTTCAAAAAAGGCCAAAAAAAGGGTTTTTTGGCTTTTTTTTTTTTTTAAAAAAAAGCAAAAAAGTGTTTTTTTTAAAAAAATTTTCAAAAAAGGCCAAAAAAAGTTTTTTTTGGGCTTTTTAAAAAAAAAAAAGGATCAAAAAGGGTTTTTTTGGTGAATTTTAGCAATTTCAAAGCCATACAAGTCACATTCTTCATGTCACAAATGGGAGAGAACAGAAGAAAAAGACGGGTTATGGGTTACATATTGGAAAAATTTCTTTGCAATTCGTCCCCATTCAAAATCCCCAACAGATGTTCACATTTTCAACATTTTTGGGAAATTTTTGAACATTTTTAAGTGAAAAATAAAATGTGAAAAAAATGTTTCTTTAAGAACATTCACATAAAATTCAACCAAAATCCAGTGAATTTCGCTGGAGTTTGGTTGATTTTTATGTGAATGTTCTTAAAGAATATATCAGAAGTTTTACTGACATATATGTAATCACTATGGATATTTTTGGGATTTTTTTGGAAGATTTTTACTATTCTTTTAAAATATTTACAATAATTTTCTTGCCAAATTTGGGGGAATTTTTTAAAATAAAACTTTTAAGGGAAACTTTTAAGGTTTTATTGGAATTTTCTTCCTGAAGCTTTTGCAAATTTTCAGAAATTTGAGGAATTGTTGCAGATTTTTTGGATCTTTTTCAGACAAGGAAACAATATTTTTCAGTGCCCATAAATGAAGAGGGTTAATACATCTCAAATTAATTATTATTAAATCTATTTTTGAATGAAAAACTGCTTCTTCTTCTTTTTTTTCTTTTTTTTTAAGCATATCTAGCTTCTTTTAAGACACCTACGCTTGACAATGCTGGTAAAATGTAGCTGAAAATAAGTTTTCCCAGCTAATTTTGAGATCTGAACATTGTAAATATACCCGATTTCAAGAAATCTTACCAAGCCATTTTTCACTTGTTGTATTGGCAGATTTTTTCACTTATTTCAACTTAAAAGTTCCTTGAAATAAGGTTTTTTTTTCTTGTTTTGAGAGGGGCATTTTTTCCAGCACAGACATGCCACAAAACTAAAGTCATTTCAAATGGAAACTTTCTGGCTTTAAGAAACACTCAAAGAAAGAAAAAATAAAGAAAAAATGTGGTAATCAAGAACAATTGCTTTTTCAGATCAAGCAGAGGGGAAAATGATGGAATCACTCAGTTCTGAGGAACAAATGATGGAATCACCCTGCAAATTTCCATTTCCAAAACTAACACCTGCATCTGATTAAATGTGCTCTTTAGTCTTCAGTCGAAAAGGAGCGCTCACACCTCAGAGAGCTGCTGCACCAAGCGGATCGACATGAATCACGGTTCCAACACCAGAGATGTCCGTTGAAACAAAGGAAAGGATCATCAAATTCCTTCAAGAAGGTAAATCATCACGGAATGTTGAAAAAGATGCTGCTTGTTGTCATCTGTGTCTAAAATCTGGACCATGGGAAGGTTGTAAAAGGCAAGCATACTGGCAGACCCAGGAAGACGTCAAAGCGTCAAGACAGAAAACCTAAAGCAACGTGTCTTGAAAACAGAAAATGCAGCAAAACAAATGAGGAACCAATGGGTGGAAACTGGAGTCGTCGTCTGTGACCGAACTGTAAGAAAGCGCCTAAAAGAAAAGGGATTTACATACGGAAAAGCAGAACGAAAGCCATCGTTAACACCTAAACGGAACAAAACAAGGTTACAATGGGCTAAGGAAAAGCAACGGTGGACTGTGGACGACTGGATGGAAGTCCTATTCGGTGATGAATCGTGAATGTGCATTGGGCAAAGTGACGATGCTGGAACTTTTGTTTGGTGCCGTTCCAATGAGATTCATGAGGACGACTGCCTGAAGAAAACATGCAGATTCCCACAGTCATTGATGATGTGGGGCTGCATGTCAGGCAAAGGCACTGGGGAGACGGCCGTCATCACGTCTTCAATAAATGCACAAGTTTACGTTGACATTTTGGACACTTTTCTTATTCCATCGATTCAAAGGATGCTTGGGGACGATGACGACATTTTTCAAGACGATGACACATCTTGGAGCCACAGAGCAAAAACTGTGAAAACTGTCCTTGAAGAAAGACACATGAGGTCAATGTCGTGGCCTGCAGATAGTCCGGATCTCAATCCAACTGAAAATCTGTGGTGGAAACTGAAGGAAATGGTCCATGACAAGGCTCCGACCTGCAAAGCTGATCTGGCAACAGCAACCAGAGAAAGTTGGAGTCACATTGATGAAGAGTTCTGAAGAGTCACTCGTTAAGTCCTCAGAGACCGCAAGCTGTTAGAAAAGCCAGAGGTGGTGCAACAAAGTGCTGGTGGTGTCTTGGTGTCACAATTTTTTGGTCTTGATTACTTTTAGTGTTTCTTAAAGCCAGAAAGTTTCCATTTTAAATGACTCTAGTTCTGTGGCATGTCTGTGATGTGCTTTTTTTTTCTTCAAATTGAAAAAAGTGAATGAACGTCCTCCAGGACCGGTGATTCCATCACCTTTGCCCAGGGTTGTACAATTCTTTATCTGCTGGAAAAGTCCTGTCTGCTAAAACATCTTTGAGAACAGAACTCCTTTCCAACACATTTGCTGCTTCGTCTAAGTGTCTACCATATGTAAAACAGCTCTGAGGGTTTCATCCAGGCGTAAACTAACCATGATGTCACCCGTTGGTTTCAACGCCGAGAAAATGAAGCCCGGATTTTGTTACTTCCTGGTCGCCGTTTTGGATTTTTTGGAGCCAGTGACGTAAAAAGCGTCATCAAACAGACTGGACCGGAGAGCAACTCGGGGCAGGATTGGCTGAAGATTCTCTTATCCCGTCCACATTTTACCGCAGAGGCTTCTGTTGCTGTCTATCAAGTATAGCCACGCCCCCTGGCTCCGCCAACTTTAATGATTTATTTAAAATTCAGTATTGATTTATTTTAAGATTGGCCACCTGATCTCTCATTTTGACCATGAAAACTAACGGGAAAAAATCCTGAGCTGTAGAAAATCAGTCTATCAAATTTTAATTTTTCCAAAAATGAATTGAGGTCTATGGAGAAAAAGCTTTTTGGAGCCAACCCTAGCGGACGGCGTGATATTGCAAGTTTTTGACACTTCCGGGTGGGCTTCAATTCTGGAGCCAGATGCTACATCCATCTTTATATACAGTCTATGGTTTCATCCTGAGCTCCACTCAGAGATTTCACTGTGCAGCAGCTCAGCAGTTTGTTGAAGAAAAGCATTTAGGTTCAATCTTTCAAGCCCAAAAAACCACCAGCTGTTGTCTTTAGAAAAAAAATGACACCGTTTACCAGCGTCACAAACTGTAAAAACAGAAGGAACCGTTGGATTTTTCAACCTTCTGATGGGACTTGGACTAGTCATCTGTGATGTTCAGTTCCATCAGGAGAATCACCCAAATCTAAGCTGAACATCGTGATATTTCATCAAAATCAATTTATTCTGCATTTTAAAAAGAGTCAACAAAAATGAACCAGATTGAATCAAATCGTTTTAATCTGGTTTTCTAATTCTAATCATTTTGTGATTGTTCCATTTCATTTTGTGAAGAACTTTGTCACTTCATTAAAAGGATGGACTACAGAAAGAACCCAGCAGAGTTTAGCTCCAAACAAATGACCTCCAGTCCTAGTTGAAGACATAAAGTGGGATCTGGAGGGAAGCTGTCGGTGTGAACGTGTCGGCTCTCTGGTTAACTCGCCTGCTTGCGTCTCCATCCTGACGCTGCTCTGCTGGACCGGAGCTCCTGGACCGGCCGGGTGGACCTTCCTTCACACGTCTTCCCAGTGGGAGTGATTCTGAGTCGGCCTCTGAGGATTCTGAGAAGCTGCAGGGCCACATGAGACACTGTGAGGAGACAAAGCAGAAATGATTCACACACCAGACATGAAGAAAAGAAAACATCAGAGAGCGTAAAATACAATAATGAGTCCTAAACATCACTGGTGATGAAGCTGGAGGCAGAAAAACTGAAACAAAAACCGCTTCAACAACCTTTTTGCTCCAGAATGTGGAAGAGACTTTATTTCTGGAGAATTTCTAACAAAGTTGGATTTATTGAAATGTGGTTTAATCCTCACCCTTTAAGCCCTTTCTGCTAGTTTTTCTTTTGTCTCACAGCAAACCTGGACCTCAATAATCAGCTCAGAAAACTTTTGTCTCTAAACAACAAGTTCATTTCTATGGTCAAACTGAGAGCAAGAATTTCTGGAATAGATAATAAATCTAAACTGTGTGTCTGAACTTTAAGGACAATTTCCTCCCCACAGGAGAAACAATGTGCATTCAACTGTTTAAAATCAGTGTTTCTAGTCGCAGAGTTGCTTCACATCTGTGAGAAGATCCAGTGGAGCTCAGAGCACCGACAGAGGGAGAGGAAGATCTGAGTTTTCAGAGCTGCAAGCAAACTCATCTCATTCTTCTACCTCCTTTGTATCACCATAGAATCTGAACACAGAAACTCATCCACACACTAAAGCCCCAAGACTGGCAATAAGTCTATTAATCACTTCAAATAACAATTCTACATTTGTTCTTTACTCGCTCCCAAAACCGTTCCAGCAGCTGAAGGAATGAAACCGAAAGCGTCTGACAACCATCACAATCTGACTTAACGTGAGATTCGTCACATAATTAATGGTTTTGTGAGCAGCACGAAAGAACGGCATCTGATGAATGATGATATTTAAAGTGACTTTTCGATCTAAAATAAGGAAACCTACATCTGCACAGCTGAGAGACGAAGGGACATTAAGGAGCAGATCAGCCACACTTTCACACAGTCTGCATGTTTCTGCAGCTTCTCCTTTCTGACTCTGACTGCAGCAGCTGTGCTGTTTTCAGCCCGGATGACATTTTAGACTTCTCACATTGCTTCATGATGATACTTTGTTCCTGTCAGAAATATTTCACGTTGCATCCACTGACCTGTAGCGTTCCACACCACATGACAGTCAGCTTACTTATGGATTTCAATCATAGTTTTATGTCTTACAGCCAGAAGAACACAGCCGAGAACATGTCCTTTAAACACAACATGCAGCTGGAATCAGAATCTGAGCTACTTGTGAGCTGATAATTTGGTAGGAATATTTGTAGGATCCACCAGCCATTAATACAGAGTGGAACAGGAAAGAACAGATTTTGTCTGTCCCTTTCCTGCCTTGGGTTTAACACATTCACAGCCGCAGGTTGGAGACGGGCTCACTTTGATCAGTGGAGCCGAGACACCAAGACACTGCAAGCAAGACGCTTTCCTGATCTGGTACCAGGATGCAAAGTGACCAATCAGCAGGAGAGCACCAGATCAGACTTTAAAGGATTCCCCTATACAGACCTCCAAGATGTATGTTAGGCCTGTCTCAGCCAAAAGACTGGTTTAAACCCCCCAGCCACTATCAGCCCTACAAGGGACCAAATGGCCACCAATAAACATTCAGATTGATTCCAGAGCTATTGAAGGGCGCTCAGGAGCCTGGATGACAACTTCATAGACATTCCACTCACTGACAAACGAACTCTGGACTCACGTCAGAACCAACAAAGACAATCATCCCAGAATTCCGGACAAAACTCCTTTTTATTTACATCCATTTCACAGAACAAGTGAACTTGTCAATAACTTTGTGATCAATCCAAATATCTTGCCCTGCCTTTAATCTTTTATTTCTCCTGATTGGTATCAACATATTTCTTAACATGTCTGTCACTCACATGATCATATCTGGTTTCATTCTGATCCACTTTTTGTCACTAATGCACCTAGATACATCCTGTTCACCAAATTACAATAGTTTTGGAGTTATAGATGCCACAAAATTATCTGCAAATGGAATTATGTGAGAGACATCTGGACTTTAGCCCTCCCCAACATAGGTTGGTCCAGATGCCCCCCTTCCTTAATGACATGCAAAAGTCCACTTTAAAAGACCACATCTGAAAGCACCACTTTGAGTCCTCCTTTACCAGCAGAACAATCCTTGACCATAGGGTTCTCCTATCTGAGAACCATCCATCGTTCTGAGGCTCCACTCTGTCCACCGCTGTTCTGACCCACATCAACAAAGACCGACCGGACCATCCACCGAGTCATCATCATCATCACCATCATCATCATCATCATCATCATCATCATCATCATCATCATCATCATCATCATCATCACCACCAGCATCACCATCTTCATCATCATCATTATCATCACCATTGTTGATGTTTTGTTTAGCTTAGTTTAATACATGTACATAAACATAAGTTCAGTGCCTCAATTGTTTTGTTGTTCACATTTTGGTCCCTAACTTGTATAGATTCCAGCTACCTCAATTTTATACAGAACCTGTCAAGCTAAATAATTCCCCTTACAATTCCTGAAGCTCTTCTTGACAGCGTAACAAGAAGTGTTTCATTTGCTGCATTATTATATTTGTCTAATCTAAATACTTTGCTGGTCAAAGATCAGGTAGACTATATAATAACTCTGCATAAAACCCTTAACCCCATTTAAGCAAACAATTATCCTACATTTCATACATTGGTGGAGAAACATTATCAATAATCTTACAGTTACAATTGGTGGAGAAACTATTTAACCCTTACAAACATATATTAAGAAATCCTACATATTGTTCATCCTGTTAACATTCACACAGTCTGCACTTTCTGCAGCTTTCCCTCCTTCAGCTGCTGCAGCTGCGTCACTGTCAGTCTGTGTCAGGACTTTATCATCTTTCTGCTTCTCTAATGTCATCGTTTGCTCTTCATTTGTAAATCGGGACACTTTGGCTCCGGTACTGTCACGGTCCTGATGATACTGGGACTAAATATGTGCTCTGCATGGATCATCTGCTTTTAAAATGACGCAGCAGCAAACATCACAACAAAGAGCCACTCAGAGAGAATCTTCAACTCATTCACTTTAAAACCAGCAGCAGCTTCTGCTGAAGCCTCAAATTACAACTTGAAGCTTTGAAAGTCTGGAATCATTACTTGATGTCAACTCCAACTCTGGATCTTTTCTCTCCTCTCTTTGTAATTCTTCAGGTCTCTACCTCACTATGCTCTGCGCTGTCAGATGACAAATGTTGGGAATTTGCTCTGAATTAATCAAAGTGAATTGATTGAGCTCACCTGGATTCAGTGTCCTGCATCCTGGATCTGGAGCCACTGTACAGCCACAACAGAAACAATAACAAACCAGCGTCAGCTGCAGCTGATCCACCTCAACTATCTCACCAACAGCCTCAATCCACAGCAGGAGGCGCCACCTGGTGGTCGGAGGAGGAACCAACAAACAGAAAACTCCTGCAGACGTGGAGGCAGAATACGTTCAGTCAATGTGAGAGAGCCTCTATTGCTCACAGATGTAACTGAAAGGTCATGGCAGAAGTTGGCAGCTGATTTGTTCACCCTGGAACATAAAAAAAATTGTTACTTGTAGACTTCTTCTCGAGGTATATAGAGATTGCTCAGCTCAGCCCAACTCTGTCTGCCAATGTCATTGTGCATTTACCGTCAGTATTTGCACGTCATAGAATACCAAAGACACTGATCACAGACAATGGCCCACAGTTTGTATGTCAGGAAATGAAAGACTTTGCAAATGAATACTGTTTGGAGCATGTACCAGTAGTCCCTGGTACTCACAAGTCACAGGTAGAGAGCCATGCAACCAGTCAAAAACCTCCTCAAGAGAGCCAGTGATCCATGCAGAGCACTACTGGCAGACAGAACCACAGCGCTGGCAAATGGCTACAGCCCGGCACAGCTTCTCATGGGACGCAGACTCCGTACCACCTTGTCTATGCTAGAGGCCTTACAGCCAGCCTGTATCTGCAGCAAAGGCGTCACGTGGAGAAAGAGAGAAGGATGAGACAAACAGAATGTTTCAACAAAAGACACAGAACGAGAGATTTGGACAAACTGTTACCTGGACACTCAGCTTGGATTACAGATGAAAAGCACAAGACACAGTGACATCTGTCCACCCAACTCCACAGTGCGCTGTCGTCAGTGGACCACAGGGGACGATCAGAAGGAACTGCAGTCATCTCGTACCTATACCCACACCAGAGATTCAGACTGAGCCACAAATGAATGAAAAGAACACTCCTACAGAGACTGTCTGAGTCAAAAGCACAACAAACACCAGATGTTGTCCGAAACAGGTCTGGTAGAGAGGTGATAAAACCAAAAAGTCTAAATCTGTAAAAGTTATCCATTAATATTTCTCATATGCTGAGTTTAAATTCTAAACATTGACCTAAAAATACAATACAGGATTCTTTTGCATAAAAACGTGACATAATTCATGGAATAATTGTTTAAAAAGAAAAACAAGAATGTTATGGGATTGTTGAAATGTAAATGAATTATATTTGCCCTAATATAGTTAGTTAACCAATGTGAAGTGAGACTATTTGATATTCTGAATGTATTTTGTGTGTTTACAGCAAAGAAGCCAACACAACAGCTGCTGCTCATTAACTGGACACAGCTGGAAACTAAAACTTCTCTGGATTTTACGGATTCTGCCTCCACGTCTGCAGGAGTTTTCTGTTTGTTGGTTCCTCCTCCGACCACCAGGTGGCGCCTCCTGCTGTGGATTGAGGCTGTTGGTGAGAAAGTGGAGGTGGATCAGCTGCAGCTGACGCTGGTTTGTTGTTGTTTCTGTTGTGGCTGTACAGTGGCTCCAGATCCAGGATGCAGGACACTGAATCCAGGTGAGCTCAATCAATTCACTTTGATTAATTCAGAGAAAATTCCCAACATTTGTCATCTGACAGTGCAGAGCATAGTGAGGTAGAGACCCGATGGATTACAAAGAGAGGAGAGAAAAGATCCAGAGTTGGAGTTGACATCAAATAATGATTCCAGACTTTCAAAGCTCCAAGTTGTAATTTGAGGCTTCAACAGAAGCTGCTGCTGGTTTTAAAGTGAATGAGTTGAAGATTCTCTCTGAGTGGCTCTTTGTTGTGATGTTTGCTGCTGCGTCATTTTAAAAGCAGATGATCCATGCAGAGCACATATTTAGTCCCAGTATCATCAGGACCGTGACAGTACCGGAGCCAAAGTGTCCCGTTTTACAAATGAAGAGCAAACGGTGACATTAGAGAAGCAGAAAGATGATAAAGTCCTGACACAGACTGACAGCAGCTGCAGCAGCTGAAGGAGGGAAAGCTGCAGAAAGTGCAGACTGTGTGAATGTTAACAGGATGAACAATGTGTAGGATTTCTTAATATATGTTTGTAAGGGTTAAATAGTTTCTCCACCAATTGTAACTGTAAAATTATTGATAATGTTTCTGCACCAATGTATGAAATGTAGGATAATTGTTTGCTTAAATGGGGTTAAGGGTTTTATGCAGAATTATTATATAGTCTACCTGATCTTTGACCAGCAAAGTATTTAGATTAGACAAATATAATAATGCAGCAAATGAAACACTTCTTGTTACGCTGTCAAGAAAACATCAACAATGGTGATGATGATGAAGATGGTGATGATGATGATGATGATGATGATGATGATGATGATGATGGTGATGATGATGATGACTCGGTGGATGGTCCGGTCGGTCTTTGTTGATGTGGGTCAGAACAGCGGTGGACAGAGTGGAGCCTCAGAACGATGGATGGTTCTCAGATAGGAGAACCCTATGGTCAAGGATTGTTCTGCTGGTAAAGGAGGACTCAAAGTGGTGCTTTCAGATGTGGTCTTTTAAAGTGGACTTTTGCATGTCATTAAGGAAGGGGGGCATCTGGACCAACCTATGTTGGGGAGGGCTAAAGTCCAGATGTCTCTCACATAATTCCATTTGCAGATAATTTTGTGGCATCTATAACTCCAAAACTATTGTAATTTGGTGAACAGGATGTATCTAGGTGCATTAGTGACAAAAAGTGGATCAGAATGAAACCAGATATGATCATGTGAGTGACAGACATGTTAAGAAATATGTTGATACCAATCAGGAGAAATAAAAGATTAAAGGCAGGGCAAGATATTTGGATTGATCACAAAGTTATTGACAAGTTCACTTGTTCTGTGAAATGGATGTAAATAAAAAGGAGTTTTGTCCGGAATTCTGGGATGATTGTCTTTGTTGGTTCTGACGTGAGTCCAGAGTTCGTTTGTCAGTGAGTGGAATGTCTATGAAGTTGTCATCCAGGCTCCTGAGCGCCCTTCAATAGCTCTGGAATCAATCTGAATGTTTATTGGTGGCCATTTGGTCCCTTGTAGGGCTGATAGTGGCTGGGGGGTTTAAACCAGTCTTTTGGCTGAGACAGGCCTAACATACATCTTGGAGGTCTGTATAGGGGAATCCTTTAAAGTCTGATCTGGTGCTCTCCTGCTGATTGGTCACTTTGCATCCTGGTACCAGATCAGGAAAGCGTCTTGCTTGCAGTGTCTTGGTGTCTCGGCTCCACTGATCAAAGTGAGCCCGTCTCCAACCTGCGGCTGTGAATGTGTTAAACCCAAGGCAGGAAAGGGACAGACAAAATCTGTTCTTTCCTGTTCCACTCTGTATTAATGGCTGGTGGATCCTACAAATATTCCTACCAAATTATCAGCTCACAAGTAGCTCAGATTCTGATTCCAGCTGCATGTTGTGTTTAAAGGACATGTTCTCGGCTGTGTTCTTCTGGCTGTAAGACATAAAACTATGATTGAAATCCATAAGTAAGCTGACTGTCATGTGGTGTGGAACGCTACAGGTCAGTGGATGCAACGTGAAATATTTCTGACAGGAACAAAGTATCATCATGAAGCAATGTGAGAAGTCTAAAATGTCATCCGGGCTGAAAACAGCACAGCTGCTGCAGTCAGAGTCAGAAAGGAGAAGCTGCAGAAACTTGCAGACTGTGTGAAAGTGTGGCTGATCTGCTCCTTAATGTCCCTGTCCCTTCGTCTATCAGCTGTGCAGATGTAGGTTTCCTTATTTTAGATCGAAAAGTCACTTTAAATATCATCATTCATCAGATGCCGTTCTTTCGTGCTGCTCACAAAACCAGTAATTATGTGACGAATCTCACGTTAAGTCTCATTGTGATGGTTGTCAGTCGCTTTCGGTTTCATTCCTTCAGCTGCTGGAACGGTTTTGGGAGCGAGTAAAGAACAAATGTAGAATTGTTATTTGAAGTGATTAATAGACTTATTGCCAGTCTTGGGCCTTTAGTGTCTGGATGAGTTTTTGTGTTCAGATTCTATGGTGATACAAAGGAGGTAGAAGAATGAGATGAGTTTGCTTGCAGCTCTGAAAACTCAGATCTTCCTCTCCCTCTGTCGGTGCTCTGAGCTCCACTGGATCTTCTCACAGATGTGAAGCAACACTGCGACTAGAAACACTGATTTTAACAGTTGAATGCACATTGTTTCTCCTGTGGGGAGGAAATTCTCCTTAAAGTTCAGAAACACAGTTTAGATTTACTAAATATTCCAGAAATTCTTGCTCTCAGTTTGACCATAGAAATGAACTTGTTGTTTAGAGACAAAAGTTTTCTGAGCTGGGTCATTCCATGTCAAATCAACCAATATCCAAAAAAGTTCCAGCAGCACCACCTTTGATTTCCACCATATTCAGTCTGTGTGTGCCATTAGGTCCCAAAGGGAGGTAGGAAACAGGTTCTCTGTAATATGTGTATGCATTTTGCTTTTACACCCTATTATATGGGGGTAGGTTTAGGCCTATAATTGATAGCCGTCATTCTGGTAGGTACTTCACATTGCCATAATTCTTGAAATATAACAGCTAAAGTCCTGAAATTCACAGGATCATCTCATTTTCCACTACTGATTACAAAACAATCAGACTTTTAGCCCTAGCCTGAGTGTGAAATTTTTTTGGAGGGTTGATTTCTTGAAAAAAAACTGAAAATCTTAATTTCACCCATGTCTTTATAGCTCTCTGTATGCCATTTAAATCAATAAATTATGACTCATAGTATTTAATCATTGAGCATGGGTCTTGACTGACATTTTAGAACCACTGTTGAAGTACTCAGCTGTTTAGTTTGTCTGCAGGACCTATTTTAATTAGGGACGAATCTGGAATTTTGTGAAATTCAACCATATTTTTCACCATGTGTGATAAATAGCACCACGCTGAAACTTTTAGCAGTGAATCTTCATACTTCAGTAATAAAAATTTCAAAATACTGAATTGGTGTTCTGGCTCCTTCATACAGAAAATCTATGTCAAATAGGGGCCTGAAAGTGCCCTCGAGCAGCATTTTTGCCATATAACATATATTATTTTGAAGTATCAAATGTGTCATATTGCACCTCAGGTATATCAGCAGATGTTATTAAACCACACTTATTACCTGTTGAGGCCAACACACCCAGTCTAGGGATACCACAACTATTTATACTGATGTTGTACTTTAAGGGGAGGGTTTGCTACAAGTTCTGAAAATCTCTACCTCAGTTTAATAACTCTCTGCTCTTCTGTGGGCAATTGGAACTTAAATTACTTTGGTACCTTGAACTGTACTTCAAACCAGTATTTGTGAATTATACCCTTCTGATCTAAAGAAAGGGCAGCAAGATGGCTACAGCCATGCAACCCTGCTCGGTGGGGCAGCACATGAAATCCAGTGATTGCCATAAAAAACAAAACAAAAAAAACCACCCCTGGAACAACTCGCCGGCCTTGTCGTGGCTCCAGGGCTTCATGGGAATGTTTCCAAAACTAACAGGCTTGAGTTAGTGAGTGCAGTATTTCAAACTATCTCCATATCGGCTTAGATGGAGTGTTGCAACCATCTTATCATATATAAACAACAAAGAAACCTGTATCCTCTAAGGGCCTATGACACTTTCTTTGCCCTAAATCTGGCAAAAATGATGGCCGAGGGCATTTTAGGCCTCCTTTTGGCCTAGATTTTCAATATGAAGGTGACAGAACACCAATTCAATATTTTGAAGTTTTGACAACGAGTACACAAAGATTCTTTGCAAAAAGTTTCAGAGTGGTGCTATTTATCACACATGGTGAAAAATGTGGTTGTATTTCATGAAATTTCAGATTCGCCCCAAATTAAAGTAGACCCTGCAGCCACACTAAACAGCTGAGTACTTCAACAGTGGTTTTAGCATGTCAGTAAAGACCCATACTAAAGAAAGAAATGCTGTTTTAATAATTTTTTAGATTAAAATGGCACACAGAGGCCTTTCAAACATGGGCGAAATTAAGATTTTCGGGGTTTTTTTCAGGAATTCCACTCTCCATAAAATTTTTCACACTCAGACGAGGGCTAAAAACATGATTCTTTTGCAACTAGCAGTGAAAAATGAAATGTTCCTGAGAATTTCATGCTTCGAGCTTGCACATTTCAAGAATTATGGACCTCTGAAGTATGTACCTGAATGACGGCTATCAGATTTAGGCTGAAACCTACCCCCTTATAATTAGGTGTAAAAGCAAAATGTGTACACATATGACCAAAAACCTGTTTGCTATCTTCTTTTGGGACCTAATGGCACACTGAAACTGAATATAATGCAAATCAGAAATGGTGCTCCTGGAGCCATTTGTTGACTTGAGATGGAATGACCCAGCTGATTACTGAGGTCCAGGTTTGCTGTGAGACAAAAGAAAAAAACTAGAAGAAGGAGCTTAAAGGGTGAGGATTAAACCACATTTGCCTCCAGCTTCATCATCCGTGATGTTTAGGACTCATTATTGTGTTTTACGCTCTCTGATGTTTTCTTTTCTTCATGTCTGATGTGTGAATCATTTCTGCTTTGTCTCCTCACAGTGTCTCATGTGGCCCTGCAGCTTCTCCTCAGAATCCTCAGAGGCCGACTTAGAATCACTCCCACTGGGAAGACGTGTGAAGGAAGGTCCACCCGGCCGGTCCAGGAGCTCCGGTCCAGCAGAGCAGCGTCAGGATGGAGACGCAAGCAGGCGAGTTAACCAGAGAGCCGACACGTTCACACCGACAGCTTCCCTCCAGATCACACTTTATGTCTTCAACTAGGACTGGAGGTCATTTGTTTGGAGCTAAACTCTGCTGGGTTCTTCTGTAGTCCATCCTTTTAATGAAGTGACAAAGTTCTTCACAAAATGAAATGGAACAATCACAAAATGATTGGAATGAGAAAACCAGATTAAAACGATTTGATTCAATCTGGTTCATTTTTGTTGACTCTTTTTAAAATGCAGAATAAATAGATTTTGATGAAATATCACGATGTTCAGCTTAGATTTGGGTGATTCTCCTGATGGAACTGAACATCACAGATGACTAGTCCAAGTCCCATCAGAAGGTTGAAAAATCCAACGGTTCCTTCTGTTTTTACAGCTTGTGACGCTGGTAAACGGTGTCTTTTTTTTCTAAAGACAACAGCTGGTGTTTTTTTGGGCTTGAAAGATTGAACCTAAATGCTTTTCTTCAACAAACTGCTGAGCTGCTGCACAGTGAAATCTCTGAGTGGAGCTCAGGATGAAACCCTCAGAGCTGTTTTACATTTGGTAGACACTTAGACGAAGCAGCAAATGTGTTGGAAAGGAGTTCTGTTCTCAAAGATGTTTTAGCAGACAGGACTTTTCTAACGGATAAAGACTTGTACAACCCTGGGCAAAGGTGATGGAATCACCGGTCCTGGAGGATGTTCATTCACTTTTTTCAATTTGAAGAAAAAAAAAAAAAGCACATCACAGACATGCCACAAAACTAGAGTCATTTAAAATGGAAACTTTTTGGCTTTAAGAAAAACTAAAAGTAATCAAGACCAAAAAATTGTGACACCAAGATACCACCAGCACTTTGTTGCGCCACCTCTGGCTTTTCTAACAGCTTGCGATCTCTGAGGACTTAACGAGTGACTCTTCAGAACTCTTCATCAGTGTGGCTCCAACTTTCTCTGGTTGCTGTTGCCAGATCAGCTTTGCAGGTTGGAGTCTTGTCATGGACCATTTCCTTCAGTTTCTACCACAAATTTTCAGTTGGATTGAGATCCGGACTATCTGCAGGCCACGACATTGACCTCATGTGTCTTTCTTCAAGGACAGTTTTCACAGTTTTTGCTCTGTGGCTCCAAGATGTGTCATCGTCTTGAAACATGTCGTCATCGTCCCCAAGCATCCTTTGAATCGATGGAATAAGAAAAGTGTCCAAAATGTCAACGTAAACTTGTGCATTTATTGAAGACGTGATGACAGCCATCCCCCCGGTGCCTTTGCCTGACATGTAGCCCCACATCATCAATGACTGTGGGAATCTGCATGTTTTCTTCAGGCAGTCATCTTCATGAATCTCATTGGAACGGCACCAAACAAAAGTTCCAGCATCGTCACTTTGCCCAATGCACATTCACGATTCATCACTGAATAGGACTTCCATCCAGTCGTCCACAGTCCACCGTTGCTTTTCCTCAGCCCGTTGACTCCAGTTTCCGCCCATTGGTTCCTCATTTGTTTTGCTGCATTTTCTGTTTTCAAGACACGTTGCTTTTGGTTTTCTGTCTTGACGCTTTGACGTCTCCCTGGGTCTGCCGGTATGCTTGCCTTTTACAACCTTCCCATGGTCCAGATTTTAGACACAGATGACAACAAGCAGCATCTTTTGCAACATTCCGTGATGATTTACCTTCTTGAAGAAATTTGATGATCCTCTCCTTTGTTTCAATGGACATCTCTGGTGTTGGAGCCGTGATTCATGTCGATCCGCTTGGTGCAGCAGCTCTCCGAGGTGTGAGCACTCCTTTTCGACCGCAGACTAATGAGCACATTTAATCAGATGCAGGTGTTAGTTTTGGAAATGGAAATTTGCAGGGTGATTCCATCATTTATTCCTCAGAACTGAGTGATTCCATCATTTTCCCCTCTGCTTGATCTGAAAAAGCAATTGTTCTTGATTACCACAAGTTTTTTATTTCTTCTTTCTTTCTTTGGGTGTTTCTTAAAGCCAGAAAGTTTCCATTTGAAATGACTTTAGTTTTGTGGCATGTCTGCGCTGGAAAAAATGCCCCTCTCAAAACAAGAAAAAAAAACTTTTTTCAAGGAACTTTTAAGTTGAAATTTGTGAAAAAATCTGCCAATACAACAAGTGAAAAATGGCTTGGTAAGATTTCTTGAAATCGGGTATATTTACAATGTTCAGATCTCAAAATTAGCTGAGAAAACTTATTTTCAGCTATATTTTACCAGCATTGTCAAGCGTAGGTGTCTTAAAAGAAGCTAGATATGCTAAAAAAAAAAGAGAAGAAGCAGTTTTTCATTCAAAAATAGATTTTTGCTTTCATGTAACCTCCTAATTTGAGATGTATTAACCCTCTTCATTTATGGGCACTGAAAAATATTGTTTCCTTGTCTGAAAAAGATCCAAAAAATCTGCAACAAATTCCCCAAATTTCTGAAAATTTGCAAAAGCTTCAGGAAGAAAATTCCAATAAAACCTTAAAAGTTTCCCTTAAAAGTTTTATTTCAAAAAATTCCCCCAAATTTGGCAAGAAAATTATTGTAAATATTTTAAAAGAATAGTAAAAATCTTCCAAAAAAATCCTAAAAATATCCATAGTGATCACATATATGTCAGTAAAACTTCTGATATATTCTTTAAGAACATTCACATAAAAATCAACCAAAATCCAGTGAATTTCGCTGGATTTTGGTTGAATTTTATGTGAATGTTCTTAAAGAAACATTTTTTTAACATTTCTTTTATTTTTCACTAAAAAATGTTCAAAAATTTCCCAAAAATGTGAACATCTGTTGGGGATTTTGAATGGGGACGAATTGCAAAGAGATTTTTCAAATATGTAACCCATAACCTGTCTTTTTCTTCTGTTCTCTCCCATTTGTGACATGAAGAACGTGACTTGTATGGCTTTGAAATTGCTGAAATTCACCAAAAAAAAAACCCTTTTTGATCCTTTTTTTTGAAAAAAAGCCCAAAAAAACTTTTTTTGGCCTTTTTAAAAAAATTTTTAAAAAAAACACTTTTTTGCTTTTTTTTTAAAAAAAGAAAAAAAACTTTTTGTTTTTCTTTTTTAAAAATCAAAAAAACCCTTTTTTTTGCTTTTTAAAAAACAAAACAAAACAAAAAAACCCTTTTTTGGCCAAAAAAACCCCTTTTTTGGCCTTTTTTGAAAAAAAAAAAAAGTTTTTTTTTTTCCATTAAAAGCCCCCTTTCCCCTTCCCCTTGACCAACCCAGGAGAAGGGGAAGGGGAGTTTTTTAAAAAAGAAAAAAAAGCCAAAAAAGGGCTTTTTTGTTTTTTTGTTTTTTTTTTCAAAAAAGCCAAAAAGGTTTTTGGATTTTTTTTTTGAATTTAAAAAAAAAAATTCCAAAAGTTTTTTTTTTCCTCTTCTCTTGCTTTCTGTTCCGTTCCACCCTCTGTCTTGCGCTCATTTTTTCTGGCACCTTCATTTCTTGACTTTCATTTGGGAATCTCATTTCTTTCAGTTCTTCTGCGGGGCCTGTTTACCCATTTGTATGTTCTTTGACATTTTATCTTCCGGCCTTCTGCCTGCTTCGGAATCTCGTTCATTTCGGTTTCTCTGCAGGAACCGTTTATCAGTTTTGTGTTATGTTCACTTTCTCTGCCATTTTACTGTCCAGCCTTCTTTGGGACTCTCGTTCGTTTCAGTTCCTCCGCAGGAACCGTACTTGGATTTGAACCGGCAGTGCTTCACACCAGAGGCCACTATCGTACCTCTTTGCTGTCTTGTTCCACAATGACTTACAGCTTTAGTTTTCTCAAATGATGGTACAGAGAAGTATTGACAAGGTTAAAGTACAAATAAAATGTCACAAGGGGTTTTTGATCCATGGACTTTCAACATTGGAGGTATATAACTTACCTCTGCACCATCTATCCTACAAGGGTTAGTTCTTAGATTTGTCATTAATGGTACAAAGAAGTATTAAAGCGATCAAAGTACAAATAAAAGGTCCAAGAGTGGATTTGATCCATGGATCTTGAACATTAGTAGTATGTAACTTACCTCTGCACTATTTATCCAACAAGGGTAAACCCACAGATTTGTTAAATAATGATACAAAGAAGTATCAAAGAACAAATGAAAGGTCCGAAGGGGGATTTGAGCCATGGACTTTTACATGAGAGGCACATAACTTACCTCTGCACCACCTGTTTTAGAGTGGCTACCTCTTCGATTTCTTAAATGATGATACCAAGAAATATTGACGAGATCAAAATAACAAAGACCTTGAGGCGGATTTGAACTATAAACCTCTTGCATGAAAGGCAGAAAACTTGCCTCTGCACCAGCTTTTCCGAAGGATGATGTTGTAACTTTCCTTAACTGATGGTATCAATTCGTATTTGAGCGGCCAAAGAAAAAGAAAGTAAGGTCATGAGGTGGATTTGAACCATAAATCTTCAACATAAGAGACGTAGAGATTATCTCTGCACCACCTTTTCCACAAAAATTGGCTCTGACTTTGCTTAAATAACGGTACCAAATTAATATTTGTGAGGACAAAGTACAAATAAATATCGGTGGCGGGCTTTGAACCACAAACCTTCGACATGAGAGGTGCAAAACTAACCTTTGTGCCATCTTCCCCATAAGATAGTTTATTGAGTTTGTTTTAATGATGGTACCAAGAGATTCTCAATCAGCCAGAGAACTAAAAGAGTCTTCAGCTGGATTTAAACCATATACCTCCTGGACGAGTAGCACAGAACTTATCTCTGCATCATCTGTCTTCCAAAGTGTAGCTCTTAGTTTTCTTAAATGATGGTACAAAGAAGTATTAAAGAGGACAATGCACAAATAAAAAGTTCTGAGGTGGATATGAACCACAAACCTTTGACATGAGAGGCATAAAACTTACCTCTGTACCAACCATCCCACATGCCGCAAGTGTAACTATGCTTAAATGATGGTACCAGTTGTAGTGGAGAGGACAAAGGACAAACAAAAGCTATGCAGGGCAATTTGAACCATAAACCTTCAACATGAAAGACACAAACTTTATCTCTGCACCATCTTTCCTACAAGAATTGGGTCTACTTTTGCTTAAATAATGGTACCAATTCATATTTTCGAGGATAAAGTACAAATGCGTGTCCATGGGGGGATTTGAACCATAAACCATCAACACAAGAGGCACAAATCTTACCTTTACACCATCATAAGAAATTACAGCTTGAGTTTGTTGTAATGATGATACCAAGAGATTCTAAGTGAGCCAAAGGATAAAAACTGCCTTCTGCTGGATTTGAACCAAGAACCTCTTGATTTAGAGGCACAGAAGTAATCACTGCACCATCTTTTTTATAAGGTGTAGCTCTTAGTTTTCTAAAATGATGTTGCAAAGAAGTATTGAGGCAGTCAAGCTCACAATTGAAAGTCCAAAAGGAGATTTGAACCACAAACCTTCAACATGAGAGGCAGAAAATGTACCGACTGCACCAACTTTCCCACCAGGTGTAACTGTAACAATGCCCATATGTTGGTACCAGTTTGTTTTGGTGAGGGCAAAGGACAAACAAAAGGTCTGCAGAGAGATTTTAAATGACAAACCTTCAACATGAGAGACACTAAATTTTTCTCTGCACCATCTCTTCCACAAAGATTAGCTCTAACCTTGCTTAAGTGATGGTACCAATTTGTACTGGAAAGCAGTGTGCGCCAATGACGTCGGACCATCGGTCAAATCCGATTTGTGTACCAAAAGTCCGGTAAAACTTACTACATTACCGGTCTCATGTCCGGTGTAATTTTTTTTCCTGTAAATCACCCTAAAGTCGCCGAGAATCACCAAGGGATAATGCAATGTGTGCAGCGGTGGCGGCGGCGGCGCAGCCACTTCCAATTGCTGGGCCGTTTACAATCGAATGACAGCTTGTTAACGTCGTTAGCAAGCTATCGTTAACGTCGTTACCATCTTGCGGGAGTATCAGCAACAATAAAGTGTTCAAACTTGAAATGAAATCCGCGGATCCACGGAAAATTCCCATCCCTGAGTACAAATTCAAGTTTCTGCAGGAGCGTGTGAAAGTAGCGCCAAAACGAAGCTGAGAGCTGTTTTTCTGGTCAAATTGGACGTGTATGGTGAGTAATTCAATGGTAAAAGTGGATGGTGGTATGGTAGAATGGTGTTGGAAGGGTGTAGTGACGGTGACAGTCCAGTAAAAACTGTTTCGGCCCAGTAAAAAATTACTGTTTACTGGTCCACGGTCCAGTAATAAATTGTGCCCATTCGCGCAGACTGCTGGAAAGGCCAAAGTGGAAATAAATGTCATTGAGGGGGATTTGAACCACAAACCTTCAACATAAAAAGCACATAACCTACCTCTGTACCACCTTCCTCACAAGATGTCTGCTTGAGTTTGTTTTGATGATGTACTAAGAGGTTCTCAAGAAGCCAAAAGGACCTTCAGCTAGATTTGAACCAAGAACCTCCCATGCAAGAGACACAGAATGTACCTCTGCACCACCATCCTCATAAATTTTACACTTGAGTTTCTTCTTGTGGTGGTAGTAAGAGGTTTTCACAAGGACAAAGTGCAAAAGCTGAACTTGAACCAGGAACCTCCTGCACAAGGAAGCATAAGACTTTTCCTCTACCCTTCTATTCTGGAGCACAAACTGCAAAATGTTTCCAAAGATTGAATTTGAACCAAAATGGAGACATTGGAAGACTTCCACTCAATCTCCAACTGAACTGGTTGAGCAACTCGACATATCTTTGTTTTGGAGAGTCTGACTGTCTGAATCTTGTGTTTTTTATTATTATTTGTTGCTTGACTTGTCATTGAGAACTACTCACAAAATTAAACATCAGAACTTTCCAAGTGTGTCAGGAAAGATTTTTTGTTTGGTTGGTTGTTTTTTTGCTGACAGAAAAAAATGTTTGGTTGATTAGATCCAGAGATCTTCTGATCAAAAGTGAGCTCCTTTAATCCCCTTCAAGCTGTCAGGTCATACCATAACAGCTCAGAATCAGATCTGACAGCCGGAGGTGTTTACAAGTTCTCGGTTCTGGTAAGAAGTAGGAGTAAAAACCAATGACTCCAGCAGTAGAACCAGGATTTAAAAGCTAGAAATGAAGCTGTAAAGCCACCAAGACCTGTTTGCTCTGGATATTTCCCTTTGTGTGGTTTTCACTTTTCACTTTGATTGCTGGTGGTCAAAAGACACAAATACTCATAAGATTTAAGCCCACAAGTTCCATTCCCTCAACAATGCATCATCACTCTGAACTACTGGGCCACACATTGAAAACTCTTTTTTGAAAGAACAAACAACAAAGAAACCGGCATTACACTTTCGTAAAAGCAGTAGCTTTATTATGGTTTTACTTTCAGGGCTAAAACAGGAAGTGCAGCTTGTCTGTAATGTCGCGAACTTTACTATTTGATGATGGTGTTACCGCCGGCGGCCGCAAGAGGGCAGCAGCAGCCCTGCTCTGACTTACACATCTCTATTACATACTATATGAGTAACAGGTGGACAGCATATTGATTTATTGACGGAACGGAAGTAGTCTTTATAGAAAGCTGGAAGAGACGGAATTGTAGCTGCATTGTACTTTGAGATGTAATGTTGTACTGTGAGGGTCTCTCATGATATTTGTTGCTAATTTTGGGTAAACCGTGGAATGTTTTTTCTGAATGTTCTTAAAGAAAACATTAGTAAGTTTACTGATGCAGAACTTGTGGTTTTAAAGGATGATTTCACTGAAAATATACTTCGAATTTAAAAGGTCTATTCCAGGAGTATTCCACTTTTGGAATACATCCACAGCACTGCCCCCTTGTGGCTAGAGAGCTGGGTCTAGCGTGGCTAGGCTAGTAGAAAAGTGCAGTTTGTCTTTCACAAAATTTAACGTGCTGTAAAAGTTTGAACCAATTTTTGTAAATCATGACGCTAAAGTTTCACGATTACTATAATTATTATTTGTCATTTAATTATTTGACTCTAATTATTGTAGCAGTACTTCAGTATATTGCCTATAAGGCAGGAACTTCAGTGATTTGTGTGACTATTTTGTCAATCGGTAATTATTGAGAGGTCATTTCATAAGAGCCCAAACACAGAGGGAAGTTTATTCAACCACAAGGCGAAAGACATGTGCAATTTGTATGTAATCCATGACCCACAATGCCTTGGACCAGGATTCTGGCTGTCTGCTTGGACGTAAACAAGATCTGATTTCTGAAATTGACGCATTTGAGGTCACATTCCCAGGCCTCGATCCTGAACAGGGTCCCAGCTTTGGCAAACACGAGCAGGGAAACTCGGAAGAACACTGAGCCGCAAAGAATATGAACTCCAAGCAGTCAAAACTAAAGCTGTTTTCAGCATAAACCCATTACTCATAACAAGTTTGTTGGAGAGGAACGATGATTTTATTGATATTACGCTATTAAACTTAATTGCAGGGTATGGATGCATCATAGCCGCCTGGATTTGTATGACTTTGGTCTTGGCTGAGTTGTTTCTTCTTGACCAGCAGACAAAAATGTCACAAGTTGGAGATGTTAGTGTGTGTTAGTGTGTATAGCTGTGAGGGGAAATCCCTCATCAGTGTTTGAGGATTACAGTCAGACTGAAAATGTGCCCTAGATTGCAGGAAAAGTCAAGGATCAAGACCCACGGTGGGTAAATAGAACAGAACTTTTAAGATAGCAGTCGTCAGGACAGCAGCAAATGATGGAAATCTGTCGGCTCAAACTTTATTTGTAATTTAAGAAGGTGCCTTGAAAAATTCAAACTGTCGGCACATAATTTTTTTCCCACTGCAGCCTCGTGGACAAGTGAGTGTTTTTCTTCCTCTCTCCTTGATTGGGGTTAATTCAAGATTAACAATGTTACACCCAAAGTGCTGCTCAGTCGCCCAAGAATCACCAGAGGGAAATGAAAGTGATTCGACAGCACTAGCGACTCATTACTGACGGTGAAGAAAAAGAGAGATGAAGTGTGATAAAATGTCTCTACAGAAATTAGGCTTGGCTTCGGAAATGTCTCATAATGAAAATATTCACGGCGTTATGACGATTTATGACTAGATTGTGATTGCTAATCACTGCGCTGAAGATAAAATGGGTCAATTTGTAAAAATAGCATATTATGCATCAGATTTAATTCAGTTTGTCATGAGGGTTTGGACTTCAGGTTCTGCTGCTGACAAGTGTTCGCTCCTCTCAGGTGTCCTTAAGTCAACATTAAACTCCTCCACACACTAGGAGAGAATTTTCCTCTTCGCTTATTTAAATTGAATTCTTTCACGGCAGCAATAATTTCATCCATTATTGCCATTTAACTTTATTGTGCGGAGCCTTGAAGGTGCCGTATTTTAAAATCGTTTTTTATTGTGGTTAAGAAATAAAGATGTTTACTTCTGACATTTTTCTAGATCAGGGGTGTCAAACATGCGGCCCATGGGCCAAAATGGGCCCATCAGAGGGTCAAATCCGGCCCGTAGGACAACTTTGTGAAGTGTCAAAATTACAAAAAAGAATATTAACTGCAAATTGTAAAATTATAGATTTAAAATTATTTCTAGACCATGACAAGTTGTTTTGGTCATAAAGTCATTGTTCTTTTATCATTTTATGTCTCATTTTGGTAAAAATTTTGTCTTGCTTTTGTTGTTTTTTCTTTTTTTGTCTGACTTTTGTCATTTGTCTCACATTTTTGTTGTTTTGTTTCTCATTTTTGTTATTTTGTGTTTTGCTTCGTTCATTGTTTTGAGCAGTTTGTCGCTTTGTAATATTTAAAAAAAATTGTCTCTTGTTTTGTGTCGTCATTATTTTTGTCATCGTTTCGCCTTTTTGAAACATTTTCATCACATTTTTTGTCTATTTTGTCGTGTCATCATTCTCATTTTTTGTTTTGCTCTTTGCTCTCTTAGCTTACATATACTGCATTTTTTCCCAGCCAAACTCCCAATAAAGCCATTTCATTTAACATATTTCATTTCCAGTCTTCTGCTCTGCAGCGCTACACTGCTGATTTGAGAATCACAGTTGACAAAAATCACTAATAATGAGTTAAACACCTGCTGTGCTGTCCATTCTGCAACATTCCCATACAAAGTAATTGCTTAGAGAGAAACAATAGAAGGTCCATGTGAGCTGCCATGCTGTTAGCCGTTTGGATCACAGATCGAGAAAGTGTTCTTCCTGAAGGGGGCGTGGACAGCAGCAGTTCTACTACAGCAGTAAAACCAGCAGTTGAACAGTTAATGGGTGAAATGAGCCATCTTTGCAGTATTTGGAGCTTAACCACTGAAAGACACTTCTACTGGTTTTAATAGGAGAGCCAGGCTTCCCTCTAGTGGCTCCGTTTTAGAACTGATTTTACTGATCATTTTTAAAGCTCATGTGGTCTTGTCCCAAGCAATACATCAGAAATGCTGACACCAACCCAAACTGTAACCTGATCCTCGAGCGGTTTAACCAGTCTGTTCCAAAGCGGAGGCTGAAATCTAATGATGAGTGTTTGCCATCAGAACCTGCCTGAGATAAAGCAGCCGAATCGGAGTTATCTTTCAAAACCCATTTTCATTTAATTACTTGCTTTCATGTGATGTCATCAAGTTCTTATTTTACTATTACACTGGCGAGGAGGTGGAGCCTCAGCGGAGTTATGTGATGATCTGTTAGTTTGTCTAAGTAGTGTAGACTCAAATCTTCAGATGTCAACAAATGCATCTCCAATACGCAGAATATCAACAGCCCAGTCCTGTTGGGTAAGTTGAAGAGATCAACAAATGCATGTAGAATAACTTCTTACTCTGCCAAGGAACATAGCGGAGTTATGTGACAATCGGCCATAGTACATCCGTCTGTCTGTCTGTTAGCAACATTACTCAAAAACGGACCAACAGATTTGGATAAAATTTTCATGGAAGGTTAGAAATGACCCAAGGACCAAGTGAATAGATTTTGGCAGTGATGTGGCTAATAGTCTGGATCTATGGATTTGCTTAAGATTTCCGTGTCATTGCAAGATAGCGGCGCTGCTATAACACTGTAAAAGTACTATATAAATGGATATAATTATTATTATTTTGCTAAAATAGGTATAGTGTAACATTTTTAATCTTACACTCAGATATTCATCTAGTTTTGGGAAGGTTCAAGTTTATTATTCATAAGAAATAGTAATATTAATGATTAAAACTACACAAAAATGTGCATGACATACATTATCATGTATGGACTCAGTTTTGAATTGAAGCGTGCTCAAATGCACCTCCTGTTGGCGACTCTCTTGGATCTTCTCAGACCAGTGTTCTGTGTCTCCTGTCCAGCACCATTTGCAGATGTTTTTCTGCTTTGTTTCGGGGCCTTCTGTTGTGACTTGGACTCCGCTTCACCAACTTTCACTTCAGTTTGATTATTTGGTTCAGAAGCTGGTGAGGGATGTTGATCTTTCCGTCGTGAAGCTGTGGTTAGAGTAGATGCAACGCGCTTTCTTCTCGCTCTCGTAGCTCCTGCAGCCTCTGGTGGATCTTTGACTTTCTTCTGTTTCCCTCTGGCAGTTTTAACAGACGTCGTTTGCGCCTCTGAAGTCTTCAGCTTACAGGCCTCCTGTGAAACCATACAGGGTACATGTAGCCTTACAGTTACTGAATACCCTTGATTTATCATGTTCTAAAGAATTATTCAGGGGCATGAATCGGTCACCTCTTCCTGTGCAAGCTCAGATTTCAGGTCACATAACTCCCTCATCAGTGTCTGTATCTTCAGCTGAAAACAGATGGTAATAATTTTATCAATTAATCAGATAAAGTTTATTTCTATAGCCCTTTACAACAGCCCAAAGGGTGACCAAAGTGCTTCACAGTAAAAAGCAAGAAAATAACTTAAAAACACTACAGTAACTTAAAACAGGACCAACCATCACACTTGCACTCACACCTACGGGCAAATTTAGAATAATCAATTAACATCAACATATTTTTGGACTGTGGGAGGAAACCCACGCATGTACTTTACAAAAACACTGAAGAAGTTGGAGCCTCTTACTTGTTTAGTGGCCATTTCTTTGTCAAGCTGCTCTCTCTCCTCAGCTTCCTTTGTTCTTCTAAATGTTGAGAAAAGAGCAGTTGTTGCCATGAGGGGTTGTGACATTGTTCAGTTCTACATCTAGTACAGGAATAAACACTGAGAGAAGGGATCAAGTGCAGCTTCATGTGTGTAACGTTACTTGTTTGCCAGCATTTTCCTCATCTGACCGAGTTCAGTCTTCTTGTCATGCATGACGTCCTGGACGTCTTGTATCGTCACCATGGCCAGGAGAGATTTGGTGTCCAGGTCTGTGAAATTGGTCAGAGGAGACATCCCTCTGAGGACCACTTTCGTCCACTCGCTGAGCTGCTCACAGGAAGGAAACTGACAGAAAGGACAGCAGCAGTTTTATTCGCCAACAACCTTTGTATTTACATAAAAAAAGGCTGATCCTTAAGCTTCACAAAGGTTTGTGTTTGATGCTGTGAATTCAGACCGGAAACGCCGAAGAAACCATTTCAAAAGATCCATCAATTTTAACTTCACTGCTGATCTTAAAGGGAAGACATTTTTGGAAAATAATGATATTTTAGGGGCAATAAAAAGCCATAAAAATGCCTGCATCAGATCCAACAGCTCTAACATTCAGAGGAAAGTTATTATGATGGTAAAAATGTCAGATGTGCAGCAGGATCAGCTTTGGAATCCTCAGGAGAAGAAGAAGGAGGTTTTCACAAGATGCAGAGTTTTGTCAGTTTCTAATGAAAAGCTTCCCATGTTTATTGCAAATTCAGAGACTCACCGTGTCGAGCTCAGCCTCTGCCTTCTCCCTGGAATCACTCGCCTGCTCCGAGGCCATCGTTTCCATTTTTATCAGCTCCTGCAGCTCTTTTAAGTCCCCCTGAGGACCAGCAAATGTCACACTGCATCAGCTCACCGGCACTGAAGCGGTGCAACTGAGGAACAACGGTGCAAAAATATCAACGGTACCTCAAGTTTCTTCACGAGTTGCTCTTCTTTCATCTTTTTAATGAATTCCAAGTCACCCGGAGTCAGCTGATACCCCTTCATCCCCTTCAGCATGTAAATGGGGTCATCTGCTGCTGAAATGTGACAAAAAAATGGAAGAAAAAAAAAAACAATGCTGCAAACAACTTTAAAATAAGCTGCTACATAGTGCTTTTGGATGACTGAAGATAGATCTCTGAGTACCTGTTTTTGCCTCCAAGCTGCTGAAATCACACGCCCGGGTTTGGTCGCTGTCATCTGGATCACTGCTCGAAGGCTGTTGATAAGAGGTGCACAGATCTGATTGTGTATCAGGCCAGTAAGGCTCAGTTTTTAGAAGGCTGTGAAATAAGGCACTGACCTTAAAATCCTCACTGTGGGTGGCTGCAGGAGGAGGAGTCCTGGGGATCTGTCGACCCGACGGGATAAAATTCCCCCCACTGTGCCTCAAGCCTCCAAACAGTTGGTGTGGCATGGCCTGAGTTTCCCTACAGACAGGAAGTACCTCCTCCACTGTCATCAAACAGCTTCTCCTCCTCCTGGCTTTAAACCAGGGAGCTCCACCCACCAAATCGATCGAGTTTATCAATTAGGGCCTCTGCTCTCCCAGTCAGTCAACCAACACCACAGAAGCAAACATTTTTTAATGGCACTGCACCATGACCGTCTCTGGGGATGTTGGACGTCATGTTTGAACTCTCTTCCTCCGCCTTTTTGTCCAATCAACATGGTACAGCCTGGATTCCCCTACGTAGGGCGGTGGAATCTTCCACTTCATCTTTTGACAGGTGTGGTGGCAACTCTTAACCCTTTGATGCGCAGTGTGGGTGACTGGATTTGTGCCACTTTTGACCCATGTTGCGCATCAAAGGTTTAAAGACCAATAAATGGATTTAAGCGATCAACCAAAAGTGTGTGTGAAAAAGTTGTTGTTGGGTTTTCTTATAAATCCCAGGCTACACAAACAAGTCACTGGATCCTAGTGTAAATACCAGTTGTTCATCAGTGCACCAGACAGAGGCTGATTTATCCTTTTGGCCAGTAGATGGCGACAGATTCTTTTCATTTTAAAGCACAGGTTGAGGCAGTTCTCCACAGCAGTTTTAATTTCATATCAGGCCAAAAAAGGAATTGAAATGATGAATTACATAGTTTAATTAACAAGTAGTTCTTTTACCGCTTCCAGGCTGCTACTACCCCTGTTGCAAATGCCAGAAATACAAAAAACAGAATATAAATGTGATTAAACTATGAACTGATTGCAGTATCTCTTGAAAAAGCAAACTTCTTTAAGCTGCCATCATCTGACAAGTTTAATAGTTTCATTCACAAACATATTTAAAGCTTTTTAATGTATTTAACAAAATACACAAGGGAAAATACTATATTTTTTTCCTTTTTTGCATTGTTATACACTCAGTTTGACTGAAGTATCTAAGTTTTTCTTCCACTACTACATGTGGAATCAGGAACGTAGTGCTTTTACACATAGTGTTAACACCTCCCAGTTCTAGATAAGAAGCTGTTTTGTGTTTCTTTCGTAAGGTATCATATATGCTGAGTTCTCCTCGAAGACACGACTTACAGACAGGCAGGTGTACAGACAGACAGATGGGCCGCGATACAAAATAGGCCGAACCAAAACCCCGTCTATCTTTAAACTGAGCTGCCGGTGTCACACTGCCAGTCCCACATGTTTCGTGGAGCTCCAGGAACTCTAGAGTGCTGAGTCGTAAATACCTCTGTTTTTAAACCGCCTGCTCCCATCATGCAGAGCGGCAGAGGAAGAAGGAAGAGGGTCAGGGAGTGTGAGTATCATGTGATAAACTTGTGCTTTACGACACTTACTTGGCATCGCGCAGTGGAAAACATTTGCTTGGTTTTACATGGCAGCTAACAAATCACTCCCCAATAAAAATCAAATTAAAAGTTACTTTTCTCCTCTTTGCCATACTGATAATTCCTCTCTGGTGTAAGTGACTGTCTGCCATGCATCTGCTTCTTCACTGGCAGGAGGTGTTTGGCTTCACTGCAACTTTGCTGTTGTTGATTTCTACTTCTTCAGAGTTAAATGAAACACTCTTTGTTGTTTGGATAAAATTCAATCGACAGTTTCCTAACTTCTTTCTGTACAGCAATTATCTCATCATAGACTGGCAACCATAGCTTAAATGGAATCCTGATCGTGTTGAAGGGACCCTACAACTCAGGCACAGTTTGGCTAATCAAGCTGACATCACCTCAACTGTAAAGAGGATGATGTTCCTGTAATAACTCAAGAGGACATGCTTTCGTTGTACGCCAAAGAAACAGGGAATGAAGGGGTGAAAATCCATCCTCAAGTATTTGATTTTTATGTAAATGCTGTGTTTGCCAAGGGGCTGCACAGTGGAGCAATGGTTGGCACTGTTGCCTTGCAGCTAGAAGATCTCTGGTTTGCATCCTGGCTTTCCTGGGATTTTTCTGCATGGAGTTTGCATGTTCTCCATGTGCATGCGTGGATTTATTCTAGCTTCCTCCCACAGTCCAAAAACATGCTCAAGTTAATTGGTGATTCTAAATCCACAGCTGTGAGTGTGATTGCTTGTCTCTCAATGTACTTCTGTGATAGACTGGTGACCTTCCAAGGTGTCCCCTGCCTTCACCCTATGTCAGCAGGGATAGACTCCAGCCCCCTGCGACCCTAATGAGGACTAAGCGGTGTATAAATAATGGATGGATGTATTTATCAGACACCTTCCACCATGTTTCTGGTGTTTGTTGGGCTCTGGCAGGGTTATCTCTTGTCTCAGATCCTGTTTGTGATTTTCAGGGACAGGAGGTGGGGGGCATCAGAACTTCAAAGGCATGTAGTTAAAATGAGTTTCCTCTGCAGGGTGGCTGGTGTCAGCCAGAGACTTTGTGAGGAGCTCAAAAATCTACAATGATCTTGGAGTAGCTCGTTGAAGTGTTCGGCCATCTGTTCACTTCATGACTAATGTTCACTTGTTTTTATAAGCTAAATCAGATGCCAAATTATGTTGAGATGATGTACATGCAGTGATATTCAGGATATAAAAAAGGAAAATTCTTCTCAAAATCATAAACAGGAGAAAAAGCCTGCAAGTAATGTGTGTTTTTGTGCTCTAGTGCAAACTACACACAGTAGAATGTTCAGCTAATGAGCTCGTAGCCAAATGTTAGCTTACTGTGGAGAATAACGACACCATTGTTAGTTTTGGGGATTTCCTTTAATGTAATAACAAAAAGTGAAACGCAACTGTTTCTTCATTAGGAATTAAGTTCATGTTAAAAGCAGAAAGCATACATTTAGAAAATACAAAGGTAAGCTATTAGCAAGAAAGTTGGAGCTAAAACTAAGGTAAAGTTAGCTAACCTGGTCTTAGCCAAAGCTTATAAAAGCTTTAGTTTCAGTTCAGATTACACATTGAATATTATTTCACATACTTTAAAACAAGAGCTCTAATAACTCCTGGTCCTTGCACAAGCAGACTAGGATTCCACCCAAAGCCTAAGAGACGTCACTCCGACCATCACATACTCTTTGTGAAAGCGCACATGCAACGACACACAACACTCGGGTCCATTGTGTTGCGTAAAAGCTCCCCTGTGTTGAGCAAAGTGTCCCTTAAAGGCCATTTCCAGCCGCTCCGACCTACAGACGGGTTGTAAAGGGGCTGATGAAACAGCAGGAGAGTGGACGGAGACAGGTGTTCTCACTGACACACTAATGGGAAAGGGTTTAGTGTTGATGTGGTGAGAAACAGGGACAGTATGTAGCCTTTTAAACCAAAGTAATGATGTCATGTACTTCACTCTGGTGTGAAGAGGCCCCGCAGGACTGTTGAAGGGAGCGTCTCTGTCTTCAGGGGACAAACTGTGGCATCTGTGGCATGAAAACACACTTCATTATCTTTATAATAATGCTGGTGACACACAAAAAAAGACTTCTTACAAGCTTTTTACACTTGTTACGAACAGATTTAGGCCTACAAACATCAAACATGCCCCATACTATCACTGAGACATGTTTTTTTCTTGTGAATGAAGGGTTAAAATCAACAAATAATTCTTTAGAAAATACAAGAAAAAAAGCATATGCCTTGCAGTCCCTGAAATTGATCTTATATGATGATATAATTGGTGGTTCTCAAAAATGGAATAGTAAAGAATTATTTTGCACATACACTATCAATTTCTGGCCTCAAACTAAATTTAAAATCCATTTTGAGAACAGAAAACAAAAACTATATTCATACTTTTCTTAGATATTGACTTGTATGGTGGTTGGATGCAACAATCTTGGAACAAGATTCATATCAGCTGTTTGGAAGGAATTTATTGACCGACACTGGTAGAATTAACATAATTTCTGATTGTTTGTACACATATTTTCCACCCATCTGTGTTCATTTCAAGTTTTTTTAAAATCTCATATGATATAATTTCTTTTTAATTTCTCTTTTATAAAACTTCAAAGTAAACACAGTCCATGACTGAATATGGCAGTGAATACACAGAAAGAAAGCAAAGTAACATGATACGTCTGAACATGTGCATGCATACGTGTTCAAATCATCAACACACACTCTCTGGCGCTGGTGAGTGATGAAAGTTGGCCAGTTGGAGATCCTTCATATTAAGGATTTGGAGAATTTTTTTTTTTCTTTCTTTGACTACTTTCTCCCCTCAACTCTCATCGGAAAGGAAATATTTTATAAAGAGCCCACTCATAATTGTTAGGTATTAAAAATTGGACTATAAATCCATAATTTACTTGATATTTCACTGCATGGGGCTCACAGACAGAGTAAAACTGACTGTAATTCATGAAGAATGACAGCATATTTAAAAGTGATGGACAGCTGTGTACCTCTAAATGCCCAAAGCGAAGGTGTCAGAATAAAACTCCGTATACTTTGGACCCTGTAGCCTATTATTGTCTCTTGTTAGTGTTTGGTTTCACTCACGCAGCAATTATATATTTGCACTGCAAGACCTCTACACTGTTTGTTGCTCTATAGGCTTTCATTTTCTGATATGAAGAAGCTTTTGAATTGCGGTTTTAAGCAGGTTAGGCACCCTCTCTGCTTTTGACAAGGTTTTTTTGACATTGACGCAGATTTTTTGTGTAGGTGTGTGCCCCCATTTTATAAGGCTGCAGTCAGAAGAGCTGAGTCACCTTCTGTATTCCACTGAAGGCTGAAAAAACCCCGTCATTTTCTCCTCACTGAATCACTTCCTGTCTTCTCTACAGTTTCACCGACAAACCTTAAATGTGAAGCGTTGCACAGACCTTGGCCTGCGGAGAAGTTACTGTTACAGCAAGTTTTCTTCGGACAAAACATACATTTAAACCGCAGAGGTGAAGTGAAAAGTCAGAAACTGAGCTGAAAGGCTGGGAAAAACACACACCTGGGTAAATAGAGGGGAAAGAAAAGAGATTTATGATGGTGTGTCAGGCAGAGGAACCACTGACAGCTGAAGGACTGACGCAATGCAAGTCATAAAGAAAGACACATTCATCCACAGGT